>NW_006777801.1:1513464-1558291 GCF_000442215.2 Lipotes vexillifer
GGAATGTTTCCGAAAGGAAGATGCTGCAAAGGACTCCAGCAGCAAAGGGTGCGCTTCCACTGGGCACACTGGGAAAAATGTCTGTGCAGAACGACCTGGGCTGGACCTCACAGCCGTGCCTCTTCCCTCTGGGGTTCCTGACAGCCCTTGAGAATGACACCCACGTGTTCAAATTCTGTACAAAATCTAGGAGCAATGTATCATTGCTCTAGAGAACTTGAACACTTTTGGAAGGTTCTATCAACTTAATAGGCATCTCAGATTGCTCTAACCCCAGCCTTTTCCCTGACAGCAGCTTCTGGGTGAGTCTGAGGTTCATCCCATCTGTAAAGAGTTTCAGATCCAAAGCTTCGAGGTGGAGAGAGTAGGAAACAGTGGTGGGCTGGAGCATTATTCGCTATAGACTCCTAGAAGCAAACTTGCTGGTCGTGAGCCAACTCAGGCACAGCCCTAGACACTGGCCTCCTGCTTCCCTGCTTCCAGAACCATCTATGGCTCTATCTCCCATTAACACCACAGAACAGATTCCCTGCCTGCCTCCCCCAGAAGAACATAACCTTTGGGGATTTTCTAAGGGTTTTTAGTATAAACAGCAGTCAGAAGCTAACAGTAAGTGAAATTTCCAGAAATAAAGAGAAACTTGCAATGTTTCAGGACACTTTAAATGAGGCACTTGAAACAAGAGGCTTGCATTAGGATCTAAATTAAAGTCCTTCAGTGGCTTTTTGTATTTTTTCTTAAATGTTAACCTGGGTACAACTTTATCTTCTCCATTCACTTCCAAGAAGTCCTTCTATAATGAAGAGTTGAAGGCTGAAGCCGATGCTTTCTGAACGTGGGACAGGCTTGCCAGCTCCATCTTGTCAGTTTTCTCTTGGTGGATGATGGGACAAGGGAAGCTTCTCTCAAGAGACAATTAAAATAGTGTTTTAAGAAATCCTCAGCCAGTAAAAAGTTGCTTACAGACGTATAAGCCTTCTCTCTGTGTCAGTTTCTTAACCTCCTAATCTCAATTGTCCAATTACGAGTTTACAGGTCTTTGGGGATGGCTGTCTTAAATACATTGAGAGGAATGCTTATATTCTGTGTGAGCTAAAATACACAAGGCTGGTAGTAGGAAAAAGAGCTACCTATTAGATCTTTCATAAAACCAGTCCCTAAAGTAGAAAGAATAGTTCCCTCAAGACTTGCCCTATGGACTCCCTCTCACAGACTGGTTCATATTTATAAGCCAATTTGTCTAGAAATAAATCTCTTTAACACACTCAACTAACTCCAAGAGGCGTGTCTCATGGGAAACAATCTTCTTAAATGAACTGTCTCAAGAAAGGTTTTAGCAGCAGCAACATTGTGAGTCCTGGAAATTTTACCTTCAGGGGAAAAAAAAAAAAAAAAACCAAAAGAATCCTAAGCCTATTTCTAAACAAATATATATATATATATATATATATATATATCAATCAGGGATAGACTGCTTGGAGACATAGAATATGCAGAGTTTAAAAACTGCCAAATTGAATTCAGATGCTTAAAAAAAATCTTCGTATATCTGGTTATGGAGTTGGCAGTGGAAGAAACAGATTTCTTATACAAGCCTGAAGCTCAGTAATGGTTCATTTGACCTGAGCTAATCTGGTAATCTGGACAGGTTGGGTTTATTGTCCATCACAATTTCCTCCCATCCAGCCAGAAAACTGGGGCTGCAATCTTGAGATTTTCTTCTCTCCCTCCCTCCCTCCCTCCGTTTGCACTTCCTTCTTTCCTTCCTTCCTTCCTTCCTTCCTTCCTTCTTTCCTTCCTTCCTTTTTCTTTCTCTCTTTCTTTCTCTCTTTCTTTCTTTTTCTTTCTTTCTTTCTTTCTTCCTTCCTTCCTTTCTTTCTTTCTTTCTTTCCTTCTTTCTTTTCTAGGGTAAAAAAGAGTACCCCACAAAAGTTAAAATGAAGTTTTAGGAGATGACAGCTTTCTTGATTTTGGTTGCTTGTTTCTTGGGAGGGAGCTTGTATACTCTCACCTCAAAAATGGAGATTTTTTTTATTACATATTTTTATTGAGATATAACTAACATACAATAAAGCTATCTAATTTACAAAGTTGTTTCGAGTCATAAGTTAAATAAGATTAAATCAAAAAACCATGCGAGGGGGACCTTCAATATGGCGGAGGAGTAAGACGTGGATATCACCTTCCTCCCCACAAATACATCAGAAATACATCTATCTACATGTGGAACAACTCCTACAGAACACCTACTGAATGCTGGCAGAAGACCTCAGACTTCCCAAAAGGCAAGAAACTCCCCACGTACCTGGGTAGGGCAAAAGAAAAAACAAAAAACAGAGACAAAAGAATAGGGATGGGACCGGCACCTCTGGGAGGGAGCTGTGAAGGAGGAAAAGTTTCCACACACTAGGAAGCCCCTTTACTGGCGGAGACGGAGGTGGCAGAGGGGAAGTTTTGGAGCCATGAAGGAGAGCGCAGCAAAGGGGTGCAGAGGACAAAGAGGAGAGATTCCCGCACAGAGGATCAGTGCCAACCAGCGCTCACCAGTCTCAGAGGCTTGTCTGCTCACCTGCCAGGGCAGGCAGGGGATGGGAGCTGAGGCTCCGGCTTCAGAGGTCAGGTCCCAAAGAGAGAACTGGGGTTGGCTGCGTGAACACAGGCTGAAGGGGGCTAGTGCACCAGAACTAGCTGGGAGGGAGTCTGGGAAAAAGTCTGGAACTGCCTAAGAGGCAAGAGACCATTGTTTTGGGGTTCACGAGGAGGGGGGATTCAGAGCATCACCTAAATGAGCTCCAGAGACAGGGGCGAGCCGTGGTTATCAGCGCAGACACCAGAGACGGGCAGGAGATGCTAAGGCTGCCACTGCAGCCACCAAGAAGCCTGTGTGCAAGCACAGGTCACTCTCCACACCTCCCTTCCCGGGAGCCTGTGCAGCCCGCCACTGCCAGTGCCCCGTGATCCAGGGACAACTTCCCTGGGAGAACACATGGTGTGCCTCAGGCTGTTGCAACGTCACACCAGTCTCTGCCGCCGCGACTCTCCCCACATGCTGTACCCCTCCCTCCCCCTGGCCTGAGTGAGCCAGAGTCCTTGAATCAGCTGCTCCTTTAACCCCATCCTGTCTGGGCGGGGAACAGATGCCCTCAGGTGACCTACACGCAGAAGCGGGGCCATATCCAAAGCTGAACCCCAGGAGCTGCGCAAACAAAGAAGAGAAAGGGAAAAATTTTCCCAGCAGCCTCAGGAGCAGCAGATTACATCTCAACAATCAACTTGATGTACCTTGCATCTGTGGAATACCTGAATAGACAATGAATCATCCCAAAATTGAGGCAGTGGACTATGGGAGCAAATGTAGACTTGGAGTTTGCTTTCTGCATCTAATTTGTTTCTGGTTTTATGTTTATCTTAGTTTAGTATTTAGAGCTTATTATCATTGGTAGATTTATTTATTGATTTGGTTGCTCTCTTCCTTTTGTTCCCTTCATATATATAATTTTTTTCCTTTTTCTCTTTCTGTGAGTGGGTATGTGTATGCTTCTTTGTGTGATTTTGTCTGTACAGCCTTGCTTTTGCCATTTGTCCTAGGGTTCTGACTGTCTTTTGTTTTGTTTTTGTTTTTATATAGTTTTTAGCACTTTTTATCCCTGGTGGATTTTTTTGTTTTGTTTTGTTTTGTTTGTTTTTCTTTTTTTGTTTGGTTGCTCTCTTCTTTCTTTCTTTTTTTTTAAATTACTATTTTATTTTTTTGTTTTTAATAATATTTTTAATAGCTTTATTTTATTTTATTTGTCATTTTTTCTTTCTTTCTCTTTTTTTCTCCCTTTTCTTCTGAGCCATGTGGCTGACAGGGTCTTAGTGCTCTGGCCTCATGTCAGGCCTGAGCCTCTGAGGTGGGAGAGCTGAGTTCAGGACATTGGTCCACCAGAGACCTCCCAGCTCCACAGAATATCAACCAGCGAAAGCTCTCCCAGAGATCCCCATCTCAACGCTAAGATCCAGCTCCACTCAATAACCAGCAAGCTACACAGCTGGACACCCTCTGCCAAGCAACTAGCAAGACAGGATCACAACTCCACCCACTAGCAGAGAGGCTACCTAAAATCATAATAAGTTCACAGACATCCCAAAACACACCATCGGATGCAGTCCTGCCCACCAGAAAGACAAGATCCAGCCTCATCCACCAGAGCACAGGCACTGGTTCCCTCCATCAGAAAGACTACACAACCCACTGAACCAACCTAACCCACTGAACCAACCTTACCCACTGGGAGAAGACACCAAAAATAATGGGAACTATGAACGTGCAGCCTGCGAAAAGAAGACCCCAAACACAGTAAGTTAAGCAAAATGAGAAGACAGAGAAATACACAGCAGATGAAGGAGCAAGGTAAAACCCTACCAGACCTAACAAAAGAAGAGGAAATAGGCAGTCTACCTGAAAAAGAATTCAGAGTAATGATAGTAAAGATGATCCAAAATCTTGGAAATAGAATGGAGAAAATACAAGAAACGTTTAACAAGGACCTAGAAGAACTGAAGAGCAAACAAACAATGATGACCTACACTATAAATGAAATTTAAAATTCTCTAGAAGGAATCAATAGCAGAATAACTGAGGCAGAAGAATGGATAAGTGACCTGGAAAATGAAATAGTGGAAATAACTACCACAGAGCAGAATAAAGAAAAAAGAATGAAAAGAATTGAGGACAGTCCCAGAGACCTCTGGGACAACATTAAACACACCAACATTCGAATTATAGGGGTCCCAGAAGACGAAGAGAAAAAGAAAGGGATGGAGAAAATATTTGAAGAGATTAGAGTTGAAAACTTCCCTAATATGGGAAAGGAAATAATCAAGTCCAAGAAGCACAGAGAGTCCCACACAGGATAAATCCAAGGAGAACACACCAAGACACATATTAATCAAACTATCAAAAATTAAATACAAAGAAAAAATATTAAAAGCAGCAAGGGAAAAACAACAAATAACATACAAGGGAATCCCCATAAGGTTAATAGCTGATCTTTCAGCAGAAAGTCTGCAAGCCAGAAGGGAGTGGCAGGACATATTTAAAGTGATGAAGGAGAAAAACGTACAACCAAGATTACTCTACCCAGCAAGGATCTCATTCAGATTTGATGGAGAAATTAAAACCTTTACAGACAAACAAAAGTTAAGAGAATTCAGCACCACAAAACCAGCACTACAACAAATGCTGAAGGAACTTCTCTAGGTGGGAAACACAAGAGAAGGAAAAGACCTACAAAAACAAACCACAAACAATTAAGAAAATGGTAATAGGAACATACATATTGATAATTACCTTAAGTGTAAATGGATTAAATGCACCAACCAAAAGACATAGACTGGCTGAATGGATACAAAAGCAAGACCCATATACATGCTGTCTACAAGAGACCCACTTCAGACCTAGGGACACATACAGACCCAAAGTGAAGAGACGGAAAAAGATATTCCATGCAAATGGAAATCAAAAGAAAGCCAGAGTAGCAATTCTCATATCAGACAAAATAGACTTTAATATAAAGACAATTACAAGAGACAAAGAAGGACACTACATAATGATCAAGGGATCAATCCAAGAAGAAGTTATAACAGTTGTAAATATGTATGCACCCAACATAGTAGCACCTCAATACATAAGGCAAATGCTACCAGCCATAAAAGGGGAAATCGATAGTAACACAATCATAGTAGGGGACTTTAACACCCCACTTTCACCAATGGACAGATCATCCAAAAAGAAAATAAATAAGGAAACACAAGCTTTAAATGGCACCTGAAACAAGCTATTACATCCAAAAACAACAAAATACACTTCTCAAGTGCTCATGGAACATTCTTCAGGATAGATCATATCTTGGGTCACAAATCAAGCCTTGGTAAATTTAAGAAAATTGAAATCACATCAAGTATCTTTTCCCACCACAGTGCTATGAGACTAGATATCAATTACAGGAAAAAAAAGCTGTAAAAAACACACATACATGGAGGCTAAACAGTGTACTACTAAATAATCAAGATATCATAAAGAAATCCAAGAAGAAATAAAAAGATACATAAAAACAAATGGCAACTAAAACACAACAACCCCAAACCTACAGAATGCAGCAAAAGCAGTTCTAAGAGGGAAGTTTATAGCAATTCAATCTCACCTCAGGAAACAAGGAAAATCTCAAATGAACAATCTAACCCTACACCTAAAGAAACTAGAGAAAGAAGAGCAAAGAAAACCCAAAGTCAGTAGAAGGAAAGAAATCACAAAGATCACAGCAGAAATAAATGAAATAGAAATGAAGAAAACAGTAGCAGAGATCAATAAAACTAAAAGGTGGTTCTTTGAGAAGGTAAACAAAATAGATAAACCATCAGCCAGACTCATCAAGGAAAAAAGGGAGAAGACTCAAATCAACAGAATTAGAAATGAAAAAGGAGACGTGACAACTGGCACGGCAGAAATACAAAGGATCATGAGAGATTACTACCAGCAACCCTATGCCAATAAAAGGGACAACCTGGAAGAAATGGACAAATTCTTAGAAAAGCACAACATTCCAAGACTGAACCAGGAAGGAATAGAAAATATAAACAGAACAATCAAAACATTGAAATTGAAATTGTAAGTAAAAATCTTCCAACAAACAAAAACCCAGGACCAGATGGCTTCACAGGCGAATTCTATCAAACATTTAGAGAACAGCTAACACCTATCTTTCTCAAACTCTTCCAAAATATAGCAGAGGGAGGAACACTCCCAAACTCCTTTTACGAGGTCACCATCACCCTGAGACCAAAACCAGACAAAGATGTCACAAAGAAAGAAAACTACAGGCCAATATCACTGAGGAATATGGATGCAAAAATGCTCAATAAAATACTAGCAAACAGGGCTTCCCTGGTGGTGCAGTGGTTGAGAGTCCACCTGCAGATGCAGGGTACACGGGTTTGTGCCCCGGTCCAGGAAGATCCCACATGCCGTGGAGCGGCTAGGCCCATGAGCCATGGCCACTGAGCCTGTGCGTCCGGAGCCTGTTCTCCGCAACGGGAGAGGCCACAACAGTGAGAGGCCTGCATACCGCAAAAAAAAAAAAAAACAAAAAAACAACATAGCAAACAGAATCCAACACCATATTAAAAGGATCATACACCATGATAAAGTGAAGTTTATCCCAGGAATGCAAGGATTCTTCAATATATGCAAATCAATCAATGTGATAAACCATATTAACAAATTGAAGGAGAAAACCCATATGATCATGTCAATAGACACAGAAAAAGCTTTTGACAAAATTCAGCACCCATTTATGTTAAAAGCCCTCCAGAAACTAGGCATAGAGGGAACTTGCCTCAACAGAATAAAGGCCATATATGACAAACCCACAACCAACATCGTTCTCAATGGTGAAAAACTGTAACCATTTCCACTAAGATCAGGAACAAGACAAGGTTGCCCCCTGTCACCACTATTATTCAACACAGTTTTGGAAGTTTTTGCCACAGCAATCAGAGAAGAAAAAGAAATAGAAGGAAATCAAAATGGAAAAGAAGAAGTAAAGGTGTTACTGTTTGCAGATGACATGATACTATACATAGAGAATCCTAAAGATGATACCAGAAAACGGCTAGAGCTAATCAATGAATTTGGTAAAGTAGCAGGATACAAAATTAATGCAAAGAAATCTCTTGCATTCCTATACACTAATGATGAAATATCTGAAAGAGAAATTAAGGAAACACTTCCACTTACCATTGCAACAAAAAGGATAAAATGCTTAGGAATAAACCTACCTAAGGAGCCAAAACACTTGTATGCATTAAACTATAAGACACTGATGAAAGAAATTAAAGATGATACAAACAGATGGAGAGATATACCATATTCTTGGATTGGAAGAATCAACATTGTGAAAATGACTATACTACCCAAAGCAATCTACAGATTCAATGCAATCCCTATCAAACTACCAATGGTATTTTTCACAGAACCAGAGCAAAAAATTTCACCATTTGTATGGAAACACAAAAGACACCGAATAGCCAAAGCAATCTTGAGAAAGAAAAATGGAGCTGGAGGAATCAGGCTCCCTGACTTCAGACTCTACTACAAAGCTACAGTAATCAAGACTGTATGGTACTGGCACAAAAACAGAAATACAAATCAAAGGAACAGGATAGAAAGCCCAGAGACAAACCCACACACATATGGTCACCTTATTTTTGATAAAGGAGGCAAGAATATACAATGGAGAAAAGACAGCCTCTTCAATAAGTGGTGCTAGGAAAACTGGACAGCTACATGTAAAAGAATGAAATTAGAACACTCCCTAACATCGTACACAAAAATAAACTCAAAATGGATTAAATACCTAAATGTAAGGCCAGACACTATCAAACTCTTAGAGGAAAACATAGGCAGAGCACTATGCAGACATAAGCAAGATCCTTTTTGACCCACCTCCTAGAGAAATGGAAATAAAAACAAAAGTAAACAAATGAGACCTAATGAAACTTAAAAGCTTTTGCACATCAAAGGAAACCATAACCAAGACACAAAGGCAACCCTCAGAATGGGAGAAGATATTTGCACATTAAGCAGCTGACAAAGGATTAATCTCCAAAATTTACAAGCAGCTCATGCAGCTCAATATCAAAAAACAAACAACCCAATCCAAAAATTGATAGAAATCCTAAATAGACATTTCTCCAATGAAGATATACAGATTGTCAACAAACACAAGAAAGGATGCTCAACATCACTAATCATTAGAGAAATGCAAATCAAAACTACAATGACGTATCACCTCACACTGGTCAGAATGGCTATCAACAAAAAAAATCTACAAACAAGAAATGCTGGAGAGGGTGTGGAGAAAAGGGAAACCTCTTGCACTGTTGGTGGGAATGTAAATTGATACAGCCACTATGGAGAACAGTATGGAGGTCCCTTAAAAAACTAAAAATAGAACTCCATACAACCCAGCAATCCCACTACTGGGCATATACCCTGAAAAAAACATAATTCAAAAAGAGTCATGTACAACAATGTTCGTTGCAGTTCTATTTACAATAGCCAGGACTTGGATACAACCTAAATGTCTGTCGACAGATGAATGGATAAAGAAGATGTGACACATATATACAATGGAATATTACTTAGCCATAAAAAGAAACAAAATTGAGTTATTTGTAGCGAGGTGGGTGGACCTAGAGACTGTCATACAGAGTGAAGTAAGTCAGAAAGAGAAAAGCAAATACTATATGCTAACACATATACATGGAATCTAAAACAAAAGAAAAAGAAATAATCCTGAAGAACCTAGGGGCAGGACCGAAATAAAGACACAGATGTAGAGAATGGACTTGAGGACTCGGGGAGGGGGAAGGGTAAGCTGGGACGAAGTGAGAGAGCGGCATATATATATATACACTACCAAATGTAAAATAGACATATATACACTACCAAATGTAAAATAGATAGCTAGTGGGAAGCAGCCGCATGGCACAAGGAGATCAGCTCAGTGCTTTGTGACCACCTAGAGGGGTGGGATAGGGAGGGTGGGAGGGAGACGCAAGAGGGAGGGGATATGGGATATATGTATATGTATAGCTGATTCACTTTGTTATAAAGCAGAAACTAACACACTATTGTAAAGCAATTATACTCCAATAAAGATGTTAAAAAATGAAATGAAATTAAATTTTTAAAAAGATAAAAAGAAAAACCAAAAGCATGTGAAAGTCCCCATATAATGTTCAATGTTGATTGGATTATAAATATGACGTAACCACTGATGCCACTTTTTTATTTAAAAACCTTCACTGGCTCCTAATTTCCTACAGAACAATCTAAAATCTAAGGCTAAAACTTTAAGGTGATTAGTAATTCAACCCCACTTTCCTTTCTAGTGTTATCTGCTACTACCATTTCTTATACACACCATTTGACAGATAAAACTAGACGACAGGAAACTTTCCTGTCTCTCAGATTCCTCATGATGCCCCATGTCTGCCTATCAAGGCCTTGCCCATCCTTCAAAGTCGGAAGCCAACTCTTCCATGGAGGTCTCCTGATCACTCCAACTGGTATTTATTTCCTTTCCTATGGCCTATCTCATTATGCTGTATTGTTTCTAAGGAATTTGCCACATTCTGTTTTGTATTAACTACTGATCATGACAAGCTCCCTTTTTTCATATAATTTTGATAAACATTCATTGAGCATCTCTAATACGTGAACAGACAGCAAGGCATGGGGAGGGGCTGGGCAGAGGTACAGAGGATAGTGACGTGGTGTTTGATCTGGAAGAGCTCAGGGTCTGGTGGGGAGCCTTGAGGTGGCAAGCCCCACCGTGCACGATGCTGTATCTCCAGCAGTGTCTACAATTTCCGTGCACGCTGGCTATATTATAGATGCTAATAAAATCAAAGAATGTTGGAGGTGAAAAAGATCGGAGTGTTAAATGTCATTGCCTCATCTAGCATAAGAGGAAATTAAGGCTTGAACAGTTAAAATAATGTGGCCAAGATCACCAGCGACTCTAGAGTTATAAGAAGAGTGCTGGAAGTAACCACAAACCAAACTGGGAAGAGTCCAGCTGGGAAGATCGGGCATGGGGACTGGTTTTTGTTTGTTTGTTTGTTTCTCTAAAATCCAGAGCTTCTCTTGGTTTCTCTAAAATCCAGAGCTTCTCTTGGTCCCAAGAAGTCCATTTTTGCCCGTGGAAATAAACACCATTTCTTATAAGGGGCCGCTTTCTGGCCTCAGTAGAACCTGGATTTGGATTCTACATCAGCCCCTTACTGGATGGATGCCTTGGGATGAGACACTTAATGACCTCTAGCCTTCATTTTCCTCATCTGTAAAATGAAGATGGTACTATTTATTTCATGGATCATAATGAAGGTTACATTCATACATGAACTGGTTAATAGACAAAAAGAAAATGAGTCCAACCTCTGTCCCCTGGGAAGTGCTGGTAGTGGAGGTGATGGAGGTGGGAATAAATGTTATAATTCAAACCCACCTGCAAGTTAGAATGAACTTTCTGCTAATGGTGCTTCTGTCTCGAGGATGCCTTCTGTTAATTTGGTTCCTTCATAATTTGGGAGGTGCCTGCCCTTTTAGCTTCTGGGCTTCCTGGGCTTCCATACTAATCATCCAACCCCCTGTAGCATTTTGGTAAATCAGGAAGAATTTTATTTCATCGTGGTTTTCTGGGTCTCCTTTTCCCTATTCAAGCCAGTTCTGTGTCTTCAAACCCGGTGACCCTCTGCAGGGTGAAGCATGCAGTGAGGAGCAAGGGCGATGCTCTTATAATATGAGTAATTTTGACACTTCTCTCCCCATTCTATCGAATGTGTCTTTTTCTTCATGCTCCTGGTGTCCCCAGGAACTAGTTTTCCTCCCTGGATTACTGACCACATCTTCTTACTGATTCCTTGAGATCAGCTTCCACTATTGCTTTGCTAGTTCAGACTTCCTCCTTCTCAGGCATGCTTCATACTCATTCTGTGCCTCAGTTAACTGCTCCAGGAAGCAACCTGCCATCTTCCAAGTTATCTTGAACGTTAAGCAGCCAGGCCCTCCAAGGTCTCTCAGTTTCAATGATAAGAAACCAAATGGTGAGGGTAGAGGATGGAAGGGTTGGTATTCATGGCAGAGAGGAGAGAGGCTGGCTGTGGTATATTTACAGCCCTCTCACACCAATCCTCATAATGCATCTATATTCTACATAAGCTAGCAGCTAATATTCAAAACTGCTCTCAACTCCACTTTTACCAAGGGAGATGAAAACGCAGGGGAACACACTGATAATCAGAATGGGTTAATAAAAAATTACTTCTAGAGAACGTATTAGGATGACTGTGGATTCAGACCCATCTTATTCATCCTTTCTACGTATAGCATTAACCATCAAAAAATAAAAAAACACAAGAGGTTATAGTGCAATGAGTATACTTTTGATATTGAAATTATTGTACTTATCTGTAATTCCTTGAAAACCAGTTATTTGTGAAAGCATATATGGTAAACTTTGGCCAACTAGAATATACAGTTAACCAGAACACTTGCATAATTTGAGGCTGTAAGAGTTTATTGATAATCTACTCTATGCAAGCTCTTTGTTAGACATTCTGGAGTAGCAATTCTTAACTTATTTCTGTAGAATTCTGAGAGGTTTATAAATGGACTTCAGGAGTGTGTGAACACACACACACAAAAGTTTGTGTGCAAAATTTTGTATCTGTATATTTATGTTCATTTTCCTACAAGAAAAGAGACCCCATATCTTTCATCAGCACCACTGTTAGTTATAAGTAGACTTTATGTCAAGACATGGGATAAATAGGTATTTTCTCCATGGTATGTGCTTGGCAAAGGATGCTTTAGTGCAAGAATGTCACAGATTAAAAACACAAAAAGTTACCATGCCTTCGCTAAATTTCTCTCAGAAAATAGTTAATCCAAGGGTAGATTTCTGGTTCCAACAAAATCACTCCAAAAGCGATTCTGTTCTTGCTGTTTTTGTTGTTTTATTTAGTTTGAGGGGAACCTCGTTCAGACCCTGGAATGGTAAAGCAGCCATACTCCCTTCCCCCACCCCCTGCCATGAAAGCTCGTTTTCTCATTTCTTTCCTTCACTGCCTTAATTTTTTCCTTCCTACTCTTTCTCTTGTATGCTCCAAATTTTTCACCCTGCCTGTTCCCTGTCTTTGCTTCTCTCGTTCCCTCTCAGTTCCTTTCCTCTGCCCTTGGCTGCAAATCGGCTCTGTAACTCACAACAGAGCAGCTGTCGTTGGCTGGGAGAACCAGGCTCCTTGGTTTTAGACAGCCCCAGAACAAGGCAACAACTTTGGTCTCTGGACTCCTCAATAGACCAAACAACAAAGCCGTGGTGAAAGAAGGTGTCTTCTAAGAAGTTCACATTACGGCCCGTAGTAAAAGAAAATGGTGATATTGTTACAGCCACCAGTTTCTTCCCATTGTCTTCCTTGTCAAAAACATGCCCCCGCCAAAGGGATGGGATGCGTTTCAGTACAATTTGAGAATGTTCAGTAACCCAATATTATCTTCATTTCCCTCCTTGTTTCATGTTACTTTCTGATCCTTGAGTTCTCCCAAGTTCACAGCGGTCCATGACATTACGGTGACTCGCTAACTTTCCCATTATACTTACAGTCAGTGGAAGAACAATAGATTGTGTTATTCTGTATTTCGCTTCCCTGTCGCTCAGTGTTTTATCTCCATTGATACCCTGGTACCAGACACAGAAACCAAAGTAGGTTGTCTTGTCTTCAGCGAATCTTGAATGCCTTTTGTTCAGAGAGGCGTTTTGTATTCATCAGTCAACTGAGGACTCATCCTGAAGGCCTCAGTCAGCACAGCCCGAAATGAGAAAGGGATACCCAGGCTGTGAAATATTTATGCCAAAAGGTACCTCAGTCATGTTCACCTTTTGGCCCCCTGAGCCTAAAAGGATCACTAACAGTAACCTGCAAATCTTGTAGGACGTGAACATTTCCTGGGTGAGATAACCTGCCATGTCTCATATCCACGTTTGATATTAAACCTATTCACACAGGTCCATTTATCTTCCTACTCTATCTGCCAGCACAGCTGTGTCAAACAGTTTTAATAAAAGTCCAAGGGAGAGATTGTAGTGATCAAAGTTTAACCTGATTTCTTCCCCCTCTTCTTAGAAAGAAAGATAGCCTTTCCCCCCTCCCATACACTGCCTCTTTAAATGCCTCTCTCGTGGTGCTTAGAGACAGTAGTGAGGCCAAATTAAATGGCATGTTGTTTATGTTTCTGAAGAATAAAATCTTACCAGGTCAATAAACTCATGTCTAAACAGAGAGTAACTGAAGGATATAATGGCTGTTAATTGAATGCAATCAGTTGATGACTATTAGGTGTCAAATTCAACCAGATATTAGTCCACAGAATTCACAGCAATGCAGAGAAAGAGGAAAAAGGTTGGCATGGGGGGGAGACAATATGACATAAAATACCACATTCCATAAGAATTACTCTCCCAGAGTTCCTGATAAAATAAGAACTCGGTACTTCCCTGGTGGTGCAGTGGTTAAGACATCGCCTTCCAGTGCAGGGGTGTGTGGATTCAATCCCTGATGGGAGAGCTAAGATCCCACATGCCTCGCAGCCAAAAAAACCAAAACATAAAAAACAGAAGCAATATTGTAAAAAATTCAATAAAGACTGAAAAAAAAAGATTAAAAAAAAATGAGAACTCAGTAGTCAAGATTCCAGGGAAGTTCTGTTTTTATGTAGATCTAGATATCAATGGTGAGGAGGACCTACTTATAGTAAAGAATGTAGGTGGGCATCAACAAGGAAAAAAAAAGTTAATGAATGAACCCCAGGCTCATCCCAGCTAAGTTATACCTACTTTATTAGTGCCTATTATGTCAGACACTGCACTAGGAGTTTTCCATGCAAACATAAGAAGGTTAAAAGGAAGGCCAAGAAACTTATCCACAGAATTAACTTTATTGTGCTCTTTGTCTACTGATTCTGTCTATAGTCTGAATATCCAAAGTAGAGTCTGGCCAAGTCTATATTCCATGAGAGAAATCTTTAAGAAAGGGTTTGTTACAATAATAAACGTTGGAGAGGGTGTGGAGAAAAGGGAACCCTCCTACACTCTTGGTGGGAATGTAAATTTGTGCAGCCACTATGGAAAACAGTATGAAGGTTCCTTAAAATGGTTCCTGGGCATATATCCAGATAAAACTCTAATTTGAAAAGATACATGTACCCCAGTGCTCATAGCAACACCATTTACAATAGCCAAGGAACCTAAATGCCCATAGACAGATGAATGGATAAAGAAGATGTGATATATATACAGATATATAGATATATAGATATATAGATATACAACGGAATATTACTCAGCCATAAAAAAGAATGAAATACTGCCATTTGCAGGAACATGGGTGGACCCAGAGATTATCATACTAAGTGAGGTAAGACAGACAAAGAAAGACAAATATCATATGATATCACTTATATATGGAATCTAAAAAATGATACAAATGAACTTATTTACAAAATAGCAACAGACTCACAGACTTAGAAAACAAACCTATGGTTACCAAAGGGGAAGCAGGGGGAGGGATAAATTAAGAGTTTGGGATTAACAGGTACACACTACTATATATAAAATAGATAAACAACTAGGATTTACTGTATAGCACAGGGAACTATATTCGATATCTTACAATAAACTATAATGAAAAAGAATCTGAAGAATATACATGTATTTATAGCTGAATCACTTTGCTATACACCTGAAACTAACACAACATTGTAAATCAACTCTACCCAATTTAAAAAAACAAAGCATTTGTTACAATTTCCCAGTGCCTTTGGAAATGAGAAGAGTCTAGATGAGGAAGGGCAAAGAGAATCCAACCTAATGTCCTGCAAAAATCCTAGTTGCTGCCTTTAACACTAGTATAAAGATTTGCACCTAACAGATGTCAAATGGTACTCCCTAAACACAAAAACCTGTGCCAGAAAAATGAGATACAGATCTGCCGGCCAGGAAGGTGCGGGTCCACATTCTCCCTAACAGCAAAAGGTGTATCTCTACAAAGGAGGTCAAGTTCATTTTCTATGATCCATCTATCGGAGGTCTTACTGGTACAGAAAAGCTGAAGCAGTAAACAGTCTAAAAATCATTTATGTTTAGCTTTACAAAGCAGCAATAGCAGATTGAATTTCTGAGCACCCCTTTTCTGAGTTCATTGGATTTGCTTTTTCCAGTAGGAGATGACTTAAAAATACTTAAAGTGGCAGCAGTTATATATAAATATATATAAATATATAAAGTGGCAAATTCATTTGGTGGTTCTTTGCCCCGTGGCTGGTGTACTCAATTCCATTAGAGCCATCCTCACTACAGTTGGTACACAGCTCGTCTTTCCCAATCATTTGCTTTTATATATTTCTTAGAATGTGTTAGAGAGGCATAACTCCTTCTTTATAGTTTAAGAATCATCATAGGTGGAAACAGTGCCTTTACTTATTCTGAATTCAAATTCCCAGTTTGTGGCATGGCGCCGACTGATAAAATAACTGGGGCTGCCAATATCACAAAAGAGGTTGAACACAAGTAGCGTATTCATACATTCACATATCTTGCCCTTGTTTGAAAACCGAATTGGGGATAAGTAATCTAATCTAGTGGGCGGTTGTCTTCCATACATGTTTTCTAACACAGTGTCTTAGCCAGTTAACCTTTAACAAGCCACTTCCTTTCTCTGCGTTATCCATTCTCTTCCCAGAGCATAGCTCAAAGACTGTCCTACATAATGATGGGCTCCGAAAACCCTAAGTGCACATCATTAATCCACCTGCCTGTGCCGTTTCCTTCTCCTTAATAAAGCAAGTTATTTCTAGTGAGTTTCATCCTTTCTTTTTACTTTCTGCCTGTGTATTTATGTATATTTAATTTGTAACATATATACCATCCTATATATGACATATACACACGACAAATTTAATCAAGGTTTTATTTACAGTATTACATGGAAGAGGAAACAAAATCACAATTATGTCTTGGAAATGCAGTAAAAGGAAAATAAAGTGAAATTTTAAAAACTTGCTTCATATGTGTGAGGATGTGTATATTTCTTTAAGAATAAGGCTGCCTTCTTTCGCCCTTGGATATGATTTGAACCCTTGAAAGAATATCATAAGCATGTCATTGTCACCAGTCCATGAAGGTAGGACTGCATTAAGATGTCACTAAGATGACAAAATGACAGCAATTTCAAGGGAGAAACCAGGTGATGAAGAGAGATTCAGGTCAGCAGAAGTCTCTCTGAGCTCCACGTCAGCTCCTCAGGACAAGGGAAGAGCTGTGAAGAACTGCCTTGGGCAATGATAGTCAGGCTGAGCCTGCCACCTTCTCTCAGAAGGCTTTCAGTGTGAGTTTCACAAAGCCACGCCGTGCCATCAGCTGAGGTCCACTATCACTGGTCTGGAAAAACATTAGTTCATTTCTAATCATGACAAGATGCTGAACAAGTAAATCTTTAGTAAAAGTTGAAATCACCTCACACCATCACACGTACTGAATTTTTGAAGTGGTTTTGCTGCTCCCAGATTAAAAGAAGAAAAGATAAAGACCATGAAATGTTTTAGTGTCTGTTAAGAAAGACTGATGACACGATCAGGTTGGTGTTATTTCTGGACTTGCGGCTTCTCTCTTTTTCACCCATCTAATCCATCAGGAGAACTATTCTTTGTTTGCAGTAACCAGATGACGCACATATGGACAGCACAGTGAGATTATGATTCCTATTTCCATCAACAGATTTGCCCAAGCTAGTATTCTTGACCATGCCTGTTATCCATGATAGTGATCCCTCCACCAGTAACTCAACCTGAATCCTCGGCTCCCATTTTTCCCATTTCCATATTGAATTAGAGACTAGTTAAGGGAACATCAGCCTCGGAAAGGAAATTGGAGGTAAACCACTCCAGCTTCCTTTTCTATATGTAAATTTCTTCTACCAGGGCTGTATTCTTCCTGACTCTTCTGGAGCACCACCCATGACGTGGAATTCCTTATCGCAAGGGCACCTCCCTGTCAGTTGGGAATTGTGTCTATAGGAAAAGTCATCCTCAAATGGAGCTGAAGCTTCCCTCACTGTGTCTGTCATACTTTACTCCTGTTTCTCTTCTGTGGCACCACAACAGATCATTTTTATCCTGTTCTATCTCAAACTGCTCTCAGCGCCATCACTTACTTCTTTGCAATAAATAAGCACAGCTGAAGGAGTTCTTAAGTCACCTGTGGATTCCAGCTTCCAGAAGTTTCTTCTCTTTCCCTCGGTTCCTTTGGAACACCATAAAGTTTGACAAGAAAACTTCCCTTAGTTTTCTTTTTTAAATAAAAATTTTCAATTATGATCACATCCATCAAGTAGAGTTTTAGTAAATAGGCCTGTTAGGTGCTGGTCTTTCCATTACCAGCAGACTAATGGGGAGCTCAGGCCAGGGTGGTCTTTAAGCCCAACAGCTCAAGTCAGCAGTAGCTGCTGCTTAGAAAAAGGCTACAAAACTCCATCCCTAATGATTTAACAGCTTGTTCCCAAAAACACATTAACCAAGGGAGCTTTTAAATATTAAGAAATAATTACACCAACTCAGTGTTGTCCTTTCCCAAAATTACATCACATCAGGGCTCCACTAGATAAACAAATTTAGTAAAGGAATGCAGGTCTTCTAAAAATGAAAAACTGTACCCAGTGAAATGTTATTTCCAGTGGATGGCAGGAGGGCGGACAGAGGGGAAGGAAGAATTAATGAAAATATTCTGGCTACTTTCCCAAATGAACACTTAAGAGTAGCCTTACCCCAACCAAATTCATTCGCTATTATTGGCATTTCACGCTCTTTTTCGGCATCTCCAAACCATTTGGGGTCAGATTAGAATTGGGAGGAACTGGAGGATGCCCTGGGACCAGTATGCTCCAGTCCAACCACAGGAGTCCATTTTAAGCTCAGAACATAGGAGCCCAGAGACTGTGGCACTGACCTGGAGCTATGGGTCTGCATTCCATTAGGGCAAAGAGGGGTGGCCTCACCTTTCTTGAATGGGAAATATATTTTTTGGGACCAGACAAAGCAGACTTCTAAGAGTCTAAAACATTGTCCTCCACATAAGGGTCACAGTGCCTAAAATTCCATCATTAAATATTGTCCTCTTTCTGGAGAACTGTTGAAATTTTGAGTGAGCCTAAATAGGATACTTAGGTCATTTACATTTGAGTGTGAGTGAGTTTAATCCTATCTCATCCCCTGCCCAAACAAGACAGACCCTGGGCAATCAGAGGTCACTAAGCATGTAAGTGGGAAGGGCCCTAAAGGAAGGAAACAGAGAGGCATACTTCACAGCTTTGTCCCAGCCAAGGCCGAAGGGCAAGTTCTGGGACTCCCAGGTCTGCTGGCCTCGTTGGGGGAGCCCTGTCCACCTCTAGCCCTACTATAGTTATGGAGCAGAGCAAACCTCAGCCACAGCCTAACCCTGGGTGGATTCTGAGAGCACAGACCAGGCAAATGAAGAAGCTACTGGTCTGCTTGGGCTCAACTGGATTTTTATGGAATGAACTCCTACCCGAGTAAGCCCTTAGGTGTCAGGAGACTTCACTTTTTCCATTGCTTTTTCCTTTGCTGCAAAGAATCTCTGCCTTTTGGTCACCTTTTGAAGTTAACGGCAGGGCGTAGCTGCACATCCGTACTTTTATAGGCTTCCTAATGACCTGCTTAATTATTTGCTTTCTTTGGGGCCAGCTTTGCTACTGTTAGGCCCTGAGAATCTGGGCACTGATGCAGCCTGGTCTCCCTGACTGGTCCAGCACAGAATTCCAGGCATCTTGATTACTGAATTCCAAGAGACTATCTCCCTGGGGCATACAGACTTGAGTGTGAAGCTTTATTTGTATTTTATTTATTCATTAGATTGGCAGAGGACTTCTCTCCAGAGAGCTCTAGGTGCCTAATATGAAATTAACATCTATATTTCCCAGCAAAGTCAACTTCCTTGTAATCCTTTACAGCCTTTCTTGTGTTCTGAGGTTTAAACAGATTCAGAAAACAAGGGCACTTAGGTCTAAACTCAGAATGATAAGCACATACCAATGAATATAGACACACACAGTCTCAGAATCTTTCTTAATATACAGACGTAACTCATTTTATTGCACTTTGCTTTATTGCAAGTCACAGATATTGTGTTTTTTACAAATTGAAGGTTTGTGGCAACCCTATGTTGAGCAAGCCTATCGGTGCTCTTGTAATTCTTGCAATATTTCAAACTTTTCATTATTCTTAGATTTGTTATGGTGGTCTGAAATCAGTGATCTTTGATGTTACTATTGTAATTGTTTTGGGGTGCCATGAACTGCACTCATATAAGGGAGTGAACTTACTAAATGTGTGTGTTCTGACTGCTCCACTGATGGGTCATTCCCCCATGTCCCTCCCCTCAGGCCTTTCTATTCCCTGAGACACAACAGTATTGAAATTAGGCCAATTAATAACCTTACAATGGCCTCTAAGTGTTTAAGTGAAAGAAAGAGCCACACATCTCTCACTTGAAATCAAAAGCTAGGAATGATTAAGCTTAGTGAGGAAGGCATGTTGAAAGCCAAGATAGGCCGAAAGCCAGGCCTCTCGTGCCAAACAGTTAGCCAAGTTGTGGATGCAAAGAAAAAGTTCTTGAAGGAAATTAAAAGTGCTACATCAGTGAACACATGAATGATAAGAAAGTGAAACAGCTTTATTGCTGATACGGAGAAATTTTCAGCAATCTGGATAGAAGATCAAACCAGCCACAACATTCTCTTAAGCCAAAGACTAATCCAGAGCAAGGCCCTAATTCTCTTCAATTCTATGAATACTGAGAGATGTGAGGAAGCTGCAGAAAAAGAAGTTTGAAGCTAGGAGAGGTTGGTTCATAAAGTTTTAGCAAAGAAGCTGTCTCCATAACATAAAAGAACCAGGGGAAGCAGTAAATGCTGGTGTAGAAGCTGCAGCAGGTTATCCGGAAGATCTAGCTGAGATCATTAATGAAGGTGGCTACACTAAACAACAGATTTTAGATTTTCAATATAGATGAAGTAGCCTTCTATTGGAAGAAGATGCCATCTAGGACTTTCATAGCTGGAGAGGAGAAGTCAATATCTGGCTTCAAAGCTACAAAGGACAGGCTTTGACTCTCTTGTTAGGAGCTAATGCAGCTGGTGACCTGAAGTTGAAGCCAGTGCTCATTTACCATTCTGAAAATGCTGGGGCCCTTAAGAATTACGCTAAGTTTGCTCTGCCTGTACTCTATAAATGGAAAAACAAAGCCTGGATGACACTACAGCTTTTTACAATATGGTTTACTGAAGGCTTTAAGCACACTATTGAGACCTGCCATTCAGAGAAGATGCCTTTCAAAATACTACTGCTCATTAACAATGCATCTGGGTACCCAAGAGCTCTGATGGAGATGTACAAGATTAGTGTTTTCATGCTTGCTAATACAACATCCATTATGCAGTCAATTGAAAACCTTCTGGAAAGGACTCACCATTCTAGATGCCATGAAGAGCATTGGTGATTCATGGGAAGAGGTCAAAATATCAACACTAACACAAGTTTGGGAGAAGTTGATTCCAACCCTCATGGATGACTTCGAGGGGTTCAAGACTTCAGTGGAGGAAGTAACTGCAGATATAGTCAAAATACCAGGAGAACTAGAATTAGAAGTGGAGCCTGAAGATGCGACTGAATTGCTACAATCTCATGATAAAATTTGAACAGATGAGGGGTTGCTTCTTATGGTTGAGCAAAGAAAGTGGTTTCTTGAGATGGAATCTACTCCTGGTGAAGGTGCTGTGAAGACTGTTGAAATGACAACAAAGGATTGCGAATATTACAAACACATATATGATAAAGCAGCATCAGAGTTTGAGAGGATTGACTCTTATTTTGAAAGAAGTTCTACGGGGGGTAAAATGTTATCTAACCCCACTGCATGCTACAGACAAAATGCTTGTGAAAGGAAGAATCAATTGTTGCAGTAAATTTCATTGTTGTCTCATTTTAAGAAATTGCCACACTCTCCCCAACTTTCAGCAACCACCACCATCAAGGTGAGACCCTCCACCAGCAAAAAGATTGTAACTCTCTGAAAGCTCAGATAATGGTTTGCATTTTTTAGCAATATTTTTAAATTAAGGTGTATACATTATTTTTTAGACATAATGCTACTGCACACTTAATGGACTACAGTATGGTGTAAACATATCTTTTATATGCACTGGGAAACCAAAAAATCCTGTGACTGATTTATTGCAATAATTGTTTTATTGCAGTGGTCTGGAACTGAACCCGCAATATCTCCATGTCATGCTTGTATATATATACATACATGGAGTTGAATATCAAAAGAATTTCAAATTTTTAAATAATTTTCCAAGGAATAGATTTAAGATTTTTTTAAAAAATCAGGTACTAAGGACAACATGTGTGCTTTTGGAGCATCCCTAAACTTTAAGTGTGATGTCCTTCATTCCCAAAACTTGCCGTCATCACCATCAGAGGTCTGGAAGATCCAAGTCTGATCTAGAAGTGGATTTCTGGCCTACTTATATTTTAACATCTGGGAAGTCAAAATCAGGTGACAAGGAGTTGACTCCTAAGAATTTCAGGATGCTACCTACTCAAACGTTTCAATTAAATAGTTTAAAGATCCCTATGACTTGGTTATCATTTATGCCTTTACATGTGGACATGGATGCTTTAGAGCCTTCTAAATCTATTCTCCTCAGACAAAACACTCCTTTGCCCTCTTTTAGGTGCCGAAATCACCCTAAAAATGTGTCATCAGACACAGGTTAGCCTCTGACACTCTTTCAGCCTGCCTGTTTGCTGACAGAGCCATCTGCTTGTATATTTCAGAAATACGCCATTGTCATCAGGCAGGAAAAAAAGGCGGGCGGAGGATTTTTTAAATGCAATTTTTATTTAGACCAGTTTGGGTTTTGACACAGGAAAATTTTATTCTCCCCCTCATAAGAAAGCTGAGTAAAGCTGTGACCTGGAGTTCCAAAACTGCTATCATACCTTGAGCTACCACCTGCAGGATGCTGACCACCACCCAAACCCAATTCTGCTTGGACTTCCTGCTACGTGTCTTTCTAACTATTGCTCTCAGCTCTGAGAAGAGAAAGGGCAGGGAGGTGAAGGTTTTATTCCAAATCTGGGGGAAATTCTTGCCTTGTGAGAAACAACAACTTTGTTGTTTTTTTTTACCTTTTTATTTACCAAACGGTTATATTTTGTTTTATGTCTGTACACGGCAATTTTAAAAAAAATATAAGTAACAGGCATTAAGAGAATTAGAATACTTAATATGGGTTTTGAAATTCTGCCAGGAATCGGCTCCAAAGCCCTTTCTTCCTATTTGCATTGTTGCATTTATCCATTTCCAAACATTAGAAGATCCATCTATTAGATTCTGTGTAAATCCAGCACACAGATAATTTGTAAAAAAAGAAAAAATGCTTTCTTTCAAAATGTTCTGCGGTTTTTCTAATCTCGTCGCTTTTCTAATTTTCTAATCACATAACCTTGAAGTCGAAAGACACAGCCTGTGATAATCTGTGTACATTGTCTTCATTATTATCACAGACATTTCTGGAAAAAATAAAAAGAAAACACACACACATACAAAACACACACAAAATAACCCTTTCTGCCCCCCACACATTCAAAGCTGCCTTTAAAGTCTTGCTTCAGTCACAGTTCAATCAGATCCACATTAGTCCTACTCATCAGACGGAAAAGTGTTCATGAGCATAAGGGGGATATTGACTTTAAAAATTTACTGGCGAGGCGTTCAGAGCCTGCAGGAATGTCAAAACTCCAACCTGCATTTTGATGTTTTTGCCTCCGGTTAGTCTTGACTGACATGCTTGGAGCACTTCGGTCTGTGCTCTGGCATCCATTAACTGTCCTTGACTCAATGTTATCCAGGCTGTTATGGGCAGCTCGGTGCCTAATGGTTTCAGTGGATTAGACGCCCCAAGGTGTAAGGAAAACTCACACCCCATTTTAAGGAGGATTTTTTAAATGCAATTTTTATTTAGACCAGTTTGGGTTTTGACACAGGAAAATTTTATTCTCCCCCTCATAAGAAAGCTGAGTAAAGCTGTGACCTGGAGTTCCAAAACTGCTATCATACCTTGAGCTACCACCTGCAGGATGCTGACCACCACCCAAACCCAATTCTGCTTGGACTTCCTGCTACGTGTCTTTCTAACTATTGCTCTCAGCTCTGAGAAGAGAAAGGGCAGGGAGGTGAAGGTTTTATTCCAAATCTGGGGGAAATTCTTGCCTTGTGAGAAACAACAACTTTGTTGTTTTTTTTTACCTTTTTATTTACCAAACGGTTATATTTTGTTTTATGTCTGTACACGGCAATTTTAAAAAAAATATAAGTAACAGGCATTAAGAGAATTAGAATACTTAATATGGGTTTTGAAATTCTGCCAGGAATCGGCTCCAAAGCCCTTTCTTCCTATTTGCATTGTTGCATTTATCCATTTCCAAACATTAGAAGATCCATCTATTAGATTCTGTGTAAATCCAGCACACAGATAATTTGTAAAAAAAGAAAAAATGCTTTCTTTCAAAATGTTCTGCGGTTTTTCTAATCTCGTCGCTTTTCTAATTTTCTAATCACATAACCTTGAAGTCGAAAGACACAGCCTGTGATAATCTGTGTACATTGTCTTCATTATTATCACAGACATTTCTGGAAAAAATAAAAAGAAAACACACACACATACAAAACACACACAAAATAACCCTTTCTGCCCCCCACACATTCAAAGCTGCCTTTAAAGTCTTGCTTCAGTCACAGTTCAATCAGATCCACATTAGTCCTACTCATCAGACGGAAAAGTGTTCATGAGCATAAGGGGGATATTGACTTTAAAAATTTACTGGCGAGGCGTTCAGAGCCTGCAGGAATGTCAAAACTCCAACCTGCATTTTGATGTTTTTGCCTCCGGTTAGTCTTGACTGACATGCTTGGAGCACTTCGGTCTGTGCTCTGGCATCCATTAACTGTCCTTGACTCAATGTTATCCAGGCTGTTATGGGCAGCTCGGTGCCTAATGGTTTCAGTGGATTAGACGCCCCAAGGTGTAAGGAAAACTCACACCCCATTTTAAGGGATCACATTGGCTATTCTTGGCTTCATTAGGGGGGCATTGTTTGATCCTAAATAATGAGAACCTGTTAATTATTATTCTGATAATTGGGCCTCACGTGGGAGCATGGCAGAGCACTAGGTGTTTTAAAAGGAAGCAAGTTTCGAAAAGGGAGAAAGAAATGTCAAGGTTGAGGTGTCTTTGAGAGGAGTTTGTTTATACGCAAAGTGTTTTCATCTAAGTGGGGACATGGGGCTGAAGGGAGTAGAAGGAAGGAGGCCAGAGCCAGCTCAGGTCTATACTTACTTCAGCTACGGTGGATTACAAGATTACCACCTTGGGCAAACCATTCAAAGAGGCTCACCAGTCCCATGACTGAACCTGTAATTCCAGACGCAGAGATCGGGAATCGGTATCTTTTGGAGGAGAGAGTGATTATATGGGGAAGAGGGTCCTTGTTGGATCCCACCTGCTCTCTGGGGAAAACTGTGAACTCTGTTTCTTTATGTGCTATTGTTTTTGCTCTTTTCCCCATCTATAAAATGACAGCCAAATCCATTAAGTGTGTCATGATAAGACTGCTGCCTGGTCAGACACAAGGGGTGGCTGTCCGTCCAAGACGCACAAATAAATGTCAGGAGTGCCTGAGTTAGGAGGAAGCAGCCGGGAAGGGGATGGAGGAGGTTGGGGGAAGGTTCCCTTGGATAAGTCAGTCCCAAATGAATCTCTGAGATGCTGTGAAAATTCTGCTTTTTCAGACTCTCCATAGGTTAAAGGGATTGCTTTACAGGACTAAAATCTGGACTTCGTCTCTTTCCCCTCGAGGAGTGCTATGCATTCACATTCGATTTTAATTATATTTATGCCACCCATGTGGTTCTGGGAGAGAAAATTCCAGAATCTGAGTCCATGCAATATCAACTCTTTCTTGGACTCCAAATAAGAGCCCACAACATCTCTATTCACTTGAAAGAAGGGTTGGGCTTAAACAAATGTCCCCATTTAAAGGGAGGGAGAGTTTGCAGGAAGGTAAACTCGCATTTGAAGCCTTAACCTGGGTTTTTGTCAGACTTCCATATACTTCAGGTAGAGCTGGCCAGCTGAGATGAGAGCTGGCCTGCCTACAGACCAGGTGACAGTGACCGACAGGAAGAGAAGAAATAGAGAGAAGGACCATACTCATTTTGAGCTCCAGTGCTATGTTCACCTGGCTTCGTTTGGTTCTAAATCTCACTCTTCCTATTAAACTGGAGAGACTATCAAAAGTGCATGTTCAAAACGGTGACACAGCCTGGAGTTTTGGACTTGCCTAAGCCTCCTTCATACAGCTCTGTGATTCTCTTTTGTGCGTGTGAATGTTCTTTGAGATGCACCATGGGAGGTAGAACAGGAGGAAAGGGTGGGAGGGCCAGGGGCACAGTGTTGGGGAATTGAAGAGTTAGTGGCCAAAACAGGTGATCTGATCTGTGATCTCTCAACTGTTCCTAACGGCTTCAATACATCTCAGAGGTTCATCAAAATGCCACCACCCTTCGCTAGAACATGGCATACTAAGTGCAGTTACAGGAAAGCAGAGCCATCTGGATCCTGTGCACAGGGAAATATTAAAGTCAGAGGTGGCCAGCAGAGGTAGGCAAGTAACATCAATGAGCAAGTTCTAGGAGACCTAGAACTCACTTGACCACTCATTCATTAGGTGACCTTGAGCTTAACTAGCTATTCTTGGTCTGATTCCTCATCTGTTTAATGAGGTTATACGTCTGCCTTCAAGCCTGATAGAAACGTGATGAAGCTAGAGTAAGGTATAATCGTAGAGCAATTTGTAAAAGTGAAATACTATGTAAACATAAGGTCATACTACTATTTCCAGATAAATTAGGACAGTAGGTATCCCTAACACTTATCGCTTTCTTCCCCTCTACCTCCCATCTTGTTGCTTTTGCATTCTTATCTTTTCATTACTGAGTGGATCAGCTTCCTGTTGAAATTCCCATAAGAAGAGAAGAAATTTCTTCCATCAGAACAGAGTAATGAGTCTTTAGAAATAGCACCTAACACAGTGGCCTACATGTAAATATTTGTGAAATTTAATACAAATTTTTGACACTTTTGTTGGTGTCTGGAATACAATGAGTTTGTTAGCAAAGACTGTATCACATTTCTGCCCAAAATCCTGCCCTACAGGTGAATAACATAAGACTGACTACTCAAACTTCCTTTTAAACAAGATTCTATAAGAGTTTTTAAAACTTTTTTTCCTATCGCTTTATATTTTCAGCCCACATCATTTCTTGGAATTTCAAGTTCTAGCTTTCATTTAGCCATTTTCTTTTTATGTGTCCTGAAAAAGCTGCTTCATGCTTCCATGCAGGACAATGAACCATGTCTTCCTGGAATTCCTGAATAGGTGTGATATTATCCAATTCCAGACCTTTATATTTTATAGATTTACTACCATGGTTCCCCAAGGCCTTGATTTTTCCAACTGAGGGGTCCTAATCTTTTCTAGTTTGTTTTCATATAGAAGCCACTCTCTTTCTTTTGTCTGAAAAGCCACTTGCCACTTTAATAAGACATTTTACCACCTTATAATTATTAAAGAAACCACGTCTCTCTCTGGAGAGCTCACAATTTGCTAAATTAGATGGATGATATATCATCAAGGGTCATGGGTCAGAGACATTCTTGGATGAAGCCACTAGTTAAAAGAAGGAATAAAGCTTTGTTTATCCCCAGAGGTTCCCTATTCCAAATAGGGAATCTTCATCAGGTTTACCAGTATACACTGATGTCATCTTATGTCTTGACATTCACTAGGGCAGATGATTGTCAAGGTCTTTGTTGCCTTTGAACTTGTACAAATAGTTCCACTTCAGTGAAAGTGACTCAGAAGCCAATCTTCGCAGCTGCTGCTCTGTTCTCTGGATGGCAGGGTGTTTGTGTTTCATGGATAAACACTGGATAGTGGATGTTATAGCAAAACATATATTCTCTCTCTCTCTCTCTCCCTCTTAAAATAGTCATGGAGTGCTTCCTCTGCTTTTTAGCTGAGGTTACAACGACAACTCTTCTAAACTTAGCATTTCCTGTTGCACACAAAGTATCTGTAGTTCAACATAGCATGTTCTTTTCTGACTGCATATTCCTTGAGAAAAGGACTTTGTCTTCTCTGTCAGGCCTCTACTCCACCTCCCTAAACCTTGCTCACTGATGATGATGGAGAGAAAGTCATAGATACCATTGATCACACACTCTGTCAAGGTAAAGATCACTCACCTGATCAAATGACCATGGGATGGATTAAAAGCTGAAGCAAATATTTAGAATTCTGCATCTGAGCTGAATAGGAATTCAGGATAAGCCAATTTGGAATGTGCTTTGTAACCACACCCAATCCCACTCTACCTCCCTCCATCATCCACTTGTGGGTTCACTATTATGTAAGTTAGCTGTGATGACTTTGGACTGCTGGGCCAATTCACCCCTTTTAAGAAAACCTCCCCCTCTCCTTTGCTCTGTACCCCAAGGGAAAGTGATTAGACTATTTGCCCAAAGAAGGGACTCATTCCAGAGCCTTTAGGTTATCATGCTTTGGATTATCCATACCATCACGTTCCTTTCACATTACAGATAATCAAAAGTTGTTAATTTAAGAGAAAATGATTTTTTATGACCTTGAACAAAGACGCTTTCATTTAATAGTCACGAGTAACAAAAGCCTATCAAGTTTGACTTGTTCAAAAGTTTCCAGTAGGGAATGGTGTGGGAGGTTAATGTGGATGGCATTAGACAAATTTGTGAAAGCACTACCCTGAATTCTTTTCTCATTTTTCTTGTCACTGTTTTCTTTTTTTAGTAGATATAGACTTAACCAAGCAATCGGTCACACTGCACTATCAAATAGACATGACAGAATGCCTTATTGTTTCAAGGGAAGTGTTTTCATCCCCTCACCTGGGTCAGGATGGTTTTCCAAAGCTTCTGCAATTTGTGAACAAATTTGTCTAAGATTAAGAAGGACCGAACAGGCATAGCGAACTATGTGCTCCCATGATGACATAGTTACTAGTCGAGAAGGGTCACCTGAGTTACAGCTGTTAAACCCAGGCACAGAGTTCAACCTGAGTTACCTTGGCAGTTCTTGAAACAGCTCAGGCTTACTTCTCTAGAATTCTTTAATACTAAACTCTTTTAGAGGCTGAGCCTATGCACACAAACATTTTCAATAATTTAACAAATATTTCACGTCAGATTGGAATGTGCCAGGTACTATCCTAGGTGCCAGAGATGGATGACTGAACAATATTCAGTTCCTCCCCTGTTTGGCTCTTACAGTCTAGAAGGGAAGAGAGACGTAATTAATCACTCATGTGCAACAGAAAGGAAAAAAGTTCACAATTGCTATTAACTAAATTCAAATCTTCTTTTCTCAAGTAAATTAGTTCAGCTGAATTCTACGTTTTTCTCTCCATTATTCTTTTACCTCCTTCTCACTGGCTCTATATTCAGGGTCATGTGACTCTATGGTTCCTTCTCACTGGCTCTATATTCAGGGTCATGTGACTCTCCCAAAGGACACTGGTTAAGTCTCAGGCTCCCAGATTTCTATAGGGATGTGTGGTCAACCCCTGCTATTTTCTTCCCCTTCACCTCCAAGAAGTCATTTGACAGAAGTTTTAACATCTACCCCACCCCCAAAGGAAATTTACCTATGAGTCTATATGTTCATGCATGGAGAATAGAAAATTTCAAGGTTATCTGTACAACTCTATCATTCAAATACACACATCTCAATTGTCCAACCGAGACCAGCATACCTGTATCCACCAACTCAGAAGTTTCTGTAGCAGATTGTTTAGGGGATCAGACCCAGGAGTGTAAGAGAGACTTTGTAGCTTGGGCCATCTCTGTGGTGCCAGGTGAGGGACCAGAATTTCCCTCTTCTGAGAATCTGTAGCCATTTGGCACAATTAACTTTAAGTTTCCTGTAGTTCTCTTTTCCATCACAGCTGCTGCATGACTCATAAGTGTGTGCACAGGGGTGTGGGAAGGGAATCAGGGGGAGGAATGGAATTTCTGTGGCTCTGGTTTTGGTTTGCTTTGATGTTTTCAAACTCAAAAGAAATGCACAGTAAGAAATAGGTCAAGTTTAGCAAAACTTTCTAGTAGACTTATTGATATTCATCTAAGTAGATGGTAAACGATAGCTTCTGAAGTTGTTAGTTTGATAGGCCTAGTTGGTAAATAAAATCTTTGGCATAGACTTACTATACCACAGAGGAACAGAAACCATTTCTGTTTTGGTAAAATGCATTTTATTTTTGTTTAGAAGGAGCACATTTCCTAGGCTGCGTCTGCAGCATCAAGTGAGGGAAAGTTTGGTGGTCCCTACACATCATTTCTACCTACTGGGTCAAAGCAATGTCTTCATAATTCAGTCGTTCAACTCAAAAAGAAAATAAAAACCATTCTTTTTTACGGAATGGACCATTTGATCTGGTAGCCCCTTGTAAATAGCCCCTCTGTTTTTCTCCATGCCATGTAACGTAGGGTGGACTGAATGCAGAATTGTGAGGCATTTAATGTCTTTAGTCCCCTCTTGCTTCTCCTTCCTAAACTCGATTCCCTTCTGCTGGTGCTCTGGCCACCACACGGTCATCATTGTCTAGTTCCCTGACTGTACAAGGACCACCCCTGCCCCACAACTTCATCTGACACTTCTGTCCATTGTTCCTTATAAGTACAATTTGTTGAGCACTTGCTCCATAACAGATCCTCTTCTAGGCCCTTTCCATGATTATCTCAAACACCAGTACGTAGGTACTCTTATGATCTCCATTTGTCAGGTTTTCTAAAGTTTACAAAAATGTTACAAATTTATTATGTCTAAAGCAGAACTCTTGCCCCCCTCCCCCACTAAATCCCATCTTCCTCTTTCGCCTTGCTCTTAAACCAACCCCCCAGAGTCATCTTACTCCTCCCCTTCCCTCATCCCCACATCTAATCCAGCAGCAAGCATTGTCAACTCCACTTTTACTATCTATTACAAAACCGACCATTTCTTACAAGCTCCCTCCTTGTTCCCTAAGTATAAGGAAGACTTTGCATTGTTATTTTCTCTCCCTTGCATATTCTTCTTTCAGACTTTCCCCTGGCTCACACCATCTCTTCATTAACATTTAGGTAAAATGCTATGTCCTCAGAGAGCTTTCCTTTCCTTCCCTATCCCCCCTTCTCATGCTCTTTTTATCCTGATGTAGTTATTTTTATGGTAGCTTTCACTATTTTTTCTTAGTGCTTGCTTTAACCAGGTTCCTCTGTTTGTATTCTATCTTCCCTGGTAGAATGCAAGCTTCATAAAGGTAAGGAATCTGACTCTCTAATTACCTAGAGCAGGGCCTGACACGGAGTGGACAATAATGCTCATGAATGAATAAATTAGACAGATGAGGAAACACAAGTCAACAGAGATCGAGCAACTTGCCCAAGTGCTCACAGCTACCAAGTGATGGAGCCGCAACAGCAGCCTTAGTCAGTCTGCCTCTTAAGTGTTGTGCCAAACTAATTTTCACTCTCTTTTCTCCCCATCCTGCCTCCTGGCCTCTTCATTCTGGTTTCTCAAGAAATACACTGTCTAGCCTAATTCTAAGTAAGTGCCTCACTTCATATAGGACTGTAGGCTTCTTTGACAGGAAGCCTGAAGATGGTAATTTGGTTATTCAAAGGAATGTACTACTAAGTCCAATTAAAATTCCAGTCACTAAGGAGGAAGAATTGGGAGGTATTTCAGAGGGCTGTGGGAGGAGGGGAGCATGGAGACAATGAAGAATGTGGATCCATCTATGCAAAGGCTGCACTGGCATCATCATCCCTTCACACGTGCATCAAATACACAGATGACAAAGGTGTTCCGTGCATATTCTTATCTCCTTACCCTTCTCAAAATGACCCTTTAAAGTTAGCAAGCGATATGTCTTATTTCCACATTACAAGAGAAGAAATGGAATCTCAGAATGGCTATGAGACTTCATCCAAGGACACCTGGCCAGTGTGGCAGAGCAGGAGATGATGTCTGTGTCTTCTGAGTCCTAGTCAGAGGGTCCCTACTCACTGTACTCTAACAGAATTTCATCTCCAGGTGTCCCTTTAGCAGTGTGAAGCTTGGAGATAAGGAACCATATATTAACAAAGGGGAACAACTATGAAGTGTGGTTTAAGAGGTGAGGGGAGAGAGAGAATCATCTTTTCCTCTAAAAGAGAACAATTTTGTTATAAATTTGAACGCTGATGCTATGGTAAAACAAACAAACAAAACCCAAAACAACAACAAACAAATTTCAAAAAATAGAACTTATTACACTTCAGAATTTTTGATACTTTGTCCCGGTCCTAGTTTTCCCCACCAACTCCCCGCTATCTCTGCCAATCTTCTATTTCATTGGTGAATTGTTTTTTCTCCCTCCCTTCTTCCCTCACTCCTACTCTCCTTCCTTCCTTCCTTTTCCTTCCCTTCCCTTCCCTTCCCTTCCCTTCCCTTCCCTTCCCTTCCCTTCCCTTCCTTTCTTCCTCTTTTAATTGTTGGACTAAAGTGGAGTGAAGGGTACAAATATTTTCATGGCTCAAAGTCCTCTGGTCTCATCCCTTAGAGAATGATCCCAATTACTTGTGTTGCCTCTCCATAGAGATTCCATAGAGACTGAAATGCAGGATTTGTTCCCTCCAGAGTAATAAGAAGAGCTTCAATTTTATTTGGCACCTACTATATATGGCATCCAGTGTGATGAAGGCTTTGCCTTTACTGTGTCATTCAAGACTCAGAACACAGAATGAGGTATTATGCCCATTTTCCAGATAAGAAAACTAAAAATCTAAGCAATTTGTCCAAATTCACTTAGCTAGTAAGTGACAGAACTAGGCTATAAACTCATGGATGATTCCAAAACTTGTTTTAGCCACTTTTCCGGGTCTTGAAATTACATATGTATATGTACCTCAAAACATGGCAGATGTTGCTAATCATTCATGAAAACTTTACACCCAAGCCCAGAATCTTTCTTAATCCAGGCCTTCAGGTCACCACTATCCCTTGCTTAGAGTTGGCATGGAGATAAAATTATCTTCCATCACTGCATTGTTTTATATCATCGAAATAGCCCTGATCTGTGGGGCTAGAAGAGTTCATGATTCTGTTTGGGGTTTATTTCCCTGTTTTATGGAGTTGTCGTAGTGTCAGTATTTCAGTGACAGATCCACTGACAGCTCCAAAGAGACTCTCCATTTTCACATTTACTCCCCTGCCTTTTTATTTCAAAGGCCTGTGGGGTTTCCAGGAGCCACCCCCTTTTTCTGACTGGAGACAGACCACTTAGGGTCCCTGGGTTGAGACCCCAAGCTATTTGATAATCATCCATATGGCTAATTTGACATTACTGCCTTTGTCAAAAGAGTTATAACGCATTGGATTTTTGATGCTATACCTGACAATACGTACATAATAAAGTAGCAAGTTTGGGCTACTAGATCATAAAAGAGAAACAGATGGTCAAATATATTTGACTGGTTTCAAGGAGGTGGCATATGCAATCAAGCCACACATGAAGGGTTTTGCACTTGATAACATCTAAATGAACAGCGTCACCTTCCTCATGGTGTTTACTTCCATGAAATGTGTCAGGGATCAGCAGCGATTTCCTCCACGCTTAATTATCTCAAGGCCTTAAGAGGGGAGGAAAGAAGGAGGAGGAGAGAAACCCATCACTAAATGGTATCAGAAAGTTCATGAAGAGTTATGCTGACTTAGGATGGGGAAGCCGATGGCCATGAGCAGGAATCTGCATGACTGTCACTTGCATTTTTGGAAGCCAATGCTCAGCCCCTCCCTGTGGACCAGCGCCACCCAGTTCTCACGGTCCGGGTTTCATCGAGAGGTCTACCACAGAGGGGTAAGCACTGTTCTGGGCTCCCACCATTCCGTGTCAGGCTGGCTCTGCCACGTACTTCTGTGCAACCTTAAGCAAGCGACTTATGACCCCTGATTCTAAGAAGCCTCATCTGTAAATGCTGATTCTCAACCCTCTTTGGAAATGAGAATCACCCAGAGAACTTTTTCTGCATTCTGAATTCAGATGATATGGGAAGGAGCTCAGGGAGGTGTCAACATTTTTACAAAGGTCCTCAGGAGAATCAAAACTACTGGACTGTAGCTCCTCTGTGGCTCTGACTGATTTCGTGTCTCTGAGGTTCTAAGCAGAAAGCAGGATTAATCAATGGGCTTACTCTGGGGGACCCAGCTTTAACACTTACACTTAGGGTCCCGTTAGGTCCCGAGGGTTCAGTTGGAAAGTTCAGAGCTGTCTGTCCTCAGGTCCTCAGGAAAGAGCAGAACATGGAGTGATCTCCCCCTTGGTCAGTTTTCAATGTTGGTCTGGCTGTCAGCATCAAGTGGGTGCCCCAAATATTAGAAAGTCAGTGAAAGTGAGATGGTAATTAGCTGAGCGGTGACACTGGCAGAGGTCAGACAGCCCTTTCATGACGGCAGAGCTTCCTCTTCTATGCAGAGTGGCTAAGCCTTGTTGCGGCCTGAGGTTTTTTTCCCCTCCACTAAACCCTAACAACAAAAAGGAACTTCTCAAGGAAACTCGACAGTGGGATTCAAAAGGAACAATAGAACTGAATTTGATTTGTTTAATTCTGAAATCAAGGTCACTAGAAAGTACTACGGCTCTTATTTGCGTGGTTTGGGTTTTTGTGGGGTTTTTTGTTTTTTTTTGGCAACATCTTTCTTTTCATTTGATGGTCCTGTCATGCCCAGAACTGTGTATGTTACTGATCCTGCCTGTATTCAAAGCTGTTATTAAGTGGAGTCTTTTAGATTTTAGAGAAATGATAATGGTTCCAAAGATGACAGAAAGTGGCAGCTGGTGACAAAAAAACCCTTGATAAGACGACAACAGTAAATCAAACTACCGCCACTTTTTCGTTTCATGTTTGTTAATACCACCTCGCCTTTTGAAGTTTAAAGCAAGGTTCAAAAAAGCCAGGTGCTGAATCATAATATTAAAGCAAGTAAGGAGCTCCATGAAAGCCAGGAGATCTGAGGGGGGAAAGCAACAAACACAGCTTTCAACTGCCTTTTGTCGGCCTTTCTGCAGATGTCACCAGTGGTTATCCCAGCAGAGGGTTCAGCTTGTAGCAGCGCCTCTGGCTGATTCCCGCGCTGCGTTTCAAGTGTCAATCAAAAAGGAAGGACGCAGCTTAGGTCCTGGTCATTGTCCTGTGAAAAGAGCCAAGCATTTAACATTGATTTAGCTCCCTCACTATACAAAGATAGAGCCAGCTTTGTGCATCGAAAAGGGCCTTTGGCAAGGTTGCTTGTAGAGCAATTCCATCGCATCCAATGCGCCTTGGTTTGGCTGTCACACTGCAGTGTCTGGAGCCCTCTGAAAAGTTATTCAGGACTGAGTGAGCAAATTAAAAAGAAATAACACACTCTCTGCAAGAGCGGTGCTGGTGCTGGATAAGGCCTGTTAGTATCTCTTGGTCTTGAAAACATTTCAAATAGTTACAATAAATATCCAGCGCTTTTTTTTTTTTTTTTTTTTATTTCTCTTCGTTTCTGTGCGAGGGCTTTCTCTCGTTGCGGCGAGCGGGGGCCACTCTTCATCGTGGTGCGCGGGCCTCTCATTATCGTGGCCTCTCTCGTTGCGGAGCACAGGCTCCAGGCGCGCAGGCTCAGTAGTTGTGGCTCACGGGCCTAGTTGCTCCGCGGCATGTGGGATCCTCCACAGACCAGAGCTCGAACCTGCGTCCCCTGCATTAGCAGGCAGATTCTCAACCACTGAGCCACCAGGGAACCCCTACCCAGCACTTTTGAAATGGTGAGTTAGAGCAAGCAAGAAAGGAAGCCAGAGAAGACCCATGAACATAGCTGACAACGTTTGTTCCTCCAACTTCTTTCTCGCCTGTCTGTGTCCCAAGTGGACTTCAGGGCTGAAAGTTTGGACCTGTTCCTATTGTGCCTTACCTTTATTTCTGTTTCCTTTTCCTGTGATTAGACTCTAGCTGGGCCAAATTTAGGAGGGAGAGTGATTACAGCCACATTTGAGTTTCACCAAACGACCCGGTGGTTTTGTTACTCTTTTTCTTCTGCTGCTGCTTGTTCTTTCTTTTTTCCTGCTTTTCCTCCTCCTCCTCCCCTCCATTCTCCTTTTTGCCTTTGTTTCTCTACCAATATCCAATTACAGAATCACAGTTTGCCTTGTCTTTTTACTTTTCAGCTGCTTGGTCTGGCGCCCATGTGGACACAGTCAGCCCCAAGACATGTTCCCTTCTCACTTTCCGAGTCTCTCTCCTCTCATCACTAAAGAGTCATGCTCCCTGAAATTTACTATGTGAAGGTAAGGTCTTGGGATCCTAGGTGGCTGACGAAGTTCAACAGCTGTGATTGATGCTCCCTCAATGTCCATGTGTGCTCTCTTTCATTTCCAGCTTTCTTTGCAGTTGAATTGGGGTCTGGAATGAGTCTGAGCTCATGGGAATGTGACCAAAGTGTTATATCGCTTCTGCTTTGAGGTGCAAGCATCAGTATGCTCAGTCTATCATTTCTGCCCTCTTAGAGGCTAAGCATTGAGATGGCAGAGTCCTAAGATAGAAGTAACTTCTAACCCTGAATGAAGGGAAGTTACAGAGTCACCCAAACCCAGTGAATTTTACATGAGCAAGAAATTAACCTTTGTTGAATTAAACCACTGAACTAGAGTCTCATCCATCATGTCTGATATACCTGGTTTAGCTAGAAGTCTCTTGATTAGGCACTCCTGGAAAAGGGGTGGTTCTGAAATTTTGGCTAGCCAGAGAGTTTTTTCCAGCAGCTGATGTAACCTATGTAAACAGAGCAAGATGATAAATGGAAACACAGCAACACAAAAATGGTTCATTTTCCATTTAGCCAAAGTTCTTAGTCCTCAACATTGAATGGTCATACTGAAGGGACATCTCTTCATTTATGCCCACCCATATCCTCAATTCCCTTGCCAAAGTGTCCTTTAGCTGCATCTGCCTGTCAACACCCTAAGAATCAATCAAACCATCTCCCTCTTCCACAGTTGAACCCAGGGTACTGAGTGTGACTTACGGGAAATAAATCAACCATGCTGATGAGTGCCACTGTTGATGTTTGGTCTCCACTCTCAGCTGCCCCTCAGTACCAATCAACCACTCCATCACCTGTCCTTAGTAGTTTCTTCTACCATCCTCTCCGCAGACTGTATTACTTCCAATTCCACAGCAAAACAATAAGGGTAATCGATAAGGTTTCCCTAAAATTCCCATCCATATCCCACAAGCTCTTCTGTGCCTCCCTCCACAGTCTCAAAGCATTCTTCCTTTCATCCAAGGAAGAGCCACACACCCGTCTTCTGGATCTCATCACCTAGAACTTTGCTCTATTAATTACCTCTTTAATTCCTGGAATTTTCACCTTCAATGGCTCCATCTTCCCAGCATTTGAAACAAGTTCTCTCTGTAGTGCTTTGGATAGAGTGGCCTACCTTGACATTTTCCTTTTTCTCATTCCCCAACTCTTACTTGACCCATAATAATCTGCCTTCAATCTTCTCTATTTAAACCCCTCTGGCAAAGGCCACAAATGACCTCCCTGTTACCGCCTAGAACATTAGATTGCCATCTTCTCTGTTTTCTCTTTCTCAGTCTCTTTCACTGTATTCCTGCCCCTTTGAACAACATCCCTCCCTGAATGCCAGCTCTCGAGCTCTAATAGTGGCTCTTTTCTTTTCCAACTTATGGTTTTTTATATAGCCTTTGACATAGGTACTGGTTGGAATCCGGGAAAGAACTGGGTTTAAAAACTCAAAATAGACTATTTATTAATAGAGGAACCTTCTTGGCCCAGATTCTGGCTCTATACTAGAATATTAATTCCCCCAATACAATTGGGTTGTGCAATTTTGCAGATATTTGACTGTGCCAAGGACTGGATCTCCACCTATTTTTATGATGCTGGGTCTCTGCACAGAGCTTCTATAGATAAGACTTCTTAGGTCTGTGGCATCCCTTGTGCTGTCTGGTTATAGGGGTAGAGCTGGGGCTAGATGGACAGCCTGGCAACTGGCTGCTGCTTCTTGCCTCAGCGTATCTGAAAATGCACTTGTTTGCCTGTGAACTTCTACTCTCAAATGCCTACCTGGGGATCAAGTTTTAGGCAATTCCTTGAAAGACAAAACTATATACCTTCTTTTGCTCTATTTTCCAGAGATGCATCTCCAAAGACTATCTTCCTTGACGCTTCTTTCTCTTTACATCTGGAAAAACTCTTTACTCCATCGCCTCTCGCTAATTAGTAATTTTTTACGTGTTTGGCTTTGATTTGACTCTAAACTTCCTGAATCAAGAACATGTGCTCTGTTCCTTATAGCCCTTACACACCCATTCCTAGTCACCCACTAGACATATACCCACTCTTACACCAAGACATCATACTAAGGACGCATCCTCAACCTTCTTGTTACCATAGACACAAAACAATTCTTTCCCTGTAAGGCTGATGCCTTTATCCTTGAAAAAAAGAAAGCATGTTGGTTTTATCAAAAGCTGAACTTTTCTGGACATCTCCATGTGGCAACTAGGTGAAGCCTTTTGACTGAGATTGTTAGTCTGGTAGACCAAGCCGTCAGCTTGAACTGATTGGTTCTCGTGGTCCAAACGGTCATATGGGTTACATGTTGATTTACACCTACTTTTTTGACTTCCACCCAGCTTCCTAGTCATGATGACAACTCAGCCATGATCCTTAGATTGTGATTCATTTTTAAGCATTAATCCATTTTTTAAACCACAAAAGACAGCAAAGCAATACGTCTGTCATATGGGAAAGGTGGAGTCACAGGACACTGAAAGAGAAAGAAGGAAAAATACCATGAATCCACAGACAAGCCAAAACTAATGTCATATGACATGTGACTTTGTTTACTCTGAGCACCGGGGGCTGGGGCAGGAAGGTGAGGGAGACTTGTTCAGAGATAAGAGTCATCTACACATTGCGTTTATTAAAGATTTGAGGGGCCCTTTGGGTCTTTCCATTCAAAGACTATTGTCTTCCTCTAGCTGCTTGGGTACTGTGCCTTCTTAGGGCACTCAGGGCCACAGTGTAATGAGAGGATAAAATGTGGGAAATATAGAAGACCAGAGAAGAAAATTAAATTCACCTGTAATCTCATTGCCCAGAGATGGTAACTCATGTTAATATTTGGGCATATATTATTTGAAATATATAGAGAGACAGGTAGGTATGTAGATATGTATATGTATACAATTTGCATTTATGTAAATTCTGTACATATTTACACTGATATTTATGAGTAGTTTTATTGTGTACACACACACACAAATATATATACATATGTATTTTATTTTATAGGGATTATACAATATGTATTGTTTACTAGGACGTGCCCTAGACTTTAAGGAAATAGGGTGCATTGAGAACACTCTCCCAAGTCCCCATAGCTACCTCTTCCTCCCTCCCGACTTCCTTCCTCAAACCTTCTACCCTGGGCCCCACTTCTTTTTTTTTTTGCGGTACGCGGGCCTCTCACTGTTGTGGCCTCTCCCGTTGCGGAGCACAGGCTCCGGGCGCGCAGGCGCGGCGGCCATGGCTCACGGGCCCAGCCGCTCCGCGGCACGTGGGATCCTCCCGGACCGGGGCACGAACCCGTGTCCCCTGCATCGGCGGGCGGACTCCCAACCACTGCGCCACCAGGGAAGCCCCCTGCTTCTTTTTAATGGGGCACTTCTGTATGTCTGTCATCTAGACCTCCCCACAAGCAGGTAAGCCTTAGTTTCCTCCGGGCCTCCCACTCCTTGTCCAGCCACAGTCGCTACTCACTCTGTAGCTGTGGAATGAATTCATATTTAATTCCAACTTCCTTCTTCACTGCTCACACTTTTCTAGTAACTTTGAGACAGGTTTCTTGAGTCATCAAGTAATGTGCTCTGAGGAAATGCAAACTAATGTAACTCTTTCACCAAACAAAGCATGAAAGAGAAGCTAAGACGGCTAAGAAATACACACGTGGGATAGTTAAGTACCAAGGATTCTTTAGTGCCTGTAGTTTTAGAGTTCACTGTGCAAAGCGTATGAATGCTCTTATCTATGAAGAGGTAAGTGCTTTGTTTATGTTTCTTATTCACCACTGATTTGTGTCTGCCTTGCATTTCTAGTTTTCTCTTTACCTGTCTGTTCTACCATTAGAATGCAAGTTCTCAGGGGTAGGGCCTCAGGAAGACTTTCTGAGCTTTTCCCCAGCACCTAGTATACAACCTCGCTTTTGGAAAGGCTGAGCAGAAAGGTGCATGGATGAAGGAGCCCTGTCAGCCCTTCACTTTTTTACTCTGAAATCACGCTGAACAGGTACCTAGATTGCACCGAGGAGAACTGAAAACTGAAAGTTTGCATCTTGGCGTTAGGATTTAGTTCCCTGACAAGTGACATTTGGCTTACCTCTAACCCCAGTTCTCCACTCTCCGAAGGGAAACGAGCTACACTGTAACCGATTTACCATAGCCGAGGTTATAAAATATTAATTATGGCTTTTACTCTGATAATTTGCTGAAAGGACAAAGAATTGTTTCTAGGAGATGAGATCTTGACATCACCTCCGCAGGGCACAGTGAGCTGGCAGGGGATAGGGGGGAGGTGAGGTGGGGAGAGAGCCTCGAAAGCCAAGATGTGTGTGTCTGGAGGAAGGGCACACAAGTAAAGATACACTGAGGAAGCCAGACACATCCTGACAGCATGGAGTGAGCAGCTGCTCAGGAAGCTTCACCCAAGAGATGAGCTTAGAGACTCAGCCATGGAAGCTTTGTATGATGGTCAGCTTTCTGTGTCATCTTGGTTAAGCTCAGCATCCAGTTATTTAATCAAATGTCAATACAGGTGTTGCTGTGAAGGTACTTTTAAAATGTGGTTAACATCTACAATCAGCTGACTTTAAGTAAATTACCCTCAGTGAGGTGGGTGGGCTTCGTCTAATCAGCTGAAGGCTTAAGGGCCAAAACTGAGACTTCCTAGAGAAGAAGAAATTCCATCTCATGACTGCAGCATCACCTCCTGCCAGAGTTGCCAGCCTGCTCGCCTGCCTTAGGGATTTGGGACTTGCCAGCCCCATAATCGGATGAGCCAATTCCCTAAAATAAATCATATACCTATACACCTTCTGTTTCTTTGGAGAACCCTGACTGATACAGTTAGGAAACAGGATGTGCTCAGAAGAGGGGGAGTTCAGGCAGGGGGTTGGCGGGGGTGGGGGTGAGTAGGCGTGGGGGTGGGGGGAACGGCTTGCCAAAGAAAAGGAGAAGGAACTCAAAGACATTCCCAGTGCTACTGCCAGAAATGAAGGATGTCCCAGCTCAAGGAGAGGAACCAGGACGTGAAGTATGTCTTGGGGGATTGCGGTGTCAATGAAGAACCGTGCGTCTGCCTCCGGAACCAAGGTGGCTGACGGCAACCCCTTGGACCTCGGTGGGCATCAGGGCAGAAGCAAGAGAGACCGGGAACACTTATTAGCTTGTGCTTTACGCCTCCCCAAACCACCCCTGTGTTTCCTCACTTGGTTCCCACACCAACCCTGCAAGTTGGCAAGGGCCAGGGTTAAAATGCGCATTTCACAGATCAAAAAATAAAGAGCCACTGGATACCTCAAGGCTGGAAACTAACTCACAGATGCAACAGGGAGGTTTCACCCTGAAGAGACAGAATGGTGTTTCGAGCCCCATCAAGCTGAGGCAAATCAGGAAGCTGGGGCCAACCAACCTTTTCTGTACCCACCTGGGCCTGAGATGGCTCTACCTCAACAATAAAAAAACACCCCACACTTTAGAAGTTACCTACTGGAGAACAGTCCCCAGGAGAGGCCCTGTCGACAGGAGACGCCTCCCAGGAGAACTGAAGGGGAAAGGCTTTGGAGGACAGTCTTTTCGAGGGGATGTTGAGTGGTGGCAGCAAAAGTTACCCGTCGGCAAAAACAGCTGGGGAGCCATCTGTCTGGAAGAAGCCTCCGGCCCGTTTCATTACCCCCCTTTCTGCATTTGCAGGAGGTCTGGCCGCTGATGGGAGGTGGTTTATAGCAGAGGGAACAGAAGGAAACCAGTTGGCCCTTGTATAACCTTGGCCTCATTAGCATCGAGCCAAAGCCCACTGCGCTATTGACTTCTGGTAAATATCCACCCATCCAGGAGATTTCCCCGAGCCCTGCCTGGGGGCCCTTCACACACCACACAGGGCCTTCCTGCTCCTCCATCCCTGGCTTTGTGATCCAGGAGACGCTCCCCCGCCCCCACCCTCAACAATGCAGCGCTCAGAAACCCCTCCATCTCACGGGAGAGGAAAGTGGGGAAAAGAAGGAAACCTCCGTGGTCCCCTCGCTGAAACTCTCCCATTCTCTCACTCCAAAGGGCCAAACAAATAAACCCTAGAAAGGCGGTTCAGCCAGTGAAGCGTACACAATTCTATTTCCAATGGCTTTGAAAACTTTCATTTCTGTGCAGCAAATAACACATTATCTTTGCGGAGGTCAGGGAATAATGCAGTCGGATTCTTGCGACATTGCGAGAGTTAATGTTTCTGTTTGCCATTGTGTCCTGTGCAAAGAAAGACGGCCGGTCACCTGGGGTTAGCACAACACAGCACGGAGATGGTCGAATCCACCAGAAGTGCTTTGAAAATGTTGGACACTATTGTATGGATGGCCTCCTTCCTGGCCCTCGCTGCATAATGGGCCTCCAAGTGCTAAGGAGATAAACGATACTATCCTTGGAGTGTCAGAGGTAGAGCTCTCCAGGAGCTGCATTCATAATTTCCTGGAACTTAAGGACTTCGATTTTTTAATAGTAATTGAAACATAATTCAATAGAAGTGTCACTCTAATATAATAATTGCCAAGGAAATTGAACCACAAAGAAGTAGGTAAATTGCAATTTACCTTTATTAGAGTACTTGGAGCTGGCAATGTTTTCTCATCAAGGAAGCACACCCCCTCCACCGCAACATCTTTCCCCTCCACTTTTTGAATGTTCGTCCTCATTCACGCTGCCCCCTTCAGCAATGCCTTCACTTCTTAGATTTCCCATCTGCGTATATGACTCCTCTTCAAATACTTACCATTGCAAAGTGTTTATATTAATTGCTGTGGTGAAAGCTTCATAATATAAACTTCAGCTAAACTCTTCATTGTCAAATGACAGCTTCCTCACATTCTACCTGAAACGTTTTCTTTGCTTTTGTGAGAATAAGTGATATAATGATGTTTGTATATTAAAGGACTGGGTGAGTATCAGTTGCTATTATTGTGATTCTATACATCTTTCTTAAAATGAAACAATCTTTGCATAAGTTGTGTTATACTACCACTGAACTAAATCCAGGACTCAGAGGACAGCAAGATAAAAAGTTCCCTCACTCTCCCCAGGAGGTGTTGCTTGGAACCATCTGAATTATTAGTATCATTATCACTTCTTTTGTTGCTAGACAGAGAAACTCTTCAGTTCCTAATGCTGTGGAAATGCACAACCAGCCCCCTTCTCATTCCACCCTTATGCCATGCTGTCACTCTTTTGGCTGCCCTGGATTTGGATCCATTGTTATAACTACCCATGCCCCTTCTTTCATCCCTGTTTACGTCTACGAAATATCTGGCGTGAGACTGACCTAAGATGGGGGACCACTCCGAATTGGATTCATGTACTCCTGGAAAAGAAAGCAGGTGAGACCCAGTCAGAACTCAGCACTGTCTTCATTCCCAGGGATCCCAGAAGTCTACAGCAAGATTTGGACACATGTCCATATGTAAAGGTGTAAATGATAGCCAAGTCATAGTGAACTTTAACCTATTTAATTGAAACGTTTGTGTAGGTAGCATCCTCAAATTCTTAGGAGTCAACTCCTTGTCACCTGATTTTGACCTCCCAGATATTAAAATATAAATAGGCTAGAAATGCACTTCTAGATCAGACTTAGATCTTCCAGACTTCTGCTGGTGAGGTCAGCAAGTTTGGGGAATGAAAGACATCACACTTAAAGTTTAAGGATGCCCCTAAAGCACACACGTTGTCCTTAGTACCTAATTTTTTTTTGTGTGTGTGGTACGCGGGCCTCTCACTGCTGTGGCCTCTCCCGTTGCGGAGCACAGGCTCCAGACGGGCCCAGCCGCTCCGCGGCATGCGGGATCCTCCCGGACCGGGGCAGGAACCCACGTCCCCTGCATCGGCAGGCGGACTCTCAACCACTGCACCACCAGGGAAGCCCAGTACCTAATTTTTAAAAAAAATTTGAATCCATTACTTGGAACATTATTTAAATGTTTGAAATCATTTTGATATGCAACTCAATACGTGTGTGTGTGTGTGTGTATACACACACACATATATATATACACACACACACACACGTACATACATACATATACAGGCATGACATGGAGATACTGTGGGGTTTTTTCCAGACCACTGCAACAAAGCAATTATTGCAATAAAGCAGTCACATGAGTAAAGCATAGAGGGGAGAGAGAAAGGCTAAGTGACAGAGAAAGAACAGGGGGACAAATGAAAGAAAGGAAGGGAGAGAAGCGCGAGGGAGGAAACAAGAGAAGCTACCCACACGCCTCCTGGATGAAGTCTGTGACTTTGAGGCAAGTGGGGAAAAAGTGAGCTACAGAGTGTGCACCATGATGCCTGTAACTATGGAGAATCTATATTTATGAAGACAGAGGATGGGAATAGAATTCAGCAAGATGAAGATAGATATATGATAGGTTGTCAGGATCATGAGTATTATTTTCTCCATTTTCTGGACTTTCTATTATGCACCATCTTTTTTTTTTTTTTTTTTTTTTTGTATATTTATGAGAGGATGGGAATAGAATTCAGCAAGATGAAGATAGATATATGATAGGTTGTCAGGATCATGAGTATTATTTTCTCCATTTCATTTTCTTTCTATTATGCACCATCTTTTTTTTTTTTTTTTTTTTTTTCAGTAACC
>NW_006777801.1:1558783-1634318 GCF_000442215.2 Lipotes vexillifer
CCCGGGCGCCCCCGCGGGGCCCCCCCCCCCCCCCCCCAGTTCCCCAGCCACTGTCTTGCCAAGGGCCCCTGGCTTTGTGTCCAACCCCGGCCGAAGGTCCCCCAGTGTCTCCTCTCTGCAGGCCCCCTTCCCTCAGTGTTTCCAGAACCTGATGGGTTGTACCAGTGCCTCAATCCCAAGGCAGAAACCAGAGAGCTGTTCTGGAGAACCTCTCATGGGCATCACACACTCTGTGCCTCAAAGGAAACCCCGCCTGGTCACTTCCCTCCAAAGCTGGCAAGTACCAGAAGGAGGGAAACTGTGCTTGACATTGTATTTTTGAGCTAGAAAACCCTGCGCTGCTGAACTGTAAGTTTTTTCACCTGTTAGGCTGAACCACAGAAACAGCTGCTTTTTCAGGTCGGAGATGGTCAGCAATATCGTACCAGAGTATCAGCAGTTTTGCAGATTGCAGCTCTTAGAAGTGACGGTCCACTCCACAGCAACACCACTGCTTCGGGTCTTCTAACTGACACCCACGTAGGAAACTGCCTTTCCCGTGGGATTACCCAGTTAGTTGTCCTGTTTGCAGACAGTCATTACACTTGGGAATAAAACAACCTTTGGCTTCTTTTCTGGAAGGTGCACAATTTTGTTAGCAAGTGAATCTGTTTCCTTGCGCTGAGCTGCGTTGGTTTTCGAGATGCTTTTCCGTCTCTGCTCCTGGCTGGGATTGTCACCATCTGTATCCACAGAGTTTACATTTATGAAAGAGATCTTGCTAATACTCAAAACAACACGAATATGGTGAAACAGCTTATGACCCTGTCCCTCCAAGCTCTTATCACTCACCTCAATCTATTCTAAAAATAAGGGACTTGTCAGGACTGATGATAAAGGCAGAGTTTTAGAGAAATGAAGAGAACTGAACTGACACAAACATAATAACGTCAAGATATAAATCACAGAGTCCTTCTGCCGTTTCATTATCTTTCTCTACGGATTACTGTGGAGGCTCTGCCCACGGACACCCGTGTCAACGCGGTGTCAAAAATGGGCAATCTCTGCTCAAAGCCCATCAGACAGTCTATGCTCTCATTTGGGGCCTTTGAAAAATTACATTTGTTATATTAATATTAATATATATATATTTTTTTCCTTTTAGGAAAAACAAACTATGACTCAAATTAGAATAACAATGAATGGATTTAGAGGCAAAATCAATTCTTAAGCAGATAAGCAAAAGCTTGAATACATCATGATTAAACCATATGTCTGGCACCATCATCTCTTAAGTACCACAAAGCTTTACAGAGGTACAGACCCTGTGGATTCCAGAGAACCAGTGGATTCTTTCTCTTCTGTGGCAGTCACATTTTTCCAAGTCTTTTAAAACAGAAAAGGTTTTATTTTATAAATATTAAAATTCTTTTAACAAAGGAACTTAATGATTTTATCTTAAGAAACGTTCTCCCATCTTTTTTTTTTTTTTTTTTTTGCAGTACACGGGCCTCTCACTGTTGCGGCCTCTCCCATTGCGGAGCACAGGCTCCGGGTGCGCAGGCTCAGCGGCCATGGCTCATGGGCCCAGCTGGCATGTGGGATCTTCCCGGACTGGGGCATGAACCCGTGTCCCCTGCATCGGCAGGCGGAATCTCAACCACTGCGCCACCAGGGAAGCCCCTACGCACCATCTTTATAACAGGAAAGTGGAAGAGAGAAGGTGTTAAGAATTGGGAATGTGGAGGCACGGTTACAGTTGCCCCTTCCAAGCCCCTCCCATCCCAGATCCCAGCCTTCCACAGCTGGGAAAGGAAGCCTAGAACTTTATCCACAGTTGGGTGTCTCCTGCTCTCTTTACTCAGAGTCCCCCAGGCTTGAAGGAAGAGCTTCAAAGTGGGAGCCATGAAGAGCTCTGTGTAGAGATATGCTGATCCCAAGGGCCTGTTCAGAATTCTTTGTAAGTTAAGTATTGCAGGAACAGCCCATGACAGTTCTGAAGGGACTCTTCTTGGAGGTTTGAATTCAACGTTTTTTTTAACTGAGATTTTTTCTCATTATTTTCTTCTCTTTTTTTTTTAATGTACTGCCATCCCCCGTGGCAGCACATATATTGGAATTGTTACCACACAAAGGGAGTGAGTCTGGCCTGCGAAAGAATGGCATGAAGAGCCAGAAACATTACAACAAGCTTGGGCTCTGATGTCACCTGGATTTGAGCTGTCACTGCATTCAGCAATTTGGTTAACCCTACTGGGCCGTGATCACATCCAGCGCTAAATGAAAGTCGTTTATCCTGCCTCGTTGGGTTGAGATGAGAGTAAAAGGGTCTAGAGTTTGCAACGTGTGTCAGATGCTTTGCACATTTAAGTAATCGACAGGTGTAGTTCTCATTTCCTTCTGACCTGAGGATGCCCGTTCACTCCTGTTCACTTCACTGGGCCTCTTTTTCTTCCAAAGAACAGAGAATAACCCTCTGGGACTACATTATTTGTTATCACACGCATGTGATATGCCACTGATTATATCACGACCCATAAAATGTTCCAGGCACATATAATAAGCAAGTCTTGTAAAACACACTTGCTTGACAAGTTCCAGTATTGAAAGAAAGTGGCTAGGTGCTAGGGAGGAATGCTCCCCAGAATAGGGACCGGGTGTTCCAAGCTTGGGTACAAATGCCACAAACCACGGAGGGACTTTGGGCAAAGACACTGCTTCTCAGCCTCAGTTTTCTCACCTGCGAAATGAAGGGAAATGGTCAGAATCAGGAACGTTAAAACACTTAGAACCAGAACTTTAAAAGAGTTTAGCAGCACTTCTCTGTTCAAATTGTATCTTACCCAAAACAGAGATATTCTGGTCATGGCAGGGGTCAGTATCTGGTGACCCCTCCCAGCTTGGTGGCTGTCGCTTCATGGGGATCAACCTTGAGGCCCATCTTCAAGGACACAGAGCAGAGATGGAAAGCACAGATTTTTACACTGTCTTGAACCACTTAGCAATCTAACAGTCCACAATATTATAGATTTCTATTCTACTTTATCAATGCCTAGTCACAAGACATGCCTATTTTTTAAAGTATTTTCAACTGATATCAAAGCATACTATCACATTGCTTTGGTCATATCCATTTCTGGAGATTTAACGAATATTCAACACAGGGCTTCCCTAGTGGCGCAGTGGTTGAGAGTCCGCCTGCCGATGCAGGGGATGCGGGTTCGTGCCCCGGTCCGGGGGGATCCCACGTGCCGCGGAGCGGCTGGGCCCGGGAGCCGTGGCCGCTGAGCCTGCGCGTCCGGAGCCTGTGCTCTGCCACGGGAGAGGCCACAGCAGTGAGAGGCCCGCGTACCGCAAAAAAAAAAAAAAGAATATTCAACACATAATTTTGCTTTCCGGAGTGCCTGTCATCTCCTCCCCCTCCTCTCCTTCTTGTTCTCTGATTGTTTTACTTTCTTTCATTCCTGCACTTTTCCAGAAAAAGATTCCTCTCTTCGCTGATATTCTCATCGTTGACTTCCTTCCCTGGATTGCCTTGTGTATTTGAAAGTGACGAGGGAGGCAGGAAAGTTTGATATTGGTTGCTGGTCATTTGGGAATGCCTTTCTCTCTCTCTCCCAGGTGGTGTTTCTCATTCATATTTCTGTCCCCAGATCTTCCCCCTTCCCCCAGACATTCTCTAAACTGGTCCAAGGACCCCCGGCAGTGGCGTTACCTTGGAGGCTTTTTAGAAACACAGATTCCTGGGTCTCATCCCATATCTCCTGAATCAAAATCTCTGAGGTTGGAGTTTAGGACAGTAGATGCTAAAATGAGCTCCCATAGTGATTTTTCGTCTCCTTAGATTTTGAAAACTACCTTTCAAACAGCTCTCCTCAGTTTCTCCCGTTTCTCCATCTCCTGCTTCTCAGCTTCTTTCCCCTCAGTTTTCATCCTAATTACCAGCTAACTGGTGGATGTCACTGCTACTTAAATGTGCTCCCACTCTGGATCCCTAATCATGACTATTGTGCTCCTCAAAGCTGAGTCAAGAATTGCTGCTTTTTATTTCCCCCTCTCTATATACTGTAGAAGGAAGCAGGTCCTTGCCACTTTTATTATCCCTACTTCTGGGCCGAGCTCCATTTGCTCGTGAACAGGGCTTACTTATCTTCACTCTCCCCCTCGAAATACTATAACATTCAGCATCCTTTCATGTCTGTGCTTTTAAAGTAAATCTTTGGACAATTCAAGATATGAAATGGCTAAATAGAGTTCTGCCGGCGTTGTTTTCTCCTTTTTAATGGTTTAATCACACTTAATGGCTCTCTTCAAAACTTGAATTTTCCATTTTGGTGTTTTGACTCCACTGAAAGAGTTTACTAATATTCTTTCAAAAGTGTTCTCTGCTCAAATGAGCTATTCAATAAAGTTTTATGGCAGACTATAGGATTTATGCTAAATGGAAAATAATTTAAAGGGAGATCAGAGTTAGGGGGTGCCATTCCTCTCTACAGGTTTTGTTAGATGAACCATAATCATCGATATCGAGTCCATTAAAAGTTGGTGTGAAGGGATGAGAATTATCATTTAGATGTAAGGGAGACTATTGCAAATGCAGTTTCAATACGCCCCCCCCCCTTCCCTTGGAGAGAGTTTATTGTTCAGCTTTGTGAGCCTCTAAATAGGAACTTAGGAAAAATTCTCTTTCTTCCCTGCCTCCCTCCCTTCTTCCTTCTTCTCCTCTCTATTTATTTTTTTTTCCTGAAGAATAGTGGACAAAAGAGTAGGGGGGAGTGAAAGGACCCAGTTACAGATTGTTTTGAACAAATCGCCTTGACTCTTCCCAGTCTTAGTCCTGCTGAGTTCTATCTGGTTCTTACTTGTCACCGTCAAGAGTAGGAAGCCGGCAGGACACTGAGGGCCCCCTGGGTCATACTCACCGTCCAAATGATATAGTTTGCTACTTACGAGGGAAATTTAGCGGAAAAGCAAAGCCAGTACTCCCTGACAGCATCTTTACTGACCCCTAGACTTTCTGGTGGGCTGAGTGATATAGAGATGCACATGATACTAATGAGATACATTGGCTCGGATAAGAAAAATGAATGCTCTGTGTCTGTGACCTAATAGGGACACCCCTTCTCCCTGCTGCCCTCTGGCTTGCCGCCTTTGCTTTGCTCAATTCTTTTTTCCCACAAGTAACACTTGGGCACGTGCAACATGCCCAGTAGTGTGCTAAGTGCTAAGACATGTTTGAGAGAATTATGACCCAACCTTGAGGAGTTTCACATTCGGCCAAAAGAAACAAGAAGTAACATAGATAATGCAAAGAACCCCGAAGATGTGATCTATGATCCAGGCAGTGTCATATGCCAACTCTGTGATCTCTGGGAAGGCATTTAACTTCCCTGAGACTCACTGTTTTTCTTTCAAGAAGAGGGTTGCTGAGATCAAGTAGCATTTATCGATATCTGAAATCATCTCATTGTTTATTTGCTATTTATGTCCCTCCCCCTCCTCCCCAGTGTAAGCTCCATGAGACCAGGGGCCTTGGCTGATTATTCACCTCTGGATCTCTGTGTCTAGGACAGAGGCTGGCACAGAGCAAATGCTCAGTAAATAATTCTTGAGTGGATGCATGTATTATAGTTAAAGAAATCTTGAAGACTGAACTACTGACCTACCAAGGCTTGCTTGGTAGCATTTGCATCAGGCAGAGGAGAGGAAGACTATTTCAACAAGATAGCAGCAGAGGGAACAAAACAAAACAAAAGCGATTCCTGTTTCAAAGATGCTGAAGAGACCAGTTTGCACTCAGGAATAATGGATGTGCTCTGAGAACCATGGATTGGTCCAGGTTTTAGAAGGCTTTATATGCAAGGATCAGCCAGTGGGGAGATAGTGATGGGATTTTGATCAGGGGTGTTATTTGCAGATAATAATGTTTTAAGAAGGTTAGTCAGGCAGCAATATTACAAGACTGAAGGTGGTAGAGAAATAATTTAAGAGGACATTGCAATAACTGAGGCATCAGGTGACAAGGCCAGAATTAGAATCATGGAAATGGGAGTCTCAAAGAAAGGAGAATAGGAGCTCTGACAAAGCAAGAATCAGCGGAACTGGGTCCCCGAGGAGCTAGAAGAGATGAAGAAGAAAGCACTTAAGGTATGAGGACTAGAGTTCTGGTAGAATCAACAGAAACAGGGAAATTGAGAGGGGAGGCCATGTTTCAGAGAAATAGAGTGAAATTGTTTTGGGGCATTTTGATGTATTGGTGGAACACCCAGGTGGAAATATACAGCAGGCAGTGGAAAATGTAAGGCTGGAGAAAGGCACATGGGTGGTGATCAAAGATAACAGATGTCGAAGTCATCTCCTTGGAGGTGACGGAGAAAACCACGGCAGGAGATGCCGTCTTTGAAGGAGGGAAGAACAGAGGCCCAAGGGCAGTATCTGAGTGAATGAATCAGTTAAGAGTGAGAGGAGGAGATGTAGAGGCAGAAGGGCAGGGCCAGAAGCAGGACGAGGGAGGGAAAGCTCCCAGTCGTTTCAGGAAAATGAGATAGGATTTTTGAAATGCCTATCACTGTGTCCAGGTCATGATATATAATCAGTATAGGGGTCATTATGATGCAAATCCTTACTAAGTATGAGAAGACGGTCAATCATATCAAGTGCTATAGAGCAGATGTCAAGGAGAAACTAAAATTAGACAAAGTCTTTAGATCTGCCCCTTAGGAGGCCTTCGAGAAGAACAGGAGAAAGACTATAAGATTTTCCTAGGTGGGAACTTATTTCACAAGGTAATTTGACACATTTTCAGCCGCTCTGTAAGAGCACATGCTGGAAAATTCTGTTTCCTTCTCATCTCCCATCCACAAGGAACGTCACATGGGGAAGTCCTTATAAGCCACGTGATGGCAGCCCAGTTTGTGTTCTGGATTATGAGCAGGTCAGCAGTTACTGAGTAATTTCGCCCGCTAGAAGAGGAGCCACTGATTTCTTATCCCTGACACTTGCCATCACCACTTCTTTGTTTTGCCTTTTTCTGGAACCAAGTTCTCACAAACAGCATGTTTTCAAGACTCAGAGGGAAAAAAGTAATAAAATGTTAAACAAGCCTTGGTCAAGTGCTGGGCTTCCACAAGTTTAATTTCATCTCAAAAAGACATGTTGGGAAGCTGGGTTCCACTAGCTACAGAGCTGATCTAACGTTAAAGACACCAGGTTGCTGGTTGGCTGCTTGTTAACATTTTGGGTTGCATTTTAAAATAACTCCCTTCTCCGAAATACTTTCCCAAATCCATCTATTTCAGCTTGGGATTCCTTTAAAGGGGACAAAACCATGAATCCACAAGGAGAGGTCAAGCTTAAAGTATACTATGTATATACTATGGCTCCACTCTCATCACCACTTGGTTTAAATTAACCCTAAAGAACAAATGACTTACAACAAAGAATAAAAACCACAACTTGACTTTATAAGATTCATCATAGTGTCCCTAAAAGCTGGTGCTAGGGAAAGGTGTTGAGTTTCTTAGAGCAGCTGACTTGGGTTACATGTTCAGATAAAGGTCAGGGCTGGGGGCTGAGGGTATGGGTTGGGCTTAGGTGCCTGGAGTTTATTTGCTTGTTTAGTTCCAAAAAATTTCTTCAATTCAACAAACAGTAAGACAGGCTTGTACTGAGGCTTGAAATGCAGTGGTGAAAGCAACACCTGTGCCCTGAAGAGTCAGTGGCTCGGGCAGACTCCTAGGCAGATCATTACAAAACAAAGTGCTAGGAGACAGAAGAGCTGGCAATGCACTGAGGGTAATGGATGTGCTCGGGGAAGCTCCCAGCCTCCTAGGTGGGGAGGTCACAAAGGCTTTTTTCGAGTGAGTTAAAGGGAATTAGAGGTGAGATTCCTCTCTTCTATCCTGACTTGAGATTTGAGCAGAGAGGCCTTCTCAGAGTCACTGCAGGAACGTTCTGTCTTGGTCTCTCCCCACCCCCATTTTCTCTTCTCTGAGGAAGATTAGAGAAAAACCAGTCACTACCAGCAAAGGCTACGGAAGGTTTACAGGGCTTGTTAATACTTTCAGGCCAGTTCGCCCATTAAGGCTAAGCAGAGGGTTCCTTCCAGAAGTTGGGACCCACCGGCTCCCTGTTAGCAGCCCAGTGCATCAGAATGACACCTTCACAGGGACACAGTGGAGGAGGGTGTCCAGGGGCTGGTGGCCTAATGCCTCCCAGGGAGGCCTGGGGACTTGCTAGAATGGACCAGAGAAAGGCAAGGGAGAGCTGGGGGTGAGAGGCACCCAGCCCATAGGGAGCTTTCGTGGAAGGAAATGGCCTACTTCTGATTGGTCTCTTGAGGAAAGCAAGAAAGTGGTGGGAAGGGGCAAGCCTGACTTCACCAAGACTGGAGGGGACACACTCCGCCCACCTGTGATTTTCCACAGCCTGATTGGAGGGGCAGGGTTTTCAGCTCTGGGCTTGACCTGGGTGCCTTCACTTGCTTGCTCTGCCGTGTGACCTTGATTGGAACCAACACTCTAGCATTAAAGTTGCACTTTGCAAGCGTTGACTCCAAGTTGGAGTCCTGTTCCCAAGAATGTTCACTGCAAAGCGGTCAGAGGGACCCGTGCAGGAGGCACTGGAGGCCAAGGCCAGCTTGGACAGTAGTGTAGAACCAGAGCTTTTGAGTTTTCTAGGGCTCATGAGACAATGGAAAGAGACAGCAATGGATGGCCATTGGGCCTCTTTCTGATTTGACCATGCTTTTGTTTTTTGGCCTCAAACCCTGAATGCAGAGACTTGCCAATAAGAGGGTTTGATGGAGGCTGATCCTGGATCCTTGAATGTTGAAGGAGGAGGCACCAGAATAGGAGGGAGAAGATGGGCAAGGGAGGACCACTAGAAATCAAGTTGGCTGACTGCACTGTGATTGCCCCAGGTCAGCCGTTCTTGGCCCTAGATTCGAAGTCTAAGAAAGATTCCGCTCCTCCCAAAAGTTTTCATTTCCAAGAGAAATAGCTTCTCTCCCTGCATGTTTCCTTCAACTCTCAGTAAGACCTGTACAAGCACATGAAAGCTGTAAACATGGTACTTCAGTGGAGCTGTTTATTTTCAGTTGATAAATATTGTGCCGATGTTCAGTTAGGAGACACATCTGACAATCTGACTACTCCATCTGATGCCTCCAGGGCAAATTGCAACTCTTTCAGGAAGGGATGGGCCTATAACGGATCCATATGAATAAAATAAACAGAATATTCAAGGCAGTTTGGGGGAACTACCTTCTGCAGCAAGGAGAGTAAAATGTCTACATGAAAAACAAATTCACATAAATAAAGCATGGGGCTTAAACTGGAGGGAGGCTGGGAATTCAGAGTGAAGACTACAGTGCCCGCTTGCCCTTCACCTGTCTAGGGTCGGAATTCAGTGAGAATCAGCACCACGGAGCCTAAGACACATGTAATTCTGTGGAAGAAAGCATTGCAGCAGAGTTCAACTCACTAAGGCTCTTACTAGTCTTATTTCAGCTTTTAAAATCATCCTACCAACTGGAAGTTCTTCTGGGTGTCTAATTTCAGTCCTTCTGTCAAACCCCTTCTCTTCTTTATTACCCTGAAGGCAACCAGAAAAGTGGCTCAGCATCCTCCTTTACACAGCTTTCCGTGTCCTAGAAGGTGAAAGTCAAGGACCAGGCCCCACTAATAGAGCAATTCCGGCTCAGAGTGGACCCGGGATCCATGTTACCCTTTTCCTGGCAGTAGAACAATTGGGGGAACGGTTTAGATCCTCAGCCACACCTCCCTTGGACAAGTTTTATCAGCTCACAGGGCTCCTGTATCCCCATTAGAGGAGGGGAAGTCAGTTCCTTCCTCATCTTACAAGGGTCTTCTGGGAATAAAATCATGTGATAAGAGTGGAAGGAAGTGAAAGCTTGGTAGAAATGGCAGCACCCTTGTTATTTAGTTCCTATTTCCTGAGCTGACTTGATCTCAGGTGCAATGAGCTCCCAGGGGCAGCTTGGTCACAGGTCAGAAAAAAAAAAAAAATTGCCTTGAAGTCAAGCCCTCTCAAACTTCACATTCATCTAGTTCGCTTGTTAATTAAACTGGGTTATCTTAAACACCTGGATGTATACTTGTTTTAAAAAGGATCTCACTCAGCTTCTACATAAGCTTATTAATAGAATAGGATTCATTTTGTACTTTAATATTAATGACAGGTATGTTCTATTTTTAAAAGGGCATTATCAACAGCTATTGTTAGAATAGAGAACTCTCTTGAGAGTGACCATCAATACTGCTATTTGACTTATCCTCAAGACATTTTTCTTTTTATTGTTATTAGCAAATCTAATTGAAATTAAATTGATCATAAGAGAGTTCTTGGATAAATCCCTAGTTACTCCTCAATTCTTTCATTTTCTTTTATTCATTCATTCATTTACTCAGCAAACATTTATGGGAACATTTATGGTCCATAGGATGGGCCAGGAAGCTGGTAAAGTCATGTTTTCTTGCTCTGGGAGACAGAAAGGCAGACAGCCTTGTGCACGAAGGAAGTGAAGCTGAGGGGAGAGCGTGTACTTAGCTCTGTGCCAAGGAGCACGTAGGTTTGACCTGAGACTAGGAATGTTAGTAGGAGATTATGGTGCCCCAAAGAGTGAAAGGACAACAGGCAGAGAGCATCACTTGTGCAAAAGCACAGAGCTCCAGCCGGGACGGCACAGCTCTGGGTTTAAGATCTGGGCTTGGTTTTCCTCATCTTTGTCCCTTTTTCCATCCATCCCACCCTCCTTCACTCCCTCCTTCAATCCTCCCTTCCTTTTCTCCTTTCCCCCTTTTCTCTCCCCCACTTTCCCTCTTCCCCTCTCCCTGCCACCATTTTCCTTTTCACTCCCTTCCTCACTTTCATCCTCATGACTCGAACAATAATTTTGGCCTCCTCTCCAATCCAGATATATCTGAACAGGAATAGAAAAAGAAATCAAATACCTAAACTTCAGGCAATGCTCCAATAAGCCCCATGATGAGAGAGAAGGGTACACAATGGCCAGATGCTGAGAGTCGGCACCCCCAGCCCACTACCGACCAGCCCTGAGACACCCCTGTCTCCCACTTGGTCTCCCATGTGAGGAGACCCATCATTTTTGCCATCATCCCTGCCACCTGGCTACATTTTTTCTACACGCTTGAAAAATTCATTTGAAGAGCCCGGGGACCTGGCCGGATATGGAGAGGCTGCCTGAGTGAGCAAAGGAGGCACTGAGCCGTTGGAAGTTCGTCAAGGACCCAAAGGCAGAGGTGTGTGGACAGGCGTCATTTACATGCCTTCCACTCCCGGCATCAACCAGAACGTGTGTGGACAGTCCAACCATCTCAGCAGCCTTTACACAATACGATATCAACAGGAAAATTACTATGCAAGTCTTATTAAAAGTCTCACTGAAACTATTGCGATTCTTTCCTCCGATCTATGTCACCCATACAGCCCCAGATAGCAGAAATTATTAAAACTACACCTTCCTGCTTTGGTTTTCAAAAGTTTGTAAAAGAGAAATTGCTCCCGCTCTTGGCTGCAGTGGCCCTACCATGTGGCCTTTCCTCTCCCCCAAATTCATCTGGCTGTGCTTTTGAGCTAAATAACATGCATCCTCAGACTTCATAAGTCATCATTCCTCTGCCCATCCGGAGAGTAGAAATTCATGACTTGATCTCAATCAAACAGTGTAAAAACCCAAACAAAGATACATCTGGACAGACAAACAGGATGCCAGGTTTTTGCTTGATGAGAAGAGAAATAGCTCAGCCCTGGCCCTTGAAACGAAGGCTCTATCTCAAAAAATGCTCATGGAACCTTCACAGAGTCGCTGAGACCAGCTTTGCTTATAATATCCAACATAAACTAGATATGGAGCTCATTTTGCTCAGTGTTTTGTGACCTGGAAAACATTTTGTTGGTGCCTTAAAAAAAAAATTAGCCCATGTTCATTGTTTTTCCCCAGATGCAATGATCATCATTTTCTGTTCCTTGAGCCCAGGTGAAAACCAGCCAGGGAGCTGGGGCAAAAAGAAAAAAAAGGTGGATTCGCAATTTCCTGACACAGTTAACAGGCTGTTAAATTTCTGTCCTGCTCAAGCTTCATGTCAGTGTTTAAGGAATCAGAAGGCTAGAGCTACAAGAGAAAAATAGATGCTTATCCCTCTGACTGGTATCTGTGCACAAAGCATCAACAGATTGAAGAGTTAACAGCAACAAAGCACCATTCGCTGGTCAGTTAAATAACCCATTATCCACAAAACTGGTTACTAATGTGATGTTTGTCTGAATACACATTTTCCTCCCCCCGATTTTATTTTTTTCCTGTGTTCTGTAGGTAGGTAACATGTGAGGTGTATTTTTTAATAGCAGGAGATCCATCTGGAATCTCCCCCATTGAAAGCAAAAGCAAAACCAAAGGTTACCCGAGCTGAGATCCTATCAGACCAATTCAGACCAAAAAGGAAGCCTAAAACTGCTAATAGATATTCCTCTCTTCTTCTGCTTCCCCCAGTTCCTCTCTCCAGGGCTGGGAGGATGGTGGTATCTGGGCAAAAGCAGCAGCAGGCCATATGCAAATATTTCCTTAATTGTATCCCGGCCATTACTCAATTGTGGAGGCTTTTAAGGTAATTTATTAATATTCTCTTTAACCACTATGGATGAAGCAGAGGGCTGCTGTGGGGTTTTGTGGGATATGTGTGTGTGTGTGTGTGTGTGTGTGTGTGTGTGTGTGTGTGCGTGTGTGTGTGTGTGTGAGATTTCTTCCTGAGTTATTTATTTGATAATGATATTAAATATTAGAAACTCTAACAGCTGGTGTGTTTATCCTGACTTGAGTGTATTAACCTCTTTAGCCCTTTTTTCCAGAAGGATTCAGTAGCACAGATTTGACTGTCAGCTGTGGTGCCTGGTGGCCCCGCCGATTGGCACCCTGACAGAATCAAAAGTCCAGAGCAGCAAGTAAACATGGATGACATTGCAGGGAGAGAGAGAGGGGAGAGAGCACATGATAACTTGAGGCACCTGCAGCTGCTTGCACCCAAATCAAAGTAAAGGCCGAGCTCACTGAAATGGAAAAACACTGAATTTGCTGGGGGTGAGTTGGCGCTATGATGTTAGGTGAGGGAGAAGGGGCCTTGATGGAGGACAGGGGAGGGGAAGATGGAGCCCTGAGCACTGGCATTTTGCCCACTGACAAGACTCAACTAAAGTACCTTGAGGGAAATCCCTGGGTCCCAAGGCCCATTGTGTCCCATATGGTGAGTGAGGGCGGGCAGCCACCAACACTGGGCTGATAGGTCAGTGGGTGAAGGACGACCCGGGTAGGCTGAGCCACTGGGCAGGACAAAGGTCATGTTCAGCTGAAACTCATGGGTCTAGTCCTGGAACTACCTTTTACTGGCTGTGCGACCTTCAGCCAGTCATTGAATCTCCTGGCCTCAGTTTCCACATCTTTACCATGAAAATAATACATCATCATGGTCATGGTGAGCCATAGTCAAATGACATAATGAATGGATGAAACGCAAATATAAAGAATTACTAGGGGCTTCCCTGATGGCACAGTGGTTGAGAGTCCACCTGAGGATGCAGGGGACACGGGTTCGTGCCCCGGTCCGGGGAGATCGCACACGCGGCTGGGCCCGTGAGCCATGGCCGCTGAGCCTGCGCGTCCGGAGCCTGTGCTCCGCAGCGGGAGAGGCCACAACAGTGAGAGGCCCGCGTACCGCAAAAAATAAAAAAAAAATTAAAAAAAAAGAATTGCTAGTTTCCTGTCTCCCCTTAACACACAAGCAATAACTTGGGACCCTTCTCAACTGACAGCTCCCCAATTTTAAGACACTGAAGCATGTCCAACCTTCTGTAGCTCCCTTTCCTTCTGGACTTTAAGAGTGTAGGATCCCATTCTGGAGTCCAGGGAGCTCCCCACCCCATGTTTGGGCCCGGGTGTCCCTGGAATGATGACTCCGGGAGAAGCGATAAGTGCTGGTACAAAGCAGTGTTCAGGGTCACCAGCAAGACTTCCCCCTTGGAAGAGACACATTCTTCCACCCCGTAGGGTCACCCCTCAGTCTCAGGGCCCTGCCGTGTGAGATTTGCGGTGATTGGTCCAAGTAGGTGGAGGGCAGCGTCAGGAGGATGGAGCGCCAGGGACGGGGCTGGCGTTGCTTTACTACTGTAACTAAGGTGCTTCCATTGCTCTAGGAAGCTAGGGTTATTCCTGTTTATCACAGTGCTTGGCATTTAGGAGGTGCATGAATCGGTTAATGAATGAATGAAGAAAGGAATCGTTGAATAAAAACAAAATCCACTTCTGCAATGGAACATGTGCAGAGAGTACATCTCAGTGAGTCACCACACGTCCGGCAGCGAGTTTCCGTATGCCGGACCCCTGTTATGTCTCATCGCAGATCTTCTTGAGCTCGCTTGTACTCAAGGTCTCAGACCCTTGTTCCACTCCAGCTGTCACCACAGAGGCCAAGGAAAGCACAGCCTGACCATGCCCCCCAGGCCTGCACTGTGTGTCTCTCACCATCCCATGGGGCCCTCCCTGTTGCCTTGGAGACATGACACACTGTGAGAACTTCTTGGTGCCCACATACATGCCACTGTAAAGTGTAGAGAAGGTAATGCCCTGTGGGGGGCAGGATCTGGGAGAATCCCTTGAATGTAGTGGAAGACTCCTAGAATATTTTTTCCTCACTTAACTTGGGTACACAAAGATTAATACCTTCTTAGCACACATGTGCACTATGGATTAAAAAGTTAAGCAAAGACAATTGAATTAGATTTGTTGAATTATCTCCACTTCTATTTCAACCAACCTGAAATGTCAGATGGCTTCCTAAGCTACAAAGGCTGGGGACAGCAGTGAGTGGCTGCAGAAAGATTCCGAGCTCCCAAGAGGCTAGAAGGATGTGGACTCCCACCTCCCTCTTAGAATGCGCCATCCTCGCAGGGCTCAGGAGTGAGGTGGGGCAGGGAGGGGTTAGTAGTACAGTCTTCTTCCCAGCCTGCTCCATGCTTGTCTCTGCCCCCTCTGTGAGCATAGGATGACATGGTGATCATTCATTCATGTGATATAAGCATTAAAGTTGTCAATTGTGAGTTAAATCTACAAACATTAATTGAGCACCTACAGATGCTTTGCTATTGGGTAATATTCTGGGGCGATGGGGGTCATGGTGAAGGAGGAGTAGATTCACAGAAGCATATGTGCCCTTTAGCTTCTTAAGGTCCCTGGAAAGAGGCATGCATGTAAGTGCTGGAGGGGCTCAGAGAAAACGCCTCCCTAAAGGGCCAGGTGGTCCTGGAAAGGTGAGTGTAAAAGGAGACCGCAGATGTGGGTACTCAGCACGTAACATTGGCAAACATGGTGAGAAACAGTTCTGTGATAGGAGGCAAGTGGGCCCATCTGAGAGACAGAGGGTAGAACAATCCAGTGGGACCCTGGGAATGGCCTTCTTATTCTGGATCCACAGGATTTTGTCTGTAGCTGCCCTTGGGGAAGTGAAACAGATTAAAGTTTCTTGGCTCAAGCGATCTCCACAAATACATACCTTTGCTACGCAATCACCCAGACGGAGGACGTTTTCACTTCCCGCTCTTACCCATACTGCAAGGATTAATCTATAGCCAACACCCCTCACTGGATCCACGTATGAGATTCATATTTTGCCCCAGCATAATTCTGACCTTACACCAAAATAGTCTTTGCCCCCGGGTCTACCCTGAATTCTGATTCTTCCTCCCAGTTTTGGGGAAGAAGTGAGCTATTACTGGGGCTGGAGGGTAAGGTGGGATTGGGAGATTGGAAAGGGAAGAAAAGACCCTCCTACCAAACTTGGAGCACAGAGAGACAGCTGCCCCCTTGCACATCTATTCTATTTTTTCCTTTTCTTTTAAACTGCAGTATAGTTGATTTAAAATGTTGTGTTAGTTTCTGGTAATTCAGTTATTATTCTAAGAGGTGAAAAACTGGAAACTGAGGATTCAGGCTTTAGGAACTGTTGAAAGCAGCCACGCAGTGTCTCCGAAGGAGGCAATGAAGGATCTACTCTTGTGGTTTGCTCTTTGTGTTGAAGAAATTTTGGCTTGGACGTGGGTATGGAATGCAGAAGGCGCCTGTCTTGATCTGGAAGACTTGAGAAAAAGTCCTCATCAAATCCGTTCACTCGTCCCTTCGCCCTCTACCCATTTTCAGTTCTCCTCCCAGCAAAGTCAAGGCCAATCAGTTCAAAACGTGTATCATATTGCGATTCAAATTAGAGCTTAATCTTCATCTACGATTCTGTCAATTTGCATTTTGGCAGGCATCTCTCCTTTCTCCATGGACCAATGTTTAATTCAAAGGAATGACTTTCTAATAGTGGAATTTCTAGTATTCAGCACCTCATGGGGGATGCGGGGGCGAATGAAGTCCTTTCCCGCTTTTCCTTTAGTTTTGCCACATCAACAAGCACCTGCATGTGAGGTGAGCTCTGTGTATATGTCTAAGTCAGGAGTCAGCAACCTGACCACAGGATAACTTGGGCCCACTGCTTGTTTTTGTAAATCAAGATTTTTTGGACCACAGCCACAGCTACTCTCATTTGCTTAACATATTGTTTATGGCAGCTTTTAGACCTATAATTGTAGAATTGAAGAGTTGGGACACAGACTGTATGGCCCACGAAGCCTAAGAAATATTTACTGGGCTTCCCTGGTGGCACAGTGGTTGAGAGTCCGCCTGCCGATGCAAGGGACACGGGTTCGTGCCCCGGTCCGGGAAGATCCCACATGCGGAGCGGCTGGGCCCGTGAGCCATGGCCGCTGAGCCTGCGCGTCCGGAGCCTGTGCTCCGCAACGGGAGAGGCCACAACAGTGAGAGGCCCGCGTACCGCTAAAAAACAAAAGTGACCTGTGTATGAAGCAGAAGATTCAGATTTGGATGTATAAGACATTGCTACTTTGTAGCTGGAAAGGATGCCAAGTGTCCCCTATGCTATGCCTCCTTACAGTCAGGACTGATGTTTGCTACAAAATAATTATTGGTAAGTTGTCCCTAACCCCCAAATAAAGTAAACCAAAATCAGGAAAAAGGCTCTTGAGTTTAACTCACTCTGATTGTCAAATTTTAAAAAATATTTACTAACTAAAAAGGCGATTTTCATTTGACGTGTGTCTTACCTAGCATTTCATGTTTGGGAAGATAAAGCAAGCATTGTCTATACAGCTCCCAGAGAAAAATTTGCAGTTAGGTAAACAAATAAATAGTGACCTTGGGGATGTCCCCTGTCATCTTCCCCCACGATCCAGTCCCCCAACATCAGATGCATCACTCACCTCCTCAGTTTATCACAATTTGCCCTCCTCGTAACACCATTATGATTCCACCAGCAAGTTTGGGGACACCAGCAGGGTCCTATCCTGAAGTTGTCCCCTGAATAGCGATGACGACAGTTAAAGTGGTGCTGACAGTAGCTGCCACTCTAGACACTGTATTGAAATGTTGTGCAAAGTGAGCAGGAAATGGGGGCTGAGGGAGCTGGTGGTGCTCCCAGGGTATGTGGGGCCCCCGCAGTTCCATTTTTATTGCAGGGATTGAAGGAAGGTTCACAGACAACTCTGATTTGTCTCTACTTTTAACCTGCGGAAAAGCTGGCAAGTGGGTAAAGATATGAGAGACAACCCACTACATGGCCAGGGGCACATGCCTGCTGGTTGTAGGTGCCTGTCTTTGGCTACTGTTCCCTCTCCCTGGAGTTCATGCTTCCCACAATCACCAAGCCCTCTGCTCCACGGTTCTGGACACAGAAATCTCCTATTCACCTTCCATATCTCAATTCAAGGGTCTCCCCCGCCTGCCCTAAGGGAAGTAGAATTGACCATTGGTTCCTTTGCTCTCCTGCCTCATCCATGCATATGGCTGCCCTGCAGCTCAAACACTCTTATAGATGCTCATTTATGAGTCTGAACCCCCGCCTAAACCATCAGCCTCTGGAGGGTTTGTGCTTGTATCCCAAACACATCGCACAGGGCTCAGCATCCAATAAGGACTTTCTTCTGGCTTACGAAAGATTCAGTCTTTGTCTTCCAGGAGCTCACAGACTAGCAAGGCCGTCAGCCAGGTAAACATCATTTTAATATGATGTTGTCAAGGCTATAATTCAAACAATACAATTTCAAAAAATATTTAATAGATTGAACGCTTATTGTGTTTCTAGCACTTGCCTTATCTCCGACATTATTATCCCCATTTTAGAGTTACCCATAGGTAACCTGGAACAGGCCTGAATGTGGCAGAGCCGGTTAAGCAGTCTGATCCCGATGTGAGCCCCTCACGCACCCTCGTGCTGTGATAGAGGTGGCATGGAAAGCCAGGAAGCACGGATGACAGGCATTTGTTTCTTTTCCTACATGCGTATAGCACCAGGCACAACGTTAGACACTTAGTAGTTAATAAATATCTTCCACTGCATCTGACCAAGTGCTATTTCCATTCTCCCTTTGTTCTGAACTCCCAGCAGTCTGTACACCACCCACTCTCACTCTCATTCATGGGCCTTTCCATTGGGTATGTCAATAGCTCCCTGATTACATTTTTAAAATTATTTTTACCCCTGACTTGGCTTTAAAATCCTTGAAGGACAGGATTTGACTTATATTTCTCTTTCTCCTTCTGCACCTAGCACAGTGTTGATATATGGCAATATCCAATATATTGGCTAGTTGACTGATTAGTGCTGTATTTTTCCCATGGTAAAACTAAAGCAAATCCACTCTCCCAAGTTCTTTGACGTACTTTTCACAATAGCCAGGATGTGGACACAACCTAAATGTCCAGTGACAGGTGAATGGATTTTAAAAATGCAGTTTACACATACAATGGAATATTATTCAGCCTTAAAAAAGGAAGTCCTGCAATATGTGAGAATATGGAGGAAACTGGAGGACATTATGCTAAGTGAAAGAAGCCAGCCACAGAAGAACAAACACTGCATGCTTTCACTTATACACGAGGAATCAAAAATAGTCAGTCCGCCCGCCGGTGCAGGGGACACGGGTTCGTGCCCCGGTCCAGGAAGACCCCACATGCTGCGGAGTGGCTGGGCCCGTGAGCCATGGCCGCTGAGCCTGCGTGTCCGGAGCCTGTGCTCTGCAATGGCAGAGGCCACAGCAGTGAGAGGCCCGCGTACCGCCAAAAAAAGAAGAAAAAGAAAAAAAAAAAATAGTCAAATTCATAAAGACAAAGAATAAGATGGTGGTTGCCAGGGGCTGGGGTAGGGGGAGTTGCTAATCAGGGGGCATAAAATTTCAATTATGCAAGATGAATTATTTCTAGAGATCTGCTGTACAACATTGTACCTATAGATAACAATATTGCATCGTACACCTAAAAATCCAAGAAGGTAGATCTCATGTTTTGTTATTATCACACGTACACACACACACAACCCCCCCCCCAACACACAAATCCCTAATGTCTTTAAATATTCCAAAAAGAAAGAAAGAAAGAAACTAAATTAAACTAAACCAGACCAAACCAGATCAAGCCAAACAAAAATGTACCTTGACCCAATTTCTTCTGCTAGTTGCTGTTTTCATTTCTTACTCTCCTCTGCCCCAAAACCCTTCTAAGGAATTTCTTTCCCCCAGTTTTACTGAGATATAGTTGACATATAATATTGTATTAGTTTAAGGTATAGAACGTAATGATTTGATATATGTATATATTGTGAAATAATGATCACAGTAAGTTTAGTTAATATCCATCACCTCACATACATTTTTTCTTGGGATGAGAACTTCTGAGATCTACTCTTTTAGAAACTTTCAAATGACGCAGTACAGTATTGTTAACTATAGTCACCATGCTATTCATTACATCCCCAGAATTTATTTATCTTATAACTGGAAATCTGTACTTTTTTACCACCTCCACACATTTTTGCCATCCCTCACCCTCCACTTCTGGCAACTACCGATCTGTTTTCTGTTTCTGAACTTGGTTTTCTTAGATTCCACATATAAGTGAGTATACAGTATTTGTCTTTTTCTGTCTGACTTATTTCACAGTGACATAACGCCCTCAAGGTCCATCAATGTTGTCGAAAGTGGCAGAATTTCCTTCATTTTTATGACTGAATAATATTCCATGGTGTATGTGTATATAATATATATATGTATGTATATATATATATATATATATATATATATATATGCCACAACTTCTTTATCCACTCATCCATTGATGGACACTTAGGTTGTTTCCATGTCTTGGCTATTATAAGTAACACTGCATTGAACATGGGAATGTAGATATCTCTTTGAGATAGTGATTTCATTTCCTTCAGATATATACCCAGAAGTGGGATTCCTGGATCATATGGTAGGTTCTCTTTTTGATTTCTTGAGGAATCTGCATACTGTTTTCCACAGTGGCTGTACCAGTTTGCATTCCCACCAACAGTGCTCAAGAGTTCTCTTTTCTTCACATTCTCGCCAACACTTATCTTTTGTCTCTTAAATGTTAGCCATTCTAGCAGTTGTGAGGAGATCTCTCACTGTGGTTTTGGTTTGCATCCTTCTGATGATTAGTGAGGCTGAGTCTCCTGTACCTATTGGCCATATGTATGTCCCCTTTGGAAAAATATCATCTGTTCAGTTCTTCTGACCATTTTAAAAAATTGAATTCTTTGGTTTCTTGCTATTGAGCTGTATGGGTTCTTCATATAGTTTGGATATTAACCTCTGGTCAGATACGTGATTTGCAAATATTTTCTCTCATTCCATAGGTTGCCTTTTCATTTTGTTGATGGTTTCCTTTTCTGTGCAGAAGATTTTTAGTTGCTTGTAGTCTCACTTGTTTATTTTTGCTTTAGTTGTCAAAGCCAAAAAAAAAAAAAAAAATCATTGCCAAGACATATATCAAGGAGCTTATCCCCCGTTTTCTTCTAGGAGTTTTATGGTTCCAGGTCTAACATTCCAGTTTTCAGTCTGTTTTGAGTTGATTTTTTGAGCAAGTGAGTTTTCTGTGTCGTTAGCAATTCCTGTCCTCTCATTTTCTCTTAGACCCGATCCAGTTCAGCATTTGCCTCCATGACTTCTCCAAAACAGCTTTTAATCAGGTCACTAATGACCTCATGTTGCTACAAAGAATAATAACATCTTGGTCCTCATCTTTCTTGACCTCCTCGGAGCACTTGAACCAGTGGATTTTGATACGTTTCATTACCTGCCTCCAAGCTCCCCAATCATTCCTACTTCGTGGGTGGCTCTCTCCCAGCCTCCCTCGCTGGTCTCCTCTGCTCCCCAGCCTCTTAATGTTGGAGTGTCCCAGGGGCCTGTTCCCAAGAGTGCCCCTGGTCCGGTTCTCTTTCTGTCTTTCCTCACTCGCTTGGTGTCACACCCAGTCTCATGGCATTTAAATCCCGTGTGTACGCAAACCACTTCCAAATTGATATTTAAAGCTCAGAGATTTCCCCTCTGAAACATCTTTAGACTTGTACTCAACATTTCCTTTTAGACTTCTATAACAGACATATCAGATTCAACATGCCTAACACAAAACTCCTGATTTCTCCTTAAAATCCTCCCTTCCATCTGAGTTGTGAGGAACTCAGCTCTTTCAGGGCTGAAAGCCCCAAACCTCAGGCTACCACCAGTCTATCAGGAAATCTCCTTGGCTTCATCTCGAAATTATATTTGGAAAAGATCACTTCTCACCACCTCCACCTCTGCTGCCTCCATCATCTCTTTCCTCAGCATCCTTTCTCCCTGCTGTATACACTTGCCTTTTCTTCTCAACACAGCAACCAGAGTTATCCTTAACAAATCTGTCAGATCTTGCCGTTCCTCTGCTTAAGATTCTCTAATGGCTCCCAGTTTATCTCAGAAGGAAAGCCAAAGATCTTGCAATGGCCAATAACACCCTACAGGAGTTGAAAGCCCAGAACTCTTCTGACCTTATCCATTACTCCCCCTCGGCCACCCACGTATACCCTGATCTAGTCACACTGACCTCCTTGGTGTTCCTCAGACAGCCCAGGTGCTCTGCTACCACAGGGCTGTCACACTGAGCAGTTCCTTCCCCATGGAAGCTCTATCTCTGCATATCTGCACAGGTGAGGTCCTCCCTTCCCTACAGTCTTTGCTCAGGAATCACCCCCTCCAAGTTCCCACCCCCCCAACTCTGTGCTCCCAATTCCTCCTTCCCAGCTCTAATGTGCCTGTTCCATAGCATTCATCACATTAGAACATGTGATAATTTGCTATTTCTTATGTTTATTGTTTATCATGCATCTTCCCACACTGGCATAGAAACTTCGCGAGGGCAGAGATCTACCTATTTTGCTCACTGAGTCATCCTAAGCTCCTGGCATATAGTCGACATCCAATATTTGTTGAATGAATTAACAATTCATTAGCCTATCACTCTGCAAGCAAGTAGGCAGAGGAAGGTCCTAGAGTGGGTCTTCACAGACCAAGAAACCTAGTGGGTACAGGGTCCCAGGTACAGGAGGGAAGGAGGATTAATCATTTATCCACCTGCCCTTCTCCTGATGGTGGTGTAAATAGAGATTTAACCCGAGCATCCTTCAAAGCAGTGAGCTTTCCCAGGAGAAAAGTGTCGACAAAGTACAGGAGGATGGGAGTTGCTAAGCGTGAGACTTTGATTTGCAGAATTTCAGTTTATTGGAAGAGCACATTGGGTCCTTCCCTCATCATGGGACTGGCTCCCTTTGTCCTTCCTCTTCCATCCTGGCCTCACAGCTACACCCTGCGATCAATCCCCTTCCCCTGGGGGACAAGGCGGGGCTTGGTGCTCAGAGGAGATCAGCAGCACAGCCCCAATCGATGCTGAGATCAATGCTGGTGTTTGAAATCCAAATCTGTGGCATTCACTTCATCCGGGGGCATTTTCCTCAGCTGAGTGGGGACTCCGGGAGCTGCAGCCTTTTTCCCCTCTAAATTGAAAGTGATTTTTTTCTAGTCACAGTAGTGGGTTTCAGAACTGCAAACCGGAGAGGCGTTTTGATTCCACAAACAGCCCCCAGAGGAAACCATTTCAAGCCTGACATTTTTTTCCTTTAACCAGGGGACCCAATAGTATCATCTCAAAACTCTCCTTCCCCCGGGCCTCCCCCATCCCTTGCACACACACACACACTCTCACACACTCACTCACACACACTCACTCACACACTCACTCACACACTCTCACACACACACTCACACACACTCACACACACTCACTCACACACTCACACTCACACACACTCACACACTCACTCACACACTCACACACTCACACACTCACACACTCACACACACACAAATCTACCTTCCATTGAACTAACTTAAATGGGAAATAAAATCAGTTTCTTCAGCCTATTTTTACTCCATCAGAATGAGGAAGGAAAAAAATGCATTATAAAGAACGGTTCTAATGACCTTACCTGCTTAGAGCTCCAAACACCAGAGGTTCTTATTAGCTGCAAAGTCTCTTTTGTGTTCGCATCTGTCTAGGTAGGGACACTACTGCCCGCGTGTTTGTGTTTGGACAGGGCCGCCCAGCCTCCCGACGTCCTGCGGAGAGAGGCACCTTGAAGTGCCTCACAGGGACATCACAGAGCCCAGGTCTGCTTATCTGGGTCAGCAGAGAGCCAGCTCCCCCCAGGCAGCCGAGCACTTCTGGGGGAAATTGAGGATTTGTTAAGAACTGAATGTTTGTTCCTGTGCCTTTGTGACTAGCAGCTCTCACCTTCCCTTCCCGAGAAAGAGAAATCTGGAAAGGAAAAGGAGTGTCTCCTAGAAAGCCTGGGGCTTAAGAAGTACCAGTCAGAAGACATGCCTCTCACCTCATCCTTGCCTGGCTTTCAAAAGCTGTCTCACCTGATGGAAACTGGGGTTTCCATCTCCATCCTGGAGAACACAGGATCCTGGGAGGTCAGATCTGGAAGGCATGTTAGAGGTCGATCAATTCATCCCCTTCCCCATTCCCATTTTATAGATAAACAGACTAAGGAACAAAGAGAAAAGGCCATACAGCAAACAGGGAGCAGAGCTGGGCCTGACTAGAATGCAATTCACTTCAGAATTTCCACATAGGAAAGAACTGTGGCAGGCAACGCTTTGGAGCAGGCAACTAGAAGACACGTTTTGAAGCTGCTTCTGTGTGCAACACACTGGTTTTTACCTAAGATGCATGTTTATTTGGAAGGCCTTGCAGACAGTGCAAGGGAAGAGTTGGGGCACCACTCTTGTCAATAGCTTCAAAGAGTTGAAAATCAGTAAACAGTATTTACTCTATGATGCCCAGGTCTGTGCTGCTCCTGCACAGCCAGGAGCAGTTTGTTCTGCCATGTATTCAACTAGTACCTGGGGGACAGTGTCAGGACCCGGAAGTTGTACTGGTTCATGGAATATTTTTTTTCCCTAGCATGTTAATGTTTGCAGCAATCAAGTACAAATTTTCTCACAATTAGGGAGAAGCCCTTGACATTACATAAAGATCTTAAGAAAACAAACATTCTGGAGTGGCGCCTTTCATCCATTCAAGAAGAGGTGGGTTTAAGAAAGAGACTCAAAGACAGAGGAAACAAATGTACGGGAAAGCGGGGCAGGGAGGGATAAATTAGGAATTTGGGATTAACAGGTACACACTGCTGTATGTAAAATAGATAAACAACAAGGACCTACTGTATAGCACAGGGAACTATATTCAATATCTTGTAATAACCTATAATGGAAAAGAATCTGAAAAAGAATATATATATAAATACACACATATATACATAAATACATATATATATATATGGCTGAATCACTTTGCTGTTCACCTGAAACTAATGCAGCATTGTAAATCAACTATACTCCAATTTAAAAAAAGAAAAAGAGGTGGGTTTGGTAGCTTCTATATTAAGTATAGAAGGAAGCTGCAAAGATACGGCCTCTGTGTTTAAAAAAAAAAAAAGGCAGATTAATGTAGAAGGCTGTCACTAGATTGTACATTTGAATCTTGATGACCCTGATCTCTATTAGATCTGAATGTCTTCAAGGACTGACATACCCAAGGAGAAGCAGAACCCCAGTGTTTACGGAGAAACTAACTGTGATTCTAGCTGCAAATGCCAGCAAACAGTTAACTGTGCTAATAGTTTTCTTAGGATTATTACTGCTTTTGTTAGTGCTTTAGTTACAAAGTTCTACAAGTTTTGAGTCACCAGCCAAACCCTATTTTTCCCGTAAGCCCTATTATTTTTATTGTGCAATTTTGTAGATCATGAAATATTTCAAGAATGCCTATATGATGTTATAGCAGAAATGCCAGTTTGTGTTGGGTTTATACTTCCTTCTCAGCTGCTTTGATATGACCACTGTGATACTCAAAAGAAAATATTCCTAGAGACAACTTTGAATTAATTATTCCTTCCTTTCTATATTTTACCTTTATAATTTTCGCAAGTTTCAAGCTTTGCATCAACATCTCTAGTCTACTACTTACTGTTACTTCTAGTAACTAATCTCCAGTTTCCTCATTTTGCTCCACCTTAGATGGGTTGCTCCCTGGGCCTCTTCACAGTTTTTGTCTTCAGACACAATTCATTTTTTCTTGAGTTCCACATTTGCCTCTTCCTTGGTTTAGCCACTTTTATTTACTGGCATATATTCTTAAGAAACATCCTACAAAAGAGTACGAGAGGCATACTTGTGAATCCTTGCACATCTGAAAAGACTCTATTTCTAGCATTTCACCAAAGATTTGGGTATAGAAATCTAAGTTCAAAATATTTGCCTCTGAATTTTAAAGGCATTGATCTATTGTCTTCAGCATCCAGTGTTTCTGAAAAGAGCTGTGATACCAATATGATTCTTATTTCTGATTTTTTTCTGTAAGGTTTAAGGATCCTTATTCTTACCGTTCTGAAGCGTCACATGTGTGTTTAGTTGAGACTCTTCTTAGTCGTTATGCCTGGCACTTGATTTAAGGAATCTAGGAAATTCTCTAGTATTAATTCTTTGATAAGTTCTCACTTTTATTTTTACTGTTCTCTATTTTGATAACTTTCATTAATCAGATGTTCGGTCTCCTGAATTAGTACTTGATATCTCTTGTATTTTATCTTATTTTTCCATTGTAAAAGCTTTTCTGAGACATTTTTCCAGCCTCATCTCTTGAGTTCTCTATAAAGACTTTTTTTTTAAATTTCAGCAATCATATTTTTAAATTCCAAGAGTTCTTCGGTCATTTCTTTTGTGTATCATCTTTTTCTCATGTATAGAAGCAATACATTCTCCAGTTTTTATGAATATATTTACACATTTTTAAATTTCTCTTTTGTTCCCTGAAGTATTGATACCTGTTGCCTTCGGGTGAGACCAAGGCTCCCTCTGCCCTCCCCAACTTCTCTGGTCTCTAACAGGCTCGTTACCTCCTTCATGGCACATCCTCTAGCCAGGGGCTTCCTGAACTCCGCCTCATCAATTGTCACCCCTACATCCACTTTCTCTCTTCCAACAAGCCATTTTGTGGAAAACTCTTGTCTGTTTCTGTTTCTCCTCTGCACTGTGTTTATCGATGTGGGTTTATACCTGTGTTTAATGAGATCTCCTCATGGAGAACATGCATCTGTGATCAATTCAATATCTTGTGAGAGAAGTTGGCACCTGGAGTTTCTAAAAGTTCTGCAGAATACCATATGACCTCTGAGCATTTATCCTGGAAAAATGAAAACTTTTGTTCACATAAAAAATATGTACACAAATTTCATAGGAACTTTATCTGTAATAGACAAAGAACTGAAAACAACCCAAATATTCTCCAACTGGTAACTAGATAAACAACTTGTGTTAGATCTATACAATGGAAAGCTACTCAGCAATAAAAAGGAAAAAACTATTGATATAGGCAACAACTTGAATGGATCACCAGGTCATGATGCTAAGTGAAAAAAGACAATCTGGAAACATTACATGCTGTGTGACTCCATCTATATAACATTCTCAAGCTGACAAAATTATAGAGATGTGGAAGAGATCTGTGGTTGACAGAGAATAGGGTTGGGGGAACAGTGCACCTATTAAGGGATATGAGAGAGTTTCTTTGTGGTGATGGAACAGTTCTATAACCCGATTGTGGTGTTGGTTACTCAAATATACACATGTGATAAAGTTTCATAGAACTATGCACACAGAACTACATACAGGGAGAGAGTGTATGTAAAACTTACAAAATTCAAATAAAGTATGCATCTGCGTTGTTAGCGCTGTTTGGACAACATACAATGTTTATGTAAAATATTTTCAGTGCGGGGAGCCAGATGAATAATATATGGAAGAGTGTACTATTTGATGTGGGTTTATACCTGTTGTTTACTTTAAAATCCACTGTACTAATGAGTCCTAAATAATTTCAAAATAAAAAGTTACTTAAAAAAAACCACAATTTCATAAGAAACAAGCAAACAAAGCTCTGCCAGTGATGCCAATTATGAGTCAGTAATGAGTTGTACCACATTAAACTAGGCTCTGAGAAGTCCTACAATAAATTCATCCCATTGAACCCTGTTCAAACCAGCATTTACCATATGCTCATTTGTCTGAGGAACCTCTCGTTACATGATATTTAGAAACATGCTCTGGAAAACTCAGTGGGAAATGATGATAAAAGAAATGACAATATTGCTGCAAAGAGGCACTTCCTTGTTTATAAAAGTGCAGAGTCCTCCATCCCTACCAGCTAACCTATAAAGTCGGCTGCCTGATATCTTTTGCGTTTGAACATTTTTTTTTTTTTTTTTTTTTTTTTTTTTTTTTTTTTTTTTTGCGGTACGCGGGCCTCTCACTGTTGTGGCCTCTCCCGTTGCGGAGCACAGGCTCCGGACGCGCAGGCTCAGCGGCCATGGCTCACGGGCCTACCCGCTCCACGGCATGTGGGATCTTCCTGGACCAGGGCACGAACCCGTGTCCCCTGCATCGGCAGGCGGACTCTCAACCACTGCGCCACCAGGGAAGCCCCCCCTGAACATATTTTTTAAACGAAGTTTCCAGAGCCGTTCTGACCAGTGTGGCTGCTCTTTGCATACAGGTCTAGGACTTCGGGGTGTTAGCACCTATTGCAAAGTTCTTCCACCAAGAAACCTTGGTCATAGCTTCATACCTCTGGGGGAGTTATGTCTACCACCCTATTTAGAACACTCCCAGTTCAGTTCGGGGTTAATGAATGGTGCCCAGAGCAAATCAGACTTGCATTCCAAGACATGAGACCTAATTCATCAGCCAACCTAGACCGTGGTGTCAGATGACAGAAATCTGGCTGGCTGGGCAGTGGGGAGGCAGGTTATTGCCCTGGACCTTTTTCTTGCCTGTAGATATAAAGTCGCTACTTGGTTTGATTGGTTCATAGGACAGAGGCTGGCTGCTGCAAGCAGAGCTGTGCTGATTAGTAAACTGGACCACCTTCCCTAATGTAGTCTGAAACTACCACTCTGCTTGCCCACATTAACCTTGCCTTGAACTTTTCAGGAGTTACATAACCTTGCCTCCCCCTCAGTGCCTTTGAACTCTGTTTCCAGTAGGCCAATTTGCACCGGCTTGTGTTTTATGCTGAAAAGACCGGAAAGTCCCTGTCATGGGCATAAGCTGCATATTCAACCCTGGGGATTCACACTTACGTTGTTTTGAAATTATGCTAAGGTAACGCTAAGGTAAATGTACCTGTTTCTAGGTAGCTGAAATCACCATTTTGACTCCTTAGTAACTGGTCAATTCAGATAAAGCTGTCAAGCTGAGTATGTTCTAGTCCCAACCTAGGTCTTTGCCGATGTGATTAAAAACTCTGTATGAGGTAGGATTTACTTTTTTCATAGAAAAATCAAACAAACTAATAACAACAACAAAAACCCAAACTCAGCTTCAGTGCCCCAGCCCCAAGTCCAGAGCCATGCACCCAGCTGATGGCCAAGAAATGCTCAGCTCACCTGCATGGTCTTGTAGGAGAAGTCTGGCTCGCAAGTCAAGAGGCTGGATCCTGGATTATTCTTACGTGAGATGAGAGCCTTAAGGCCTCAATATTCAGCCGTGGAAATGTTCACACAATAAATTACACAGAATCTAACATGTCTGAGCAAATCGGGAGCTGGTGTGCTCAGTAGTAGAATAGTGGGAAGGGGTTGGAAGTCCACTCATTTACCATCACCTTGCCACCTCCTTCAACTCACTGGGTTTCCAAGAGCTGCTTGGAGAATGGTTGGACCACCTCTGGATGATACCATTTTGGTTTCTCTCTCACTCCTCATACTGGAAAAAAAGAGAAACCAAAGAAGACCTGAGATCTGCTTAGAGTGACCAGCTGTCCTGGTTTGCCTGAGACTGAGGGGTTGCCCAGAATGCAGGACTTTCAGTGCTAAACTAGGACAGTCCTGGGCAACCTGGGATGGCTGGTGACCCCACTGAAGATCTTACAGAATATGGATTCAGCTGGTTTAGGAGAGAATTCCAATAAGGTCAGAGTGATGAGAGAGGTGGGAAGAGACTCCAGGTGTGTGGCAGAAAAACCCGAGGTGACCCCCAGTGACCCCACCTCCTGGTGCTCACGCATTTGTGTGATCCCCTCCCTTTTACTGTGGGTGGGACCCAGGACTTTCTTCTAGCCAATAGAATACACAGAGGTGATAGATGCCACTCCATGTTAGCAGTCTGGAGCTGGAACTCTTCTCGCAGGCTTGAGGAAGTAAGCAGTCAAGTTGGAGAAGCCTACGTGTCAAGGACCTGTGGGTGGCCTCCAGCCCAGAGCCAGCAAAAAGTAAGAGCTCTTGGTTACACAAGAAGGAAAGGAAGGAAAATCTGCCAACACCCTGACAGGCTTGGAGACAGATTCTTCTCCAGTGGAGCCTCCAGATGAGAACACAGCCTGGCTGAAACCTTAACTGCAGCCTTGTGAGACCCTGACCAGAGGAGCCAGTTAAGTTGTGCCTGGACTCCTGACCCATGCAAACAGGGATAAGGTAATGTGCATTGTTGCAAGCTGCTAAGTTTGTTGTAATTTGTTCTGCAGCCATAGAAAATGAATATGAGGTGTTTTCAAATATTTCACTATGCCTGTGATAGCTTACACAGGAAAGGGTTAATTTCTTCACTTCACCGTATTGTGATATGCGGTCCTCACTTCCTAAGAAGGTGGCCCAGCCAGGCCAGGTGGGGTCGCGATTCTCCACGCCCAAGGCCTCCTTAACCATGCTCCATGTTCCACAGAGAAACTACACAGAATCTGGGAGGACATCCTTGTTTCTAGACTAAGATTCTCAAAATCAGAGAATCAAGGTTTTAAAAACAGGTCACTCCTGACTTAGAATCACCCTCCTTATATAGCGGCGACCAGCTTTCATTAGGATGTTACACTGGCTTTTAACAAATTGTCAAGTCGGGAGCGAAAAATCACCCTTCAAAACGATTCTCTTCCTTCCTTTCTGTCTCCTTTTCTTCCTTCCCTCCCTCCCTGGCCTCCTCCCCGTTCATTTGCACTCATTTCTCTTGTTCAGATAAGATGGTAAAAGGATTAGAACATGCAGCATTGTACCAAATTGGTCTAATGGAAATGAGGACCTGGCTACGAGAAATGTAGGGAGGACATAAAATAGGATAATTGACAGTTTTCACATTGCAGGCCAACCTCAGAGTTCCTTTGTTTGACTGGCCTGACCCCCATCTCAGTGTGATTATCTATTTTACAACTTAGTGAGGGAAATAGAACCAGAACATGTCTAATGTGCCCACCTGTGGAAGCAGGAGCACATGGGTGTGTCTTTGGGGCCCCTTCCTAGCACCATATCCCTAAGACTGAACATCCCCAGGCAACTGACTTGGTCCCAGATTCGCATATAGAATCAGGAGCTGCCCTGGATATTCTGAGCTTAGGATCAGGGATGCCAGCAACTCCGGGCTGTTTCCAGTTGGAGAGGATCAGGGAAACATCCTCCCGGGAAGGCATGAAGAGAGACAGAGTTCTTTCGCAGAAGAACTCATCTGACTTCTCAATTCTGGGGCAGCCAGCGCCACAGGCAGCAGGAACGAGATAGCTTCAAAACCATGACGTTGGTGCTGCCAACGCCAAGGTTCAGGCAACGTAGCTCTAAAGCTCTAATAGTAAGCATTTACTTTGCAAACTAATAGATGTACTTATGACTTAAGGTGAACATTCCAGTATATTCATCAGCGGGCCTGGCCACCCACCTCTTTTCACAATATGCTACAGAGGACCTTTTTTGGCATATATCGGAGGAGGGGAGGAGTGGGTGTCTTTACACAGCTGCATGAGATATGTCACTCAGTAAGGGAGAAGGCACACAGGCACACACATTCACACAGTGAAAAATCTCATGAGTCAACATGCTCTGTGTTCCACTGACTGAGTATGGAATATTTTATTTTATTTTATCTATTTTTGGCCTTGTAACATCAATAAAAGCAAAGAGAATACGAGCCATTTTTCTGTATACCCCATTGCCAGCCTCTTCTATGTGGTCGTTCTGATAACTTGGCTAAACTTGACTTAAATGGTATCAGTGGAGACCAAGTCTACGTGATATCTAAGGAAGCTAGTTCATGCAGGAGAATTCAGCCATGGGCTATGGTCATCTGACCAGCTCCTTTTTTCATCTCCAGCCTCCTTGAAGATGGTGCACAAAGCTAATTTCTGAAGACAACTGTAGGTCAGCAACGATCACTTTTGTCACATGCTGAAGCCTGGGCTATATATAAATAACTGATGGTCATTTTTCTCGTGTGTTCTTTTTTTTTTTTTTTTCCATTAGGAAGATGGGTTTCTTCAAAGCACTTTGCTATTTTAAGGCCTCAGACATTTCCAGCACTTGAACAGGGTTGCTCTGAGCCTTGACTTATTTACAGAGAGATATTGGACTGAGATAAGGCTACTTAATAATCCACCAATTCTTACTAAACACAGTTTCTTTCCATATCCTCAGTGAAAGCTGGGAGTAAGCACTCTCAAATAGAGCTTTAGATGTTGCTGTGTTTTTATTCTAGAGAAGGTTACTTGAATCTTGAGTTATACAGAATGCCTTCCATGGATGGATTTTAACATTGGTCAGTGGCTAAATAGTTTTCAAAGGCTGTAAGGTGAAATCCACAAGAAGGGGTTTGAAGGAAGGGAAATTTCAAATTCTCATCCTTACTATAATATTACAAGATCAATAATATTATCATTCCCATATTACGGAACAGAAAATAGAGGACCAAATTGCTTGTATGTGGCAGAACCAGCATTTGAACCCAGGTCAGCCTGATTTGTCACATCCATTACTCCCCTGTCTGCACCATGCTATTGACCTACAGAGCCATGGAACCCCGATTTTTGGCATTGCTTTGCCAAAAGGTACTACAAATAATTTCGCCCCAAAATTCATACACATGTCACATATGTATTAAGCACTTACTATGTGTCAGGTACTGGGCTAGGATCTGGGAATAAAAAGTTATTAAGTTATTGCCTGCCGTGAAGTGCTTAGACTAGGAACAACAATCAATGATAATCAACATTTATTAAAAAAGCAAAGAGGTTAACCCTTCCTATTTTAGGCTTACACACACACACACACACACACACACACACACACGTAAACTCACATATACACGCCATCCAGGCTGAATCTTTATGATGCCTTTTCCTCTTCAAAACCACACTTGGATTCACTGCAATCTGAATAAAGTAAAATTAATAATTGAGAGGAAATATTTTCCCCTTTTCCCTCATCAGGGATAGCTCAGAAAACGGTACCACCTTGATTTGGGAGAAGAAACATGGATAATTCTAAAGAGTGAGATTTGTTTTTTAAATGTATTTATTTGCTTATTTTAAAAAATCCTGTTCATTATAGAAAAAATGAAAGAGAAAGAAAAATTATATCACATCTTCCCACCCCCATAAGACAATCAGTACTGACACCTTATTTATTGTTTCAAACTTTTTCCAGGCATGTGTATATAAACACAGGATTGTATCCTAGATACTGTTTTGTAACTCACTTTTTTCACTGTATATCAAGACATCTTGCCACGTAATTATATACATATAACTATATACATATATCATTTGAAATAAGTATATACATAATCCACTGTTGACACCTCATGATTCATTTAATCAGTTGCTGCTGTTGGACATTTCAGGTTGTTTCCAATAAATGATGTTCTACTGTACATTCTTGTCCATTTATCTTGGTGTAATGATCTGATTATTTCCTTAGGATATTTTTCCAGACATGGAAATGCTGGTGTAAAAACTATACACATGTGTTAAGGATTTTTGCCCTCCAGAAAGTCCGTAGTATCTCACATCTCACCAGTGGAAGAAGAAGAGGTCCACCTTCCACACTCCCCAACAAGCATTGGAAGCCTTAGGCAGCAGTGGGGTGAGAGAAAGTTCTAAGACTACATGTGAGGCTTAATCCCAATGACTGACCCTGGAGGGAATGGGTCCTTGGCAGGCTTCGCATAAAGGAGTCATTGCCTGGAGGCAGGAGCTTGCACTTCATAATCTGCTCCTGTCTCGCTTGGTTTGAGGTTTCTATGAACTGACTGATTTTCAGAGACAAACAGGCTTCCAGGAAGCTTTCCCTCCTCCTGCTTCTTTGATGGCTACAAAGAACATGACAAGAGGATCTTGACCAGTTTAAGTCCAAGGAAGCTATTTTTGCATTAGGACACGATAAACGATGCCACATTTGGAAGCACAGGTACAGTTCTTGATCTTTTATTACAAAAGACCGTCACAGCCACAAATGGGGGTGTAACAGGGAAGTAAGCAGATGGAGGCATTGACCCCAGGAGACCAAGGGAGTTGGACGAAAGTTAGAGAAGCTTGTTCTGGGTTATCAGAGGGAAATACTGCAAGATTTCAAACCCTCAGACGTAAGACTGAGGATGGTGGAAGGGATGGGGGGTAACCTGCTCACTTCTGGAGAAGTCCAGAGTCAGGCTGACCCTCCCCTGGTGCCTTGGTGCCACAGCAAGTCAATGAGAAAACACTGCAGGTTCCGGGACCTGCAGCACTGAACTGTTCCTTTGCTACTATAGAAACTCAACCGCTGTCTTTTAAACTTTCACCTGTCACTAAGCACTCCTGGGCATATCTGCTGACCTCTCCGTGCTCTGTACCGACCTCTGCCCTCTGTTTAAAATGTGTTCACCCTGCCCTGTGGTTCAGCGTGATCCACAAAGCCCCTCACTCCCCGAGGAATCAGGAAACCCCTAGTTCTCATTCTAGTTCTGTTTGTGTGAGTATCAGTCAGCCCTGGAATTTCACTGCGTCTCTGTTTCTTAGGCCCAACTGAGATGTGACCTATATGGACAAGTAAGAGGACAGAGAAGTGACTCAGCTAGAATCGAGTGGCAGAAGCCCTAGTTGCCATCACCCCTCTCCCCACCCCCATCTCCCAAGTTCTCTGCCCCTTCTTTCTTCCCAAGCATGGAGCTCATTCCAACAAAGCCAACAGGAGCACCCGGACCTGCCTGCAAATGGTGACACTAGCCCTTGCCTCACTTTACCTCTGAGAGTCCTGCCAGCGGGTCCTCTCAGGCTCCGATTTACAGATGAAGAAACAGAGGCTCAGAAAGGTGAAACACGGCTGGCATGAAAATTAAATGAGTTGTCACACATTAGGCTTTTAGAACAGGGCCCGGCACACAGCAAACACTCTACATATGAGCTATTATTTACTGTTTGTTATGACCCCTTTTCCACTGCGAGCCCAGTGAGATGTGCACTTAATGCAGCCAGGGCTGCACTTGACACTTAGAAAGGACACAATAAATGGTGACTGCTTTATGATCAGCCTAGTCTGGGACGATGTGTTTGATACCAGCACTGCATTTTGTTCACAAATTGGGAGTCGCAAGGCTCCCCAAAGACTCTGGCCCCTCAGATAATCTCCCGGAACTCTTGGCCAAAGACTTCTTTACGGGGGATTAATCTCACCCTTTCCCCTGGTTTTTTCCTCTCTTCACCGCATGTCGCTTATCACTCTGCTTTACTCTTCGGCTCTCCACTTCCCTCTATTATCTCCTCAGCCGCCCACAGTGGCTTCCACTTTGCATCCAGCCACTGCTTTCTGGCTGCTTCTCCCCTGTGACTCTCTTCCCTTTGTCTCTGCGCTCCTGAGTCTGATACGTGCATCGCCGGAAGGTCAGGCGCACTTCTCAGCTACACGTTTTATCTCCTGCCTTTGGAAAACACTGGGAACTTTTTCCCTTTCTCCCTACAACTTTTTTTTTTTTCTTCTGAAAATCACCAGTGGTTTGTTTTCACCTTTTTTGGTCCTAAATACCAACTTAACAATAGTTTTTGCAGAATGCATAAAGACGTGGGGGACTGGAAAATCTCTTTTCATTTTATTTCTTATGTCTTTGTGGTTTGGAAGAGGCACATGTATTTCTGCCCTGACCCCTTCCTTTTCTTTCGTGAGCTCCCCCTGACAAAGAACGACTGCAGTCTTGCCAGCAATATCTTCCTGTCAATAAATCACTCTTGTGGTTTCTCAGCAAATAGTTCCTTCATAGACCTTGACTTCCATTCACACTTGAAACATTTCGAATTTACCTTAAAATTCTTGGAAGTCCTCTCATTGTCTTGCTTTGCTTTACTTCTCACTACTGACACCCTCCCACCTACAAATTGGAATCTGCATGGTCAAAGCCAGAGCTGAGATGGAATACTTTCTCTCCTGTACCTCTGATGACTTGCGTGTTCTTGCCATCCTCCCCGTTCTCCTGTCTCAGAAGGCACATGTTCCTAGTTAGTATCTGCATGCAAAGCGTCCTCACCTGTGAGTATATAGCAGGAGTCAAAAATCCCAGCGACGGTTAATTCTCAATCACATAGGTGCACATTTGGTGGATGGTCTAGTCATCTCAGGCTGGCCCCCTCTGACGCTTACCAAATAGCCCAGCTGCTCCTTCACATCCCCCAGCCCCCCTGCAGATATGTGGGGTCCCATGACAGGGCCTGGCCAATGAGCTGTGGGTGGGAGTGATGCGCCCCACTTCCAGGCCAGAGTATAGAAGAGCCAGAACAGTTCTCCAGCTGTCCCCTCACCTGCCCAGTGACTGAGGAGGCCTCATGTTGAGATGATGGAGCCATAAGATTAAAGCCTCCTAGAGCCCTGCTGAGAGCAGGAAAGAACTTGAATTCAGCCCCTGGGCTTGTTGGGGGCACATCACAACCTGGCTTACTCTAATAGTCTAACATTTCATGCTGTAGGGCTAGGGTGTCCCTTATGGGTTAACTTCAGTATTCTGAAAACTTACACTAATTTTAATATTGTTCCACAATAGACACAGGTAGAAAAATATCAGTTACCGAGACACACGCATAATGTGTGCCAGTCTCACAAGGTAGATAGGAAGACAGATCAAGAGACAGATACAGATATAGATTATGCCAAATCACCACTGAGAGGAATATGATGGAAAAAATTTTAATATCCTTAGATGCTTAACCAGCTGCGATTTCAATTACTCAGTAGAGCGACGGGAGAAAGAGGCAGGCTGCCCCACACGTGAGACCTAGATGGACTCCAGAATCATAGACATGTTCGACAACTCAACGCCAGCATCACCATCAGGAGAGAGAAACCTCATTCTTAAGGAACATAGTCATATGCTCCAAAGGCAGATACCTCCTTATTATGACAGCGAATGCCATTTGCCTTTTGAAAAATATGTTTTAAACAGCAATTATGAAATCTCGAACAAAACTTTTAGAAAAACTATAGATGGATAATGTTTGTTAGTGGAGTACAAGATGCGGAGTCGAGTCTGTAAATAATGTTTCAGACACCAAAAGCACATAAGAGAGAAAAATGGAGAAATTCAAGTTTAAAGTTAAAATTTTTATATAGTGAAGTAAAAAGATGTGTCACAAACTGGGAAAAGTTATTTGCCAGCGTGCAGTTAGCAAAGGATTCTTATTCAGAATATCTTAAGAACTCTTCAAAATAAGTAAGGAAAAGACCCAAAAACGGTAGAAAAATGGGCAAAGATATGAACTGGCAACCCATAAATGTGGAGCCAAAAGGCTAAAAACCATACGAAACATATTCAACCACTCTGATAAGCAGAGTTATCCACCAACATTGGATTTTTAGCTAAACTTGTCATCACACTTAGCAAAAGAGGGCATTATCCCCAAGGCAAAGATTTACTTTGAGACAAAACGGAAGGGGGCCCTGGATTTCTGTGGCTGAAGCATTACCCACAGCAGCAAGGCCAGACCTCAGAACGCTGACCTTGAGAGAGCCCAGAAGGCCTTTGGGAAAACAAACACTGTAAAGAAGGGCTTCTTTTTAGCCACCTGGCCCACATGCTGCTGAATGGCCCCAAAGCACCAGAAAGAATATGTGTTAAGGCTCCTCACAACAGACACCCTCGAGAAGACTTCACTGTCATCGGGAGAGCCAGTGACGCTTCCTGGAAACTGGTGTGAAATATTTCACGCTGCTGTCAAAGACCGTGTTGCTGGGCTCATGCCCAGAGTTTTCCTCATCACTGTGGACAGACTGCAGTCGTTCATGCCTTGTATCAAAGTAATGAGTTATCATTGTTGGGAAAATTTATGTTGAAAAGTGTTGCACGCTCTAATGCTGGCAGTCACTTATTGGAAATAAGATTTATTAGTCCTTTGGTAAGATGCTATGCCAGTAGCTTTAACTGAGGATAAAAGTGTTAGAAAGCCAATGAAAATCAGCTCCAGCTCTAACAGTGACTTACTCTTGCCTAGACAGCTCAGCCCAGTGGCTAAGAGAGGCTAAAACTCTTATGATGCATCAGATGGATTTGGGGCAAGTTCCATAACCTCTCTGAGCCTCACCTCAGTATCTTAATCTGTAAATGTGAAAATGAATAGTTCTTCTTGGGCTTTGGGGAGGATGAATAAGACCAGGCACACAGCACAGTGCCTGGCATATAGCCTGCAATGGATGTCAGCCCTCCTTAGTAAAAGATTAACAGACTGTTTTCATCCACAGGAGTGATTGTGCTCCTGGCTCCCAGGTTGTGGGATGAGAGCCTTAGATTGCTTCTCCATCAGTGGCCCTCATTTGCTGAGAACCAGCCACAGCTGTGCTTGCAGAGCCCCTTGTGACCTTGGGCTTGTATTGGTGATACATATGACCAGGGTAGGGAGGGGAAGAACATGTCTGTGCCTGTGGAAAAAGCAGAGTTAATATTCACAAAGGAAAGATGTCTAGTCTCATCCTTCCCCACTGCACGCCACTGCCCCTCCTCAATGAATCCACCCTTGTGGGAGGCTGACACTCAGTCCTGCCTGGAGGTGGGATATGGGTTAGATGACACTCCCTATGCCCAGACCCTGCTTTCACTTCCTCCATAGCCTGTACAATTATTCAACGTGCCACGTATTTGTTCTTATTGTTTCTCTGTACCAGAATGTCTGTGTGTTCACTGCGATATCCCAAGCATCTGAACAGTGGTACTCAGTAGGTACTCGATACAACTTGTTGAAGGAATTGAATAAAATTCAACTGAGTAAAATCCAATGTTGACCAAAGTTACTGTCATGGGTTGAATTGTGTCCCCCACAAATTCCTGTCTTAAAGTCCTAACCCCAGTACCACAGAATCTGTATTTGGAGATAGGGCTCTTTAAAGAGGTAACTAAGGTAAAATGAGGTCATATGGGTAGACCCTAATCCAATATGACTGGGATCTTTATAGGAAGAGGAGATAAAAAATATGCATGCACAGAGAGAAGACCATGTAAAGACACTGAAGCAAGACTGCCATCTATGATACAAACAGATGGAGAGATATACCATGTTCTTGGACTGGAAGAATCAATATTATGAAAATGACTATACTACCCAAAGCAATCTACAGATTCAATGCAATCCCTATCAAATTACCAATTGCACTTTTTTACAGAACTAGAACAAAAAATCTTAAAATTTGTATGGAGACACAGAAGACCCCAAATAGCCAAAGCAGTCTTGAGGGAAAAAAACAGAGCTGGAGGAATCAGACTCCCTGACTTCAGACTATACTACAAAGCTACAGTAATCAAGACAATATGGTACTGGCACAAAAACAGAAATATAGATCAATGGAACAGTAGAGAAAGCCCAGAGATAAACCCACACACCTATGGTTAACTACTCTATGACAAAGAAGGCAAGGATATACAATGGAGAAAAGACAGTCTCTTCAATAAGTGGTGCTGGGAAAACTGGACAGCTACATGTAAAAGAATGAAATTAGAACACTCCCTAAAATCATACACAAAAATAAACTCAAAATGGATTAGAGACCTAAATGTAAGACCGGACACTATAAAACTCTTAGAGGAAAACATAGGAAGAACACTCTTTGACATAAATCACAGCAAGATCTTTTTTGATCCACCTCCTAGAGTAATGGAAATAAAACCAAAAATTAAAAAATGGGACCTAATGAAACTTAAAAGCTTTTGAAAAGCAAAGGAAACTACAAATAAGATGAAAAGACAACCCTCAGAATGGGAGAAAATAGTTGCAAACAAATCAACGGACAAAGGATTAATCTCCAAAATATATAAACATCACATGCAGCTCAATATTAAAAAAACAAACAACCCAATCAAAACATGGGCAGAAGACCTAAACAGATATTTCTCCAAAGAAGACATACAGATGGCCAAGAAGCACATGAAAAGCTGCTCAACATCACTAATTATTAGAGAAATGCAAATAAAACTACAAAGAGGTATCACCTCACACCAGTTAGAATGGGCATCATCAGAAAATCTACAAACAACAAATGCTGGGGAGGGTGTGGAGACAAAGGAACCCTCTTGCACTGTTGGTGGGAATGTAAATTGCTACAGCCACTATGGAGAACAGTATGGAGGTTCCTTAAAAAACTAAAAATAGAATTACCATATGACCCAGCAATCCCACTACTGGGCATATACCCAGAGAAAACCATAATTCAAAAAGACAACTGTACCCCAATGTTCATTGCAGCACTATTTACAATAGCCAGGTCATGGAAGCAACCTAAGTGCCCATCGACAGACAAATGGATAAAGAAGATGTGGTACATATATATAGAATGGAATATTACTCGGCCATAAAAAGGAACGAAATTGGGTCTTTTATAGAGACATGGATGGATCTAGAGACTGTCATACAGAGTGAAGTAAGTCAGAAAGAGAAAAACAAATATCGTATATTAACACATATATGTGGAACCTAGAAAAGTGGTACAGACGAACCGGTTTGCAGGGGAGAAATTGAGACACAGATGTAGAGAACAAACGTATGGACACCAAAGGGGGAAAGTGGTGGGGGGGTGGTAGTGGGATGAATTGGGAGATCGGGATTGACATGTATACACTAATATGTATAAAATGGATGACTAATAAGAACCTGCTGTATAAAAAAAAAAGACTGCCATCTACAAGCCAAGTAGAGAGGCCTTGGGATGAAATCAACCCTTCCAACACCTTGATCTTGGACTTCTAGCCTTCAGAGCTGTGAGGAAATAAATTTCTGTGGTTTAAGCCACCCATTCCAGGATACCTCGTTATGGCGGCCATAGCAAAACAATTCAGTCCTGAAGGAGGTTTCTGCAGCAGAACTGAGGTCTGGGTTTCATTAGCTTGAAGCCCTAATTTTTTAATAGTCCATCGTTTGGAAACAGTACCTCTTTAAAAGTTGAGCAACCCTCCCCCCCCCCACAACGGGGTCCAAAGACTTGAGTTTTCAGGTGACCCAGCCCAGCTCTTCTTTTCTTTCCCTGGAAAAGTCAGCTAGTATAGCTGCAGCCCAGGACTCACCCTCTGGGAAGTCCCGCCCTCCCACTGCAGGAGAGACACCTCCAACAGCTGCTTTGGCTTCTGGGATTGCTTATTGCACAGACAGTATCCCTTGTTTACTTGAGGTCTCGCTCCACTGGAGAAGGGAGATGACAGTCATCTCATGTACATTCTCATTTCCCAGTCAAGAGGTGACAGCAGTGCTTGCTGTGTACAGGGCCCTGGGCTGGGCACTGGGAGGAGATAGATACAGTCGAGCTCACTTCCCTAGGGAAACCTATAGTCCAGTAGGAATAATACGATTTACAGACCTGAAACAGCCAGAGGTACAAACATACCCAAGGCGGGATCTAGTAATCCCCATCCTAAACGGTAGGTAAAGAGATGCTACAATAATTCAGAGAAGAGAGAGGACTTGAGGCTAGAGTGGATGGACGGGGAGGCTGGGAGCATAGTCTCCTGTCACTGTAATATCGGGACTCGTGGTTGTAATGTAACACTGCACTATTGGGATAGTGATAGTAGGCTGGGAGTAGGGTGGAGCCTTCGAACCTTGGAGGACAGCGGAAGTCAGTGTCCAGAGGAGGATCTGAGCAAGAGATGTGTTTGTCACGTCTCAGAGAAAATATCTAAGGCACGGCAAGGCCAGCCACCCATTTCCACACTAGATCCCAGGAGGAAATGAGCAAAGCATCTGAGCTACATTCAGTTACTTGCTTTCCGACCACAGGCCTTTTGCCCAGAGCCTCACATACGCTCCTGATGTGTTCGGGGGTGATGACAGGGAGCTGCTTCTCTCTGTCCTGTTACACGCAGACACCAATGTCCCCATACTAGACCACTTCCGGATCCTGACCCTAAGCATCTCAGCACTGGTCAGCGCACACAGGCAAAGCAAGAACGGAAGTGGCACGGAGGGGAGAAAGTTTTCTCCTTAGAGGCTGAGATAGTGAAAGCTACTCAGTCACTCATGCTAAGTCTTCTCGGCAGGATACAGCCTCAAGCTTGCCTTTAAACCCCAGGTGTATATGAGGGGGAGGGAGAGAATAAGAGAGAGAGCGAGAGACCAAATGAATGAATGAATTCCAATAGATAACAGAGCACGCATTTAGAAGCACCACTAATAAAGTCCTTGCATCCTCCTAGCCTTACCTTATCAAAACTCCTCGCCTGGGTATGTGATGTGAGGAAAGGAGGTGAGCAAAGATCTTTGAGAAGCCCCTGAGATATGGCAGGCAGTGACCAGGCTGGTCTTCTTGGAGTAGAAGGGAGGGCCATGCTGAGTGATGACCTGAGGAAGGAGGCACATGAGGCCAAAGCAAGTTTTCAGATTTGCCTCCCATACCTGAGACTAGGCTTCCCCATCAGTTCCTGTCACCTCCCCTCTTCTCCCCAGCCATGCACAGGTCTAGCAGTATAGGCAGGAACCGAGGTAGGGTTTGCCTTTTTAATCAGTGCATTCCCATTATCCACAACTCCTTTGCCTCACTACCATGGATAATATGTTATTACTATTATTACAACTTGTTCAAGTATTTGCTCAGAAGCTTCATAGATTTTTCTTTCCTGAAACCCGAGTTAAATTAACTTATTTACATGTATACTTTGGAGCTGCATTGGAAGATCACCCTGTACTTTGACACAATGTATCTCTTCCCTAGTGACTGCGATGGAGGTTAAGAGAGATCATCTCACTTGGGTAAGATTATACTGTGATGTCACATGGCATCAAAACACAGGACATGTACTGGTGGTTTCCCAATATTTCTTTAGCAAAAGGGGTTAGAGATGTAAGTAGGCACAACTTCAAACTGAAAATAATGGCCTCATAATCGTTCTTAGCCAATTCAGGCGCGATCTTTCTGTGGATCACCATCTCTTTGCACCCATCTCCCAATTCTCTGCCCCTCTAAGGAGTCCTCGGACAGTTTATTCTTTATTGCTGTGCTGGACAGCTGAAAAACGTGCATTTATGTGAGTTCCTTCCTTCTTTCTAGCTGCAAGGTAATCAAGCTGCAAGGTACATGTGAAAATTCCAATCAGGAACCTTTGGAACTTTTTAAAAATTCCCCTAAGCCAATTTTTTCAACGTCAAGAAAAATTTGCGATGAGCATCCAGGCTATCCTCTGTTGAACACTTCCATTCTAATGATAGATGGTGTTACTAATCTTAAACACTCCCCGACTTCTCTTAATTGACTGGATTTGGCTCAGTGCCTAGAATCAGCCCCTTGGTCGCCTCCGACCAAGTAGACTGTTCAATAGAGTGGAAGGAAGGTGGTGATTTCATGTGACTTTGAGCAATGCTTTTCCCTCCTTAATTCTTCCTTTGCTGCAGCCTGAGCAACAGGCTAGGAAATAATATCCCCATGATTCTTGTTTGAACTCTAGAACATCAAACCCTCAACTAACCTTTTACTAAAAATTAAGTTCATGCTTCTTCCTGCAGGACGGTGCTTTCAATCATTTGCATTTCTCAGCTTTTATAGATTTGGAAATGTTTAGATGCAAGGATTGGGGGAAGAGGTGTAGGCAGATGAAATGTACTGTTAGACAAAGTGGAAGATACAGAAGAGAGAAAGGAACAGAAAAGCAGGGAGAACAAGAGAGAAGGAGAGAGACAGAGAGAGAATTGAAGCCTTCTGTCACAGACCCACCTCCCAAACTTCTTATAAGAAACCCCATTGGCTGTAAACTTGGCACTTTTCAATTTCTCACCAAAGGCTTTGGTACGACTACCATGGATATTGCCCCCAAAAATCTCTGTAACTCTCTGACCAAGGGGGGTTGGTCGGCTCTCAATATAAAAATGCTTTGGGCTTTCCCTGAAATTTTCTTTCTCCAGACAGCTCAGAGGGAAGTTCCAGTAGTTCGGTCTTCTATGTTTAACTTGACCTTAAATAATTTCTGGCATTTACGGGGGCTGCCTCAATAGTTCCCAGACCAATGGTTTATGTTCCCGGATTGTACTCTTGACAGAGAATATCTATTTTTAAAGCAAATATATATTGAATATGTTATGTACCCAGAAATAGAAGAAGGAGAGAAGATCGGCTCAAGGGTAAGGAAGAGTCAGTCTTCCCTTTGGGCTCCCGTGGGAGTGGGGCAGACGAGGGCTCCCTCAGCCAACAGCGGGACCAAAGCTCGTCATTGGTACATTGTTCTCTTCTAACTACTGGAGGAGGTGGGCGCTACGAAGCTTTCTCAGCATCCCAGTCCCGTGCCTTTGGTACCCTGCTTGTACTTTTTTGCCACGTAGCTTGTGAGCTGCTACAGGGGGTGCATCTCTGCATCCTCCCTGGGCTCAAAGGCTCTCTTCACTATTTTCTCCTCACATTGTGTGTCTCCCTTGGTTTTTTTTTACACCACTATATGTGTCAGCCTTTTTCTCCCCAAACATGACAAGATGAGGTTTAGAGGAAGCCCCATCCCCTCATTCCCCCTTTTCAGTCCCAACTGCCCTCACCTGCTCAGAGACGGAAACCAGATGGCCAAGGCGCTGCTCTTCCCAGCTCTCTGGGCGGCTGCCCTCTGCAGCAGCGCACATAGCGCTCTGAGCGAGCGGAGGGCAGGCTGGACCGCAGGGTGGGGGGGATGTTCACATGCTCCTCTGTGAATTAAACAACACTGTGCCTCAGCCTCAGTGCCACCTGGGTTGGGCTGACCCTATGGAGCTTGGTGAGAGCTCGCTTTACAAAGATGCGGACCGCCTGTGGGTTTATCATTCATCTGCCATTGTGGGGCTACCAGGAAATTCTACAGTCCTGACCACTCCCCCCGACATGTGAGTGCTGAGGTCTACCATGACCCTCTTTGGGGGAACTCCACTCTTGACATCTCTAAATCTCACTGAGAACTGGTTTCCAATTTTTGATTCACCTGAAGGCCCCATAGCTCTGAGCACTTACACCTGGATAGAAGAACATGGTAAAAATCAAAACTGATAAACATAGACTGAAACCTTTCTTTATAAACTCTAATCTTTGAGTCATTCAAATCCCCATAACGCTTCTGAGTATCTCTGTTGTACCTGTCACGCGTGGCCTGTGAAAGATATATGGAGATGCTTGTCTCTCTCCATGTCATAGCACTCTTAGGTCATTGGGGGCCAACACTTGGCACGTGGATTGCCACTTTCCACTTCTAAACCAGTTGCAGGGCTGGGTAATAGCTTACCCTTTCTTTGCTAACAAGCCTAGATTCAATCTCAGAATCTTTTCTAACATAGCGTTCCAGGTTATCATTGTCAATCAGTTGAAGTTGGTATCCAAGATAAAACACATTTGCCTTATTTATCCCAGACCAGTGTTTTTCAAAGTGCAAGTTACAACCAACTGATGAGTATATTAATTTAGCAGGCAACAGCCAACATGAGGGAGAGAGGAAGGGAGGAAGGAAGGAAAGAAGAAAGGGAGGCAATGACTGATTGGGGAGGGTGGGAGCAAAAGAAATGGAAAATAACAGACAGGATCGAATAGGAAATATCAAAACATATCACATAGAGTTAAGTGTAAATATTTGGGTTGATTACTCTCTGTTTGCCAACCCTCCCTCTCCCCACCCCCACCCCCAAGATTTATTCATCATCCTGCTAAGGACCTGGACTCTATCACCACAGCTCCCTTGCCCCTGGCTTCTTGTTGGCCTTGGCCAGACAGGAACACCAGCAGGAGATCCTGGAGGGCAGTGGCTGCATCCTTCCACACCTGCAGCCAAGTCGTGTGGTCCAGATGTTGATGTCCAGAGCTTACTGGACATCAGTATTACTTCCTTCCTTCTTTTATGTCTTTATGTCTAGGGGATTGTTAAAAAAAAAAAAAAAAAATTTTAAATTTTAGTAAAATGTAAATATTTCCAAAAACTTTTGCTTCAGCATTAGATATGTACATATGTGTACATATGCCTACCTCTAAACACACACGCACACAAAGTGTACCAGGACACAATGTAACATTTATTCCTTACTGTGTTATTGTGGGTCATGGTCCAAAAAAAAGTTTGAAAGTCACTACCATGGATGGCAGGCTAAAAACTTTCTTTTGATTTCCTCTCCACCTAGTGTTTTGAGAATACATTAACTGGTAGTCATTTCTGAGCTCCTTGGACTTGACTCCTGCCAGTTCACCCTTGTTAATTCACAGCTGGGTACTCCTTTTGTTTATCATTTCTCATCATTTGTTCATTCAGCAACATCAGACACCAGCCATGTTCTAAGCCTCTTGTTAACCCCTGAAGGCACTGCAAAGGTCTCTGCCCCTCTGGTCTTGTTTTCTCTACCTATCAGGGAACAATTTGAGGGCAGGGCTTCCTCCGGGCTTTCCTTCCTGTCTCCAGTGTCTTGCTGCTCAAAGTGTGGTCCATGCACCAGCAGCATGGTTGCTTATTATAAAAGCAGAATCTCAGGCCACCCCAGAGCTAAGGATCTGACTCTGCATTTTTACACACTCTCCAGGTGATTCATAAGCAAATGCAAGTCAGAGAAGCACTTCTCCAAAGCCCAGCCTGTGCTGCATGAGGACCGGTTGCTCAACAAACGGAGGTTGGGTGACTGAGAAGCTCTTGAGACTGGAGAAGATGGTACCTAGCAGATGGTGTGTGTGGAGGATGAGACCCTGGGAGCCCTGCTTCCCTGAGACCTTGGAGACCAACAGGCTATCTGTGCCTTAGTCTCTTCCATCAGGAAATTGAGGAAATAGTCATTTCTCCCATTCAGTCAGCCTCTTATGGTAAAGTCCCAAGGGAGGAGCTACCAGGTTTCCCAACGAGTGAGAGAAGAGAGCATAATGTAACTGGAAGGGAGCTAGTCCAGGATGGGAGAGGCTAAAATGACTCACCCATGGGGCTCAATTTCCTCCTCTGTAAAAGGAGGATAATAATTGCTCTCCTGCCCACTTCTTGTGGACATCCAATAAAGTCCCAGGTGTGAAGAGGCAGGTGGGCACCAGCCTCATTATCTGAGCAGTCTCAGCTTCTGGATTGTGTGGGGTCCAGAGCATTCTACCCTTTTACCCTGAGTACCTACAAGAACAAAAGGTTTCTGAAGACCTTTACAACATTTTAAAGTTTATCCCAAATAAAGAACAAGGTAATTAAGCTCATTAGCAGGAAATAACTTGCTCAGCTTGTCGAAGGTTAGTGGCTCCAGTCTCATGCACAGCACAGAAGGCAATGGAGAAAGAGGTGGAGTTGGAACAGCCAGACGATCCCTGTCTGGCCCCTCTTTTCCATTTTCATAGGCACTACAGAGTCTGGTGATGTTGAGAAGAGTAGAAGTGGGAGCCAGCAGTGAGGAAATAATAGTGGGAAAGTAGGGTCTCTAGGAAATCTGTCTGGATGAACAATAACATAGGGAAAGCAGGTGCTTTCCTATGCTCTCAGGTAGAATCTCAAACCCAGGCAGAATCTAGTCTACAAACTCAGTTATTGCAAATGCAAAGACTGGCTCTGAGAAATCATCTCTCTTGAAAAATATACTCACTCATTCGATCAATATTTATAGAGTACCTACTCTGTGTCACACATCAGCAGTCAGAAAATACAATGTAGAAGAAAACATATTTCCTGCTTTCCAGGAGCATGTCTGATTTCATCAGTTTCTCTCTTAAAAGCCCTCAATAAATCCATAACTTAGAAGATGATATCTAGGTACAAAGAAGAGTAGTTGCCAGGGGTTAGGAGAAAGGGAGGGATGAATAAGTAGAGCACAGAGAATTTTTAAAGAGTTAAACTATTCTGTATCATACATAATGGTGGATACATGTCATTATAAATTTGTCCAAACCCATAGGATGTACAACACCAGAAGTGAATCTTAATGTAAACTATGAACTTTGGATGATAATGATTTGTCAGTGTAGGTTCATCAATTGCAACAAATCTACCACTGTGATGGGGAATGCTGATAATGGGAGAGACTGTGCATGTGGGGGCAGGGGGTATATGGGATATCCCTATACCTTATTCTCAATTTTTCTGTGAACTTAAAATTGCTCTAAAAAATAAAGTCTATTAAATACTTTTTTAAAAAAGAACAAGGATGCTCACTCTCACCAGTACAATTCAACATTGTACTGGAAGTCCTAGCCAGAGCAATTAGGCAAGAAAAAAAAAAAAGGCATCCAAATTAGAAAGAAGAAGTAAAATCATCTCTGCAGATAACATGATATTATATCTAGAAAACCCTAAAGATTCCAGCAAAAAATAGTTAGAACTAATAAATTCAATAATGTTGCAGGTTACAAAATCAATATGCTAAAATCAGTTACATTCTCTTTCCCAAAAAGAGAAATTAAGAAAATAATCCCTTTTACAATTGCATCAAAAAGAATAAAATACTTAGGAATAAATTTAACCAAGGAGGTGAAAAATCTGTACACTGAAAACAATGAAAAATAAAACATGGATGAAAGAAATTGAAGAGGATACAAAATAAATGGGAAGAAACTCCATGTTCATGAATTGGAAAAATTAATATGGTTAAGATGTACATACTAGGGGCTTCCCTGGTGGCGCAGTGGTTGAGAGTCTGCCTGCTGATGCGGGGGACGCGGGTTCGAGCCCTGGTCTGGGGGGATCTCACGTGTCACGGAGCAGCTGGGCCCGTGGGCCACAACTACTGAGCCTGCGCGTCTGGAGCCTGTGCTCCGCAACAGGAGAGGCCGCGAAGGTGGGAGGCCCGTGCACTGTGGTGGAGAGTGGCCCCTGCTTGCTGCAGCTGGAGCGGGCCCTCGCGCAGGGGCGAAGACCCAGCACAGCAAAGGTAAATAAATAAATTAATAAACTCCTACCCCCAACATCTTCTAAAAGAAACAGAAGCCCCCTAAATTTAAGAGCCTTGCCTACAATTGTGCACTGAAGTAAGATTAAAGCCCTAGCCTTGAACTTTAAAGACATTCTGTATATCTCAAGGGTAATGATAGTCTTTAAAAAAAAGAAAAATGTACATACTACTCAAAGTGATCTGTAGATTCAATGCAATCCTTATCAAGATTCTAATGGCAATTTTCACAGAAATAGGGAAAGCAATCCTGAATTTCGTATGGAATCACAAAAGACCCTGAAGAGCCAAAGAAATATTGAGAAAGAATAACAAGCTAGAGGTATCACACTTCTGATTTCAAACTATATTACAAAGCTATAGTAACCAAAACAATATGGTATTGTCATAAAAACAGAAAGATCACTGAACAGAACTGAAAGCTCAGAAATAAATCCATGCATGTATGGTCAATTAATTTTTGACAGAGGAGCCAACAATATACAATGGGAAAAGTGTAGTCTCTTCAATAAATGGTGTTGAGAAAACTGGATAGCCACATACAAAAGAATGAAACTGAACCTCTATCTTATACCATACATAAAAATCAACTCAATACGGGTTAAAGACTTGAACATAAAACCTGGTACTGTAAAACTCCCAGAAGAAAATATAATGGGCAAGCTCCTTGTCACTGTCATGACAACTATTTTTTTTGGATTTGACACCAAAAGCAAAGGCAACAAAAGCAAAAATAGACAAGTAGGACCACATGAAACTAAAAAGCTTCTTCATACCAAAGGAAACTATCAATAAAATGAAAAGGCAACCTATAGAATGGGAGAAAATATTTGCAAACCACATATCAAATAAGGCATTAATATACAGAATATATGAGAAAATCACACAACTCAAAAAATAAAAACCAAATAACACAATTTAAAAATGGGCAAAGGCCCTGAGAGACATTTTTCCAAAGAAGACATATAAATGGCCAACAGATACATGGAAAGGTACCCAACATCACTAATAATGAGGGAAATGCAAATCAAAGTCACAATAAAATATCACTTCACAACAGTTAAGAAGCCTCATATCAAAAAGACAGAAGCTAACAAATGTTGGCAAGGATATGGAGAAAAGGGAACTTCTGTACACTGCTGGTGGTAATGTAAACTGGTACAGCCACTATGAAAAACAATATGGAGGTTCCACAAAAAATTAAAAATAATACTACCATATGATCTATCAGTCCCACTTCTAGGTATATGTCCAAAGGAAATAAAAACAGGATCTCAAAGAGATACCTGCACCTCCATGTTAACTGCAGCATTATTCACAATAACCAAGGTATGAAAACAACCTAAGTGTCTGTTGACAGATGAATGGGTAAAGAAAATGTGGTATATATATATAATGGAATATTTTCCAGCCTTGAAAAAGAAGGAAATTCTGCCACTTGAGACAACATGGATGAACCTGAAGGGTATTATGCTAAGTGAAATAAGCCAGACAGAGAAAGACAAATACTGCACGGTATCACTTATAGAAGGAAGCTTTCTAGAAAGTTGAACTCATAGAAATAGAGTTGAATGGTGGTTTCCAGGAGCTGGGAGGTGAGGGAAATAGGGAGAGACTGGTTAAAGGGTACAAATTTTCAGTTATAAGATGAATAAGGTCTGAGGATCTAATGTATAACATGGCGACTATAGTTGCTAATGCTGTATTGTGCAGTTGAAATTTGCCAAGAGAGTAGAACTTAAGTGTTCTCACCAAAAAAAACTAATAATAATAATGTTTAATATGGGAAGTGATGAACATGTTAGCTCTATGGTAAGAATCCTTTCACAATGTATATGTATATCAGATCATCATATTGTACACTTTAAATATATCACAATTTTATACTTCCATAATAAAAATAGAAAAAAAAAAAAAGATAACATCTAAACTCCTTTGCTTGGCCATTCAAACTCCGGCCCCAATCCACCTTTACGGTTTCTTCTTTGGCCAATCCCACCCCTGCCATCCCTCCAGCATAAACTCGACACTTAAGCCAACTAAAGCACTTTGCAACCCACCAGCAGTGGGTCTCCTTACCTTCACACAAGTTCTTCCCACTGTCTGGAATATCCTTTTTCCTCTCTTGTCTCCCTGATCAACTCCTATTCATCCTTCAAAGCCCATCTCAGAAGATATCTGTCTGTGTAGCCCCCTTGATGTCCTCAAAAAGTGACAATTACTCTCTGCTCTGTGCTTCTACAGCACATAACAGCATGTAGTTTTATTATATAATTCATTCAGCTGTTTACTCGCAGCGGCCAGCATTAGACTGAGTTTCTGGAGGCCAGGGCCATGTCTTTTTTATCTTTGCATCACCATCATTTGGATCAAGGACAGAGCTGGAACCAGGACCCAAGCTTCTAAATCCAGTGTTCTATTCATTTTGCCATCCTGCTAGCCGGCCAGCCTCACTTCCCACCTTTAGGCTTTGTTAGCTGGATTCCTGGAGGCCTGTAACAAGCACAAAGCAAAGAGAATGTGGAATCAGGATATGATTTCTTAAACTTTCTTTTCAGCCCTCTGATTCAGAGTCCATGAAATTTGGTTTTTATCTTATTTCTGTCATAACTAGTTCATCCTGGGAAAATGACTTAATCTTTCTAGGTTGCCTCAGTTTTCCCATAAGTTAAATAGATATAAAGAAACTTCTCCAAGTCTTTTTCATAGAGATGTTTTAAATATTAGCCAAACATTTAACAAGTATTATTAAAGTCCTATCATGTAAAACCCAGAGTGAAATTTTATCCAAGGGGAAAAAAGATGAAAAATCATAGTCCCTGTTCCTAAGTAATTTGTCATCTAATAGATAAGAACAAATGTATACCCTACTGTCAGTAATAAAATACAAAATGTGTTAAGTGCTATAAGAGAAGTACAAATTATGAGCTCTAGAAAAGTGAAGAAAGGAATTATATGAGTATATCATTGCTGTTTAAATACACCCTTTATTATATTCTAGAAACTGAGATTTTTGAAACTTCCAAATTATGTTAAAATATTTTGTAATAAGAGTCTGCTTAAGTGCATGAGACACTTTATTAACAGGAGGCTTGGGGAATTCTGAAGGAGACTGTCCACCTCCTTAAGAATGCCAAGGGGGAAGGGTATCAGTTACGGCATATTAGTTCCACGGTAAAAAGCCACTGGGCTGAGCATTCAGGAGACAGAATGTTCTGGAGCAAGCTGTCTTCAGGGTCGTCAGAAAACATCTCTCAGAATTAGGCAGAGAGCCCAGGAATCCTGGCCCACAGAGGCCAGCTGTGGTCCTCAGTGCCATCCAAATGGGTGCTTGGACCACATTCATGGGCTCCAGAGTAAAACACCTTCCTCATATGCAATCCACAGGATGCTAGGAATTATACAGAAACAACAACAACAAAAACAGTTGGGAAACTCTTACTTACACAGATTAAATAGATTCTTCTGTATTGTAGAACTTCTTGGATTCTTTAACATATTAATGTGCTTTAGAACTTTTGAAGAGGAAAATAAATACAGCGGTATTTCCCCAATTTATTAGACTACAAACCTTACATTTTACAAAGCATTTCATGGAACTTGTGTCACACAGAATATTTTGGAAAACGCTGAAGAAAAAAGAAGGAATCGAAACTTACCAGTTACTTCTTACGTAAGTTTGCATATTTATTATAAACATGTAAGCATTTGATGGAGGAGTTTGTAGACAATGTACCCTTCATTCCTGTACCTTACTGAGTCATTGGAGCAAAGAGAAAAAGGGCTCAGAGAGAGAATGAATGACTGATTTTTAAATCTCAAATGTCTTGCCTGGCTTTATTATATTTTTCCTTCTTACAAATGCCAACAATGATGAAAACAGATGATGGACTAATCTCTCTGATCAAACTGCATTACTGGGATCCAGGCTGATTTTAAACAAATCAAGAAAAATACACACTTTCCAGAGCATACATCTTAGGGGGAGATAGCTTTGTGGGTTTTTTTGTTTTTTGTTTTTGCAGTAGCGGGCCTCTCACTGTTGTGGTCTCTCGCGTTGTGGAGCACAGGCTCCGGACGCGCGGGCTCAGCGGCCATGGCTCATGGGCCCAGCCGCTCCGCGGCATGTGGGATCTTCCTGGACCGGGACACGAACCCGCGTCTCCTGCATCGGCAGGCGGACTCTCAACCACTGCGCCACCAGGGAAGCCCAATAGCTTTGTTTTTAAAGTCCTCTGTGAACTTTCAAACAGCAAGGATCTGAACCAGGAGTGTCAACTAGAATTCTTTGGGGGCCCAGTTCTTATCTTATTCTGTTGGCTTCTCACTTACCTGGAAGACCAGAACCAAATGTAGGTGAGAATGTGCATTTGGATCCATTCATAAAGGACATGTTAGACGTTTAACCACCTCCCCATTCAACCGACACGTTTAGAGAAACGGCTGTGACCCAGCATGGTTCCAGAGGAAGAGAAAGATGGTCTTTCCCATATATGAAGTTAAGTAGATATACAAGGGTACAGTCTCCCAGCTGTTTTAAGCTCCCAGATCTGCCTCTGATTCCTCCCCACATCAGAGACAGTCAGTTCCTCATAAAAATTAAAAATGAGCTTTTGACACTTTGATAACATTTATAGCCATTTTTGTGAACCACCATACATACTGCTTTCAACTCCCTTCCAGTTGTCCATGCTGCTAACCACCCATCCTGTCCTCCCTTTCTCAATCTTGCCTCACAGTTTCGCCCTAAATGAGAATCTCGGCTGCCCAGCGATGGCCCTTTCTCTCCTCCCCACGAAATGAACAATCTCTCTGGTCCTGCCACTCCTCCCACTCCCACTTTCTGCCCCTGCTGACTCCGGGAGACTCCTCTCTGCAGCCCCTGACCTACTGCCCCCTCCCTAAGGAGAAGCCTGCAGACCGATGGCCCCGCCCTCCCACTCACACAGAGCGCAGTTCGTCCTGCTTGTGAGGGCTGGGTGGCAAAGAGCCTGTGAACGGCTGCACTGTTGGCCTCATCCACTTCCAGCAGCAGCAATGTTTATCTCCAGGTTGAATGGTGGAATACAGGAAATAGTCTCCAAAGAAATCAAGCCAATCTGCCTAGAAGGGCTTAGAGTTCCCAGAGTGGAAGTTGATGCCCGAGAATAAGGCCTTCCTTGTTTTGACACTGGTCGGAGAATGGATTCAAATTTCTGAGAGAAATGATTTAAACCTAGACGTCCACAGCTCAGAATACACCCTGAAGGGAAGCCCACAGTATGTCTTGCCCTGTACACCTGCCCAGACAGGTAGTCAGGATTCTCAGGACAGAGAAAGGCTAGAAATAGCAGAAGAAACCCAGGTGAGCCATTCATACTAATCAACTGAATCTTTCATTCTCAAATATGAATGGACGACTAAGAATCAATAGAACACTGAGGAAAATAAGTAGCAGAAAGGGGAAGGGTACTCTACTGCTGTGAAGATGGCTAAGTCAGCATTTTCTTTTTCCCTCTAGAAACCATCCAACAGCACAAAGAAAGAAAATTTTTAAATCCAACACATGATATTTTTGGTGAAAATAATAACAATGATAATAACAGCTAATGATTATATAGCAATTATTATGTACCAAGTACTGTTCGTAAAACTTTGTACACACTAACTCATTTAACTCTGCACTAAATCATAGATATAGCTACTATACTGATATTTTTTCTGATGAAGTTATTTAGGCACAAGATATTAAGTAACCTGAAGAATGTCACAGAGGCAACAAATCAAGAACTAAGATTAGAACTAAGGCAGTTTGATTCTAGGGTTCACAGTCTTAACCTTTGTACACTGTCACTACCTCCCATGACAGATAGAGTATGCACATTCTGAAGAATGTGTAATGTAAGGTCAAAGCAGATTAAATCAAGCAGGAGACAGAAATGAAGAAAGAAATACAGAGAATAAGGAGAGAGATTGGTAGCAGCATATCTTAGAAAGCACCAGCAAAAGTACACTTAGGGAAAGCCAGGAGTGCACTGAAATGCAAAATGTATCTATAATTTGCCACAGTTAGTATGGGTTCTAGGGTAAACATGTCTGGTGGCAGAAGTTCTTTTGTTTCTGGTTGGTTCAGAGATGCAGAGGAGGTGAGCTAGAAAGAATACAAATAAATGCACCAGCACTTTATGCCCTCCTTGATGGCAGAATATGACACATCCAAGTGATACTTTCAGGGAGGGATCTGTCTCTGTGGCAGCAGGGAAGACTTTGGGTTGTGAAAAACAGCTAGTCTTGGTGACTTGCCTACACACACCCCACTCCACTCCACTCACAGAGACCTAATGTTGGCTTTAGGAAAATGCAACTTATTAAAAGACAAAAATTAAATGGGAACTTAACAAAACATTGAAACAAATATCCAAGAATAAGAGCAGCAAAACTTGATAAGAAATGAACAATATTTACTAAAAATTATTGCTATGAAACAGATGAAAGTTATGAATAAGTGTTTCTCAGGAAATTAAAAGTAATTAATTGAAGCAATTGCCTTTATGAAGCACGATTACAAAGCAGGAATAATGCAACTTATTAAAAGACAAAAATTAAATGGGAACTTAACAAAACATTGAAACAAATATCCAAGAATAAGAGCAGCAAAACTTGATAAGAAATGAACAATATTTACTAAAAATTATTGCTATGAAACAGATGAAAGTTATGAATAAGTGTTTCTCAGGAAATTAAAAGTAATTAATTGAAGCAATTGCCTTTATGAAGCACGATTACAATGCAGGAATGTGAAAACTCAGGGAGAAAAAGGAATAGGGCAACAGGGACAGATAAAATATGAGCTGGCTCATTTAGGAGAAAAATATTAGGTTGACCCATATGAAATTTTTGTGCATCAAAAAATGGTCAAACCTTGGTTATTGCATATGGTTAGCATAACAGAAGGAAAAATACAAAATAAAACCAAACCATCATAGAAATAAAAATGAAATTGGAAAAAGCATCAGAAATTATCTAGATTGTGAAAAAAATAAAAGACAAAGGATACTAATTTAAAAATGCACAAAATAAAATGGAAATAAAAGGTCTAGAAGAAATAAAGAAAAAAATATATATATACAGGAGAGATACAAAGGAAATCCAACATAATTGCAGACCCAAAGAAGGAAACCAAAAGCAAATAACAGACAAATATTTAAAGTTATAATGTGGCTAAAAATTTCCTGAAATAAGGAAAAACTTGAATCTATATTAAAAAAGGGCACAAATGGTAGCCAGAGAAAATTGACCAAGAGCAGTCAAAACTAAGTCATTGCAGTAAAGTTTCAGACTTCAAAGATTAAACTCCTTTAGTCAATGAAATAAAAAGATAGGTCACTTTTAAGTGGGGTACAAGTAAGGATAGCTTCATATTTCAATGCAAAATGAGACTGAAGACAGAAAGGAACAGAGGCAGGCATAAAAGTGGTGGCATGTTTACTTGCTTAATAACCGTGACTATAGACCATTGAGTCCTAGTGTAGTTTTCCCACAAACAATGAATAAAGTGTGCCCACTGAAATAAAACACAAAGTCAAATTGGAAAAAAAAGAAATAGTGCCAAAAATAATAGAGCAACACCTACACAACATTCAGGAAAAGAAAGGCTGACTCAAAGGTTTTATATCCAGCTAGACTAACTCTGTTTAGTTACAGGGAAGCAATTTTGAGCATGCAAGCACTCAAGGAGCATTGGTCTGGTGAGCAATTCTTGAGGAAACTACTAGAAATAAACTTTGGCAAAGAAAGTGATAATTAAGGACAGTACAGAAAAATAATATTCTGTGAAAATTAATTATATTTACCTATATTTTTAAGGTGGCAAATTTAAGATAAAATCAAAGGTGGAATTACAGTGACAACCCAGAATGTAAATATTATTGGTCAGGCCTTGTAGAAATGATCAGACTAATAAAATTAGGAGAGGGGAGAAAGAAAATGGGAAGCAAACTAATTTCTCTGATTGAAAGAGGCAAGTTAAAATTTCTACAATAGCTGGGAGTCAAAATATATTATTTACTAGTGCAAAGATAAATACTAAAACATAGAGTATTACTGCCTAGCATCAGGTAATAGTAGAAAAAGAAAGAGGATAGAGAAGAGGAGGAGATACATTAATTTCGTCATTGTTCACAAGGACCTAAAAAGTTGAGGACTGGGCTTTCCTGGTGGCGCAGTGGTTGAGAGTCCTCCTGCCGATGCAGGGGACACGAGTCCGTGCCCTGGTCCAGGAAGATACCACATGCCATGGAGCGGCTGGGCCCATGAGCCATGGCCACTGAGCCTGTGCGTCTGGAGCCTGTGCTCCGCAACGGGAGAGGCCACAACAGTGAGAGGCCCGTGTACCGCAAAAAAAAAAAAAAAAAAAAGTTGAGGACCAAAGGCATTACCCAAAGTTTATAATCAAAAAGGTAACCAGTATAATATAATAGAAACCTTCCTAAATATCAAGGAAACAATATACAGAAAGCAAGTAGAACAAACCACATAATAGAATATATATATATATATATATATATATATATATATATTCTATAGTAGAATATACATATATATGTGTGTATGTATATATATATATATATATATACACACACACACACACACACACAAAATTTAAGATAATATGGTCAAAGTAAAACTAAACGTATTTCTCATACTAAAAATATGTGCACTTAATTTATCATTCTAAAGAAAAAAAAATTTTTCAGACAGGATTATAGAGCAAAAGTCAACTTTATGCAGTGATATATTCAGCAAATGAAAATAAACGAAAAAGGAGTGGATGTTCAGACAAGGTGGAATTAAGACCAAAATTAGTTGAATAAAAGTAAAGAATGATAATTTAGAATGCTAAAGGGTAAAATTCATAATGCAGAAATATTATCATTAAGAAAGCAGAAACTCAGAAATATAAAGAAACATCATAATACAGAAGACTTTAATTCACCTCTTTCAATCCATCAAGATCAAGTGGGAGGGGGAAAAATAGCTAATCATATGAGTAAGTGACATAAAGGATCTGTCCAGGAAGATTAATTCTCTTCCCCAAAAGAGAAAAATAACAAAATGGAAGAGCAAAGAAATCAAAGAAATAATAGAAGAAAACTTTCTAAGGTCTAAATATAATAAGGAAACAACTAGTACATTCATGATTAATGAAAAACGACACACATCTAGACAAATCCTCATGGAATATCAGAACATCAGTGATCACAAACAGATACCAAAAGTGTCCAGAGAGAAAAACTGTATCAGACTTGTTGTGGTAGGTAGGCTTTAAGATGGCTCACAATGATCTCTGTCTCCTGGGATCCATGTCCTTGTGTAATCCCCACCCTTTGAGCATGAGCATGACCTGTGACTCACTTTTAACCACTAGAACATTGCAAAGGTGATGGGATGTCATTTATGTGATTTTGCTACATAAGATTGCCACTTCTGTCACGCAAGCAGGCTCTCTTTTGCTTTCTCAGCTTGCATGCTTTGATGAAGCAAGCTGTCATGTTAGAGAGGCCCATGTGGGAAGGAACTGAGGACAACCTCTAACCAAAGTCAGTAAGAAGCTGAAACTCTCAGTCTTATAGCCCACAAATAACTCATTTCTATCAACAACCATGTGAGCTTGGAAGCAGTAGAGCCTTGAGATTTGACTGAAGCCCTGGTGGGCACACTGATTGCAGCCTGATGAAAGACCCTGACATAGAGAAAGCTGAGCTGTGCCTAGATGCCTGACCCACGAAAAATGTGAATAGCAAATGTGTGGGTTTTTTCTTTAATTTTACTTTTATACTCTTAAAAGATTTACTTCACTGTTCATAATCCTGTTACTTTTAGACTCTGCAATCCCATATTTCATTTCAATTCTGAGGTGGGATTGCAGAGAACTAAGATGCATAGTGGAGGGACAACCAAGGCATAGAGTTAGTAGACTTTAAGTCTGTTCTCAGCTTAACACATTATTTAGGCTTATATTTATGTCAGCATTATTTTGGTAAAGTCACTTAGACTCCTTAGCTTCAGCTTCCTCATCTGTATAAATGTAGGATTGGACTAGACAATACCTAGTATTCTTTCAAGCCCAAAAGTTCTATTTATATTTAATCTTAAACAAAGTAAAGTGTCTGGTGTTTTAAACTGCTAAGTTTGTGACAATTTGTTATGCATCACTAGATAACTGATACATTGGCATCAGATTTCCCTTTAACATATTTAGAATCAGGAAAAGCTTTTGAATTTGGATTATATTTACAGCTAAATTATCAATTAAGTAAAGCTAAATCATTTCAAATATTATTTCTGAAAATAATTTTTAGAAGTTTGCCTCCTACACATAACTTCTTTTAAAATATATATGAGAGGTTGTATTTGAGCAACACAAAAAAAGGGACTAAGGGGAAAACAGGGGATCCAAGAAGTATAGTGGAACTAACCCAAGTGTTCTTTAAAATCTGAGATGGACAGATGTGTGGCAGCTCCAGAAAGCAGTCTTTCAAAATTGATTATTTAACAAGTGATCTGATTAAAGAACTGAATGAGCTTCGTGATAGGAGACCAAAGGAACAACAATTTATTCAAAATACCTCAGGCTAATAAAGCCCCAGAAACTTTACTAAGATGGCAATTTCCTATAATTTTATAGGATTTGTTTTTCACCCTTCTGATACACAAATCCAGGGTAGGAATCTAGGGTAGCTGTTACTTTCTGCTCTCAAGGACTTATCAGCATAATTTTTTTTTTTTTTTTTGCAGTACGCGGGCCTCTCACTGTTGTGGCCTCTCCCGTTGTGGAGCACAGGCTCCGGACGCGCAGGCTCAGTGGCCATGGCTCACGGGCCCAGCCGTTCCGCGGCACGTGGGATCTTCCCGGACCGGGGCACGAACCCGTGTCCCCTGCATCGGCAAGCGGACTCTCAACCACTGCGCCACCAGGGAAGCCCAGCATAATATTTTTAATATGGTATATGGTGGAATGGTGAGTCAGAGAATTTGCCTGCAGATTAAACCTTAGCATGGTTAATGTAACTCTGAGGTTTTAGAAGTTTTGCTAACCCTGCCAGCAAACTATTCTGATATTTGGGAGATAATATTTCTGAGTAATTATTCTGTGCAGCCAGATTTGGGATTCTTGATATGAAGATGAAGGTGTAGCCTTTAAGTTGCTTAAAACAAACCATGAAAGAGACTAGAAGTCAGACATACAGCATCTCCCCAAGAGAGCAACTTAACTTCTGTTCCTAGTCTGGTCTAGATGTTGTTCTGATTGTGTGTGTGTGTGTGTGTGTGTGTGTGTGTGTGTGTGTGTGTGAGAGAGAGAGAGAGAGAGAGAGAGAGAGAGAGAGAGAGAGAGATATACTGCCCTTTCACTCTTATTTTACTCAGTAGAAATTCTATGATCATCGTGGAGATGAAAGAAAAGGCAGAGCAGAATTTGTCTCTTGATGTCATCTATTAAGTGATATTAGAACAACCAGATGGCTTAACCATACAGGGAACTTTAGGTCATATAAAAAGCTACAACTTGGGCATTTCTTTTAAATCCTGACCTTAGCTCCCGGGACTCAGGTTATGATTCCTTTGTTCTGGTTCTGTGGGCACAAAGACCAGCCACTAGCTGTAGTGAAATCAATATCCTTACCCTATGTAGCTGTACATAATTACAAATAACTGTAACTATATATATATATTTTTATATACTGTTTATATGTTTCATTTACCAATCATACAAAAATTTCTATGTAGACAATGTTCTAAAAATAGCAGGTGTATGATTCTTTGTCTAAAAGAGTTTTAGAAGAGTTTCCAACATCCATGATTCCCAGTCTTCATAACAGTTTCTGGTTAATTGAAAAATAATTGTATCCATTCATGATTATCAGATCGTACTCTGCTCAGAAAAGTGTGAAAATATGAGGTTGAAAAATGTACTCAACTGGAAAAAAGGAGACTGTTAATGTTTTTTTTTTTTTTTTTTGCGATATGTGGGCCTCTCACTGTCGTGGCCTTTCCCGTTGCCGGACGCGCAAGCTCAGCGGCCACGGCTCACAGGCCCAGCCGCTACGCGGCTCACGGGCCCAGCCGCTACGCGGCTCACGGGCCCAGCCGCTACGCGGCTCACGGGCCCCGCCGCTACGCGGCATGTGGGATCCTCCCAGACCGGGGCACGACCCCGTATCCCCTGCATCGGCAGGCGGACTCTCAACCACTGCGCCACCAGGGAGGCCCCTGTTAATGTTTTAAATCACATTTTCTCTTTCTTTCAGCTTCTTCCGTAAGAAGAGAAAGGGGAGCAGGAATTACCCCTCAGCGAGCTGAAGGTAGACTGTATCAAAAATCCGTCCTTTTACTGACGAGGTATCAACGACCACGGGCTGTTGCAAGATGACTCAGATTCTGTGCAGTCAGAAAGTTGAAGGCAGTTCCCTGGAGGAAGTTTAGATTTTAATCTGACCTAGAGCATTGCAGGAGTCCAAGGCAAAAGTTCATGATGATTTGGGAGACCAGCTTTTCATCTTTATGGTTAAAATAAGAGTTACAATGAAGTTATTGATAGCAGTCTAAAATGCTGTATGCTTTATTCAAAATACACACTTTGGACTCTACCCTTTGATCAATGTCCTTCGCCGTTTTAATAAGCTGTTCTTTTAAGTTGTCTCAAAAGGCATTGCAGGTGGGTAGAAAAGGATGCTGATGCCTTTCCTAGCTGTATCTACAGGACGGGATGATGAAACTACACCAGTCACCTGACGCCCACCCATTCTGGGTGACGACAAACTCCCCGAAAGGGAAGGCCAGCCTGCTGAAAGCTGGACTTGCAATCCTGATCCCATAAGTCCTTGTAATAGGATGCTGTCACACTGAGAACATCAAGTAAAGGGGAGGTAAAATCCTTCTCTGCAATGGACTCCTCACCACTCTCCGTAGACGTGCCGCTGTCCTTTCCCACGTCCATCTCTGGAACTCCAGGGCAGTTAGAGTCGAGCCAGCACTTCCTTCTCAACATCTCCAGTGTCAAGCTCTGTCTTCCAGCCTTTGGGTGGGTTGGCTTCTGCCTCTCTGCCCCTCCTGCACGAAGGCACGGGTATCACATCTACTCCCTTCCTACATTTTCAAGTCTTATTTCAGTGCCGGCATCATGAAGGAATAGCTATTATCTCTCACGCCCAAGACATTTTGAAGATATTATTGCCCACTCTGCCTTCTAGTTCTTACTCACCTTTCAAGATTCATCTCAGGTGTCATTAACATTCATTCAACAAATATTTATTGAGCGCCTACTACACAGGCACTCTGTCGGACATTAGGAATACAGCAGTGAATAAAGTCAGACAAATCCACAGCCTCACAGAATGGAACGCACCTTCAGTGAACAGATGAGTCACCTCTTCTAGGACCCCTGGTTTGGGTCAGCTGCCCCAACCCTTGGCTTCACTGGCACTCTGTGTGCCTATTATGTCTTCCTCACACTGGACATCAGTGTCTGCATCCCCACAGGTTTGCAGGGGCTTTAGGAGGTAGAACTTGCCTTTTTGTTTTTCTTGCCCCTCTAGTACCTGGAATGAAGTAGGTGCTCAATAAATGCTTGTTGGACATGAACATGTGAATGTTAAATAAAACAGTGCAGAATACAACTGGTTGCCACGCCAGCATCCATTCCCTTCCTCCTTTCTAACTAAACAAAAAAAAGTTAGTATAGTTCAGGGAATCTATCCTCCTCCCTATGGTCATGTGTTGCCCTAATCCGAAATCATCCAAATGATACAGAATTTGTACCAGGACTGGGGTGCTGCAAGAAACAGAGCCTACAGTTAGGCTGAACGGAAGAAGGGAAAGTGGAGAGCGGGGATGTCCTGGCAACCCTAGCAGGGAAGTTGGTGACTCTTGTTATATGATGGTAAAATTTGCAAATTGTCGCTTGTGGAACCTCAGGACACCAGTCACGTGCTTACAGAAACAGTAGTATTAGGGAAGTACGAAGGGAAATTCAGAATATTGGCATCTTTTATGTCTTGCAACCTTCAGTCAGGTTATACGTGAATGAGACCAGCTCAGATTAAAGGTGACCTATCTGAAAACAGGGGTGGGGGGGAAGACAGCTTTGCTTAAGAGAGGTGCTTTCCGTCTGTCTGTCTATTCTCTGAGATTGAAATGGATTGACTAAGAGTCCAATAACTCGACGCCTTTCAGGGTTGAAAAAGCAGAATTCTCTCGTCTTAGATAAAATCAGTGGGAGCAGAGGCAAAGAGGCAGGAGATGAAGCAGGAGATAAGATTGAGCCCAACTCTAATCCGGATCCCCAGGCCTCTCCCAGCACCTTCTGTTCAGCATTCTCCACCAGACAAAGGAGACACTCATGCTTATTGTGAAGATGCTGGCTGGGAAAAATCAGATTATGGGTGGTATCTCCCCGCCAAGCTATTGTTTCAAATTGCCTCAAGGCAGAGGCCATTGAATGAAGGGCCAGGGTGATGGACAGAACCCAGAGGCCAGATGGGCGGTGGGAATTCTCAGACTCAAGGACTATGACAAGATCTTTGCCCCATGGAATTGACTGGGCACAAACAGATTAGAAGCCAACCGCCATAATGGAAAAGAATATTTTTTAAAAGTATATATATGTATTGATATAACTGGGGTCACTTTGCTGCACAGCAGAAATAAACACAATATTGTAAATCAACTACACTTCAAAGAAAAAAAATGATTAGAAGCCAACCATGTTTTTAAAAGAAATATATCATTGGCTGTTTAACACATAAAGCAATACCCAGGCCCACCAATAGGAAGTGGGCTGCTAAGTTTCTATAGCCTGCCCCAAAGGGGATTCTTCTCTGTGCCCTTATCAGAGTTGGCTTTGAAAGACAAAGAACAGCAGTGATTCTGCAAAGTGCACGTCCAGGGGCTGCCTGACACCAGTGGGCTCCTTCCTCCGCCAGGGCACAAGTGTCACAATTCCTGCTCTGTGGGCCAGTGACCAGTAGGTGCTGTTTCCCATTCTTCCCTGAATGAGGTTTGACCACAGCTGTTCAATTTTTTTTCAGCCACTGAATTTGGGGTGTTGGGTGTTAGGAACACATTCTTGTGAAATAAAATTCATATTTTATGGCAAGACATGAAAATTTTAAACACAAAAATTCTTTTCTGCCCTTTGGCCTCCTCTCCCCCCACCTGCACTGTACATTGTGTATCTGCATCGACCAAACCCCTCGCATTGTAAGAAATACCTGCTCAACCATAAACAGCAATATTCTCCCGGCATCAACAAGACAACTCCGTAAAAGATAACATTCCTTCTTGGTCTTGTAAAGGGTCACACGACCCACCACGTTGGCACTTAGATCTGGATTATGTAAATCGTCAATAACACGCCATTTGACGTACACCCCTCTGTCTCAAAAAACTTATATAAACTGTGGCTTGACTTCTAAGGGGATAGAACAGTTCTCAGAGCTTTCTGAGATGTTCTTCCTGGATTATAATCCTCAAATTTGGCTCGAAATAAAATTTTCCATATCTTTCTTAGATCGACTAATTAATTTCTTGTCGACATCCTTAACAAAACAGAGTCCCGCCACAGCATGGGGGGCAGGGGTGTCAATCAAGGCTTCCAGAACAACGTGAATCCTAAATTGAGATCTGAAGGATCAGAAAGGACACTGGGAGTCAAGAGTAGGGTGGGAGCCAGGAGGGTGAAGCCAGAAGGCACTGTCAGAAAGCCCCACTCCAGCTGATGAGAATGGATTGGAGTGGGGAAAGAGGAGGGGGGACTGGAGGCCCACTGGGAGGCAGCTGATATAATCCAGCCTTGAATGCCAGACTCTGGGTTTTATTCTCGTTTGCCTTTGTCGGCATATCCTGATGTCCCTGCTAAACCCCTCAGGGCAGGGCCTTGGGTCTGTCCCAGGACTAGAGCCTCAGGGAAAGTGAAAGCAAGTCTGCAAATGCTCAGTCCCCTTCTGTGTCACTTGTCCTTGAGCCTTCCTGCCCCTTCGGGAAAGTCTCCGGCCCCAAGGTCAGTGCCCGCTTGCAGAAGATTCATTCTGATAAAGACTTGAGTCCTGATAAGCTTCCTTCCTCGCACCTCTGATGAAATAGCCCTGAAAAATCCCTTCCCGTGTGTACTTTCCATACCCAGCTAACCTCCCAGATTAATTAAATACTCCCAGTAGCTAAATACGACAAGAAAACACAATTTCCCTAGAGCCATTTTGTTCCCTGGATCTTTTCCATCATTAGAACATAGAGTAATTTAATTTGGGCTCCTGGGTCAACCACACTGTTTAGAAGGTACTTCGGAGGCAGAGGCACTTCTCTGAGACTGTGATTTCAACTAAAAGGAAGTATATCCTTGAAAACCTGGCTACCCAAATAGCAGCAGAAGTTTCTAAAAGACGGAATCTAATAGATAATCCTGCTCAAAATATTTATGAAATTGTTTTAAGGGCCCTTACCAACCCACTAAGGAGTGCCTTTGCACAAACATGTAATGTATGATTTCAAAGAGGCCTCTTTACCAGGACCCCAAGGTCTCACAAGAGGAGTCTGCTTCAGACAGGAAAGAAAAGCATGAGATAAGAGGACCGCACATCCGCTCAAGTATTTGTATTTGGAGGTTTGCATTAAAAAGAGAATCTCTTTATACCGTCCTGATTGGGGATTTTCAATTAAAGCTGAGTCCACCAGTTTTAACTTGGCTCAGCAGAGCAGAGCAGAGGAGGGGGTGCCTTGCGGGGGTGGCCCTGAGCCAAGGAGGCTTCCATTGGATGTGCTGACCAGAGCAAGGGAAGATGGGGAGATGGCCTGTTCCCTGGAGTTTGCAGGCGTGGTTTATAAGAAAAGGGAATGGGCAGCTCTTGGAGTGGGGGCCCCTCCAGGGAGAGAAAAGGGGTCCCTCTCACACTCCCTCTTGCTTTTCTGAAAAGTAAAGCAGTCAAGGAGGAGTCGGCAGGATACTAAGGAAGGCAGCAGCAGAAGTTGCCTTGACCTTTCACAAAATGGAAAGCCCTTTCAGTGCTTCGTCAATGGCTGGCATTTTGGAGTGCCCGCTCTCTGCTGACTAGTCACGGGGTAAAGGGTTTCAACTGTATTATTTCACTTATTCATTTATCTCTCCCACCCCCAACAAACCTATGAGTAGATACTCTATTTTTATTCCCATTTTCTAGCTGAGAAAACTGAGGCTCATGGAGTTTGAGAAATTCATGAAAAGATAGCTGGCAATAGGTAGATCCAAAATTGGAATTCACATCTGAATTCCTGAGGCTCTAAACCACTAGGGCAGACGGTATCCCCTTCAAAGGAGAATGAGATCCACTTGTCTTACAGCTTGGTCCATCCTACTCCCAACTCTTGGAGACCAAGTTTGAAACCCCCTTGGATTGGTCAGTCAGTGAACTTGGTGGGCATATTCCAGGAGGGGTGTCCCCAGACAAGCAGCTATGTGTCTAGTGACTGACTGATGAGATGGCGCTGTGCTGAGGGAAGTAGGAGGACCTGCGGCATCTCGTTCTAGGCTCCCTCCCTCCCAGAAAACCTGCTGGCTTAGCTGCTATCAGGAAAGTGGCCTGCTAGGGAGACGTAGGTGTCAGTTGGTCAGCAGACAGACAAACAAATAGAAAATGCCTTTCCTGAGCATTGTCCTGAGCACTGTGGGGAGAAACAAAAGAGAAGAAATAGAAGCCTTCAAGGACCTTGCTGTCTGGTTGGAGAGACAAGATAAACAGAGTGAGCCATCTAAGGGCCTTTCAAAGCAACAGGCAAACATGAGCCTTTCCAAGCAGTGCAGGGGAAACACAGGAAGCACAGAACACAAGAGCAAGCCGGTGTGCGTGGTGGAGGAAGAGGGTGAGAGGTGAGGGGCGTGCCTGAAGATTTCCTGCAGGATGGGTCCTTGGCTATGGCGAGCTGGAGCAGAGGAGGGAAAACATCTAAGAGAGTCTAACTAGGATGATGCTCCATGAGACTGCTCCCCTGTCCCTGGACCACACAAAAAAGGGGTGGGACTTAAAAGGCTCCAATTTGGAAACCCGACGCTACCTACCTCCAGACTCCGCACCCCCCACAGTCCTTGGCTGGATGGACCCCTTTGTTCCTCACGTCTCCTGTCCCCATGGCTTTGCAAACCACCTCATGGCAGGAACCCTCTGCCTCCTCAGAGCCCTGCGTCTTTTGCACGGAGTAGGTGTTGCCAAGGTTCTTCTCCCCAAAACCCATCTTCTGGCTTCCGTCACAGCTGTTTGGTTATGTTGGCTGATACATATTCCAAGAGAATTCGAATTGTAGTCTGAGGGCTCTTGAAGCCTTCGAAACTCAAGAGAATGAATCCATAAAAATATTTGCGGGAAGGGACTGGCTCTCAGCACGTAGGATTTCACATCTACTAGTAGCCACCTACCATGACTATGTGTCAGTTCATCCTCTACGTCGACGCTCCCGCTGAGGGAAATACCCTAATGAAAACCCCAAACCCCTTTTCCTGTAGGGCTAACAGGCTCTTGTCTTCCAGAGTTGGCGGGAGCTCCATCCTGGTGGTCACAGGAGGGGATCCTATACATTGATTCATAGACATATAGCTCCGGAGACCACCTTACCCAGTGTTTCTCCAAAGATGTAGAGATGACCTGCATCAAATGTCCTGGTGGTTGGTTTAAAATGCAGACTCCTGGGCCTGGCTATAGAACGATGGCACTAGAATCTCTGGGATCTGGGATGGGAAGTGGCTTTTCAACAGCTCTCTAGCGACCCTCATATGCAGAGGAATTTGAATCTATAACCTAGTCCACAGTTTGGAAATGAAGAAACCAAAGCCCTGAGAAGTTATGTTCTTGGCTTACACCACCCATCAGGACACGTACCCAACAAATGCAGTCTTGAGTTTAATAGAAAGAAATGAAATTGAACTGTGGAATCATGACAGCCCAGTGTGAGGACCCAGACCTTCAAATACCCAATGAGGTGGAGACCTCAAAGTCAGGAAACTGGTTTTGGTAGCACCAGGTATATCTTTAGAGCTTTGCCCTTTCAGCCAGCAGGTGGGTCCTGTGAAAGCACCACCGGAACTACTTCTGGAGCTGAGGGGGGAGGGTGCTGGGGAAGCACTGAAGCCAAAAGGGAGGCAAAAGAGAAGGGACTTTTGTGGGACACACAGAGGTTGATCCTTCCTCTGTTCCAGCCCAGTGCCCAACTACCTGTGCAGGGAGGTTGACACAGCTCCACTTCTAAAATCCAGACAGAGGAGCTCCAGGTTAGTGGGGGGGCCCTCCTCTGACTGCTTTCAGGAGCCCAGAAGAGGAAGATTCAACACACAATGTAGAATTTCCATAAAGTATTACTGGGATTCACCTGCAAGATGTTGAATCCCACTGTTATCCCCTTCTCTCCAGCCTTCCATTTTTTCTTTCTTCTCTCTCTTCCCCACAAATGAAAAAAAACAAACAAAGAATAACATTAGTCAGGAGGAAAGTAGACCATAGTCGTGGGAAAATTCCCAGCTTTCTGAAAATGTGTTTAAGAGGTTGGGGAGGCTCGCTACAGAGCAGGTGGAGATTGTGTTGTGGCACCCAGATCACTGAGTGTGGGGAATGGGGCAAAGGGCTCAGAATGGGGAAGCAGTGGGCTGCCAAGAAAACTCTACCTGCTTCACAGTTATGCCTGGGGCTGGATCCTGAATCAACAGAATTCCATGTAATACATATGTGCCTTGAAGAAAGAGAGAGAGGGACAGCGATTTGATGAGTTTAGAGGAGCTGAAGGGGCAGTCGGGATAACTCTCTTAGGAAAAGGGCACATCACAGTGTAGCAACCTTCACCCATCAGGTCTGGCAACTTGCCTGTTTTCCAGAACATTTTGCAAACACAGGTGGCTAAATTATTCCTTCCTACTTGCTCCTTCTGTGAGAGAGGTAAAAGCAAAATGATTTACCTCTGGGCATGTTAGAAGCACCTCTTGGGAGCTGAAAGATCAGAGAATCAGAGATAGTGCAAGGAGGGTGGGGAGTGAGGAACAGGCAGCTCAATGAGGCCAATAAAATGAAAGGAGTGATATGAGTAGTATTTATGGCACCCGGGAGCCTGAGGACTCTCCCAAGTAAGATACAGCCAAGACTCCCAGAGCTGACCTTGAATGGAGCTTGGAAAGGGGGAAGTGGGAGGGAACAGGAGAGTCACGCTGAGGCACAGGAAGAACTACTTTCTCTCTGACCCGTGGCCTCCGCATTCCATAGGGTAGCTTCTAAAAGGGTGGGAACTGGCAAAACCTTTCTTAGAAGCAACAAGAGTTTGCTTTCCCTGGGAGAAGCTAAAGAAAGGGGGAAGCTAATTAAGTGAAAATTGAGGAAGCTCCTGGGCTGCACACAGGCTGAGAATAATCTGGGAGTGGTCATCAATCATCATAAACTAGCACTTACTCAGCATCTTTCCCCCAAGGGCGCACAGTACAGGTTCTGGATGTGACTGAGGCCACGGGTCACAGAGACTCCCTCGGAGCCTGAGAAGGAGTGGAATAGGGAGTCAGAACTAAAGAACGCAGACTGACATTTGTAGTGTGAACCAGCCCCAAACACCTCTCTCTCTCTCTCTGAGAATTAACACATCATTCATTTGTGAATGATCATGGCTGTATTAGGGACTTTCTTTTAATTTTCAATTTTTCATATGTTTATGCTTTGTCTCTCCTGCTAGAATGTCAAGTCCCTGAGGTCAGACTAAAGGGTCCCTCTAGTAAATTTTTTTATCTCCCCATCACTCCATCCATCCACCTACCTACAATTGTGTGGTATTTTCCCCCATGCTTCTCACTGCTAGAAATGCAGAGGGAAACAGTGCTCAATCCCTAACTTCGATGAGTATACAGTGTTGTATAATGCATATATACATATATGTGGGTTTTTTTTTAATTTTTTTATTTTTTGGCTGTGACGCGCGGCATGTGGGATCCTAGTTCCCTGAGTAGGGATCGAACCCATGTCCCCTGCCTTGGAAGCGTGAAGTCTTAACCACTGGACCGCCAGGGAAGTCCCATACATATATGTGGTATTGTACATAATCCAACAAAGTACCAGTTGTTAAAAAGGAGGCACGGGCACCATGGATTCTCAGAATAGATGGGGGTGGTAGCAAGAAGAGTTTAGGCCCTAGAATAAAATAAACTTGAGTTTAAGATCCAACTTTGTCACGTAGTAGCAAAGAGACCTTCTGGGGTTATTTAAACCTCCCTATAATGGGGAAATAATAGAAACTCCTTCAGAGAGACAAGTTGAGAGTTACATGATTTAATGCATGTCACGAGCTCATTATGGAGTCTAGCGTAGGTAAGTGCTCCAGATTTGTCACACACACACACACACACACACACACACCCAGGAAGTTCATGACATGGTGCCAAGACGTTCACTTCTCCTGATCCCCCACACAAGATGATTTCACAAACAACTATTTCCTCAGGGCATTTTCAAATTCTCTGAGTGAAGTTCATTTGGGTGAGTGGTCAGGAATCTGAAAAGGGCGAGGATACCAGGAGTTTGCTTTTGAACTCCAATGACCTCAGTTTCCAACTCAGGAGTTCTTTCTCACCTGGAACAAACAAGGAACTAAAGCCACCACACATTCCCTCAAATGTGCATGCAAAAGCTCTGTGGCCACCAAAAACTGTTCTACAGAAAGGCTGTTGAAACACGTGCTTGTCTCCCAGAGGGCAATGTCATAAGCTTATCTCATTTCTCTGTTTGGGACAGGAAGCCTGGTAAATGGTTGAAACTGGGGGGCTGGAGTGAGCAGTTGTGACCTAAGATGGTAGACAATCCCTCATTTTATTCCCCTCCAATGCCAGCTCCTCCCCAGGGGCAGTGTTCAAGCCAGCCTGGCACGTGGTCTCAATGCAAAAGGGAAGAGATGCTCTATGTCTTTTTACCTCCCTCAGAGGTGACAGTTTCTCTCACCTGGTGATGGATGCTCAGCTAATGAGGAATTCTAGTGACACGTTTGCAATGGAAAAAAAGAAAAAAATCACTGGAGCGTCCAAATGTTCTGTTCTCAATTTGCCATTAATCTGCTCATAAAGCAAAGAACTTAAGCAATGAATGGCAACACACAAAAGCTGAGTTCAACAATTATTTTCATTTATTTTTCAATTTAACAGACACTTTTGTGGTGCATACTATATGCCAGACACTGTTCTAAGTAATCTCTTACATTGGAACAGCATTTTAAAGTTTGAAAAAGACTTTTATGGACATCACCTCATTTGATGATCATAATAAGCCTGAAAGGTGAGTTTGTTGTTTTAAGTCATCTTACAGATTTTTTTGAAAACTGAGTTTCGAGAAAATAAAGTTATCCATTCAAGACCATTCAGCTTGTGATAGGGGTGGGATTCATACCAGGTGTTCTGACCCTGTATTCTTTCCATTGTACAAATAAGAGAAAAGAGAAGAAATTTCCTGTCCTCAAATTGCTTATGATAAAGTGGGGAAAAGACACAAGCACGTATTACTGACATCTTAATCCAGGGCAACAGGCAAGTGGACCCTGTAAGGGGATGTAGAAGCAAGGACTAAAAGGAGGATTTGTAAAGAGTGTTGGGGGTGGGTGTTAAATTAGTCAAGGCTCTGTTTTTTGAAACAGGTGACACAATCCCAATTCAAACCAGCTTCAGGCCTAGTGGAATCCACTGATGCCAGCGATGTCTTCAGGACTGGGCTCCCTCAGGGTCCCTTTTTGCTTCGTGTTCCTCTTTATCAGCTTAATTCTCAGGCAGGCATCTCCAAGTGGTGGTCCATGCTTACATTCTACAGATTTAGAAATTTCAGCAGAAAGAAAGCATCTCTTCCCACACAACTCCAGCAGAAGACCTGCAGTTGCACTTCACTGTGCTGGCTTTGGTCACATGTTCTTCTCTCAACAAATCACTGTGGTCAGAGGGACACACAGCATGGATTGGCCAGCTCTGACCATGTTCACCCACAGAGCCCAGCGGGGTGAAGCCGATCCCATCACAATCACGAGCTGGGGGGACGGGGATGGTTTCTCAAGGGAAAAATGGGGTTCTATAACCTAATAGGGGTGAACGTGCTGGGCAAGCAAAAAAATAACCTCAGGGGCTGTGTTGAGGGCAGCTCCTGGAGGCTCCCAGGTAGGTGCTTTAGAGATGAGAGGGACACAGCACGAGGCAGAGAAGGCCCAGGAGGCGGAGACATGAAGTCCTTGTTCTAATTCCAGCTCTTTCTGTAACTACCGATGTGACTTTGAACAAGTCATTGAGCCTCCATGAGCCTCAGTTCCTCCAATATAACAGGGAATGATAATTTAAATAATAGTAATAAAAAAAAACCCGCGTTGCTGTGAGTATCATGATATGATCCAACTGGATGAGATCACAGACACAAAAGCCTTTTGAAATGCTAAGTGAAAAAGATTTATAAATATCAGAGTGTATTTGAGGCAAGGGACTAACATCAACAGAGACAGGAGACAGGAATAAGTCGGGTGTGTATAGGGAATAGCAAGCAGATTGGACAGGAAAGCAAGAACAATGAATGCAAAAGCTTATACCCAGCGACCCCAACGCGCATCAAGGCTGAAACTTGGTCTAAGTCGGTGTTTTCTTTCTTTGGATGGTACTGGGAAGAGGATTCTTTCTGATGGCTGAGAGTTGGTGCCTGGGAAGGAGCCCCATGTAATTCCAGTTAGGGAGGACTTCCCCTTGTACGGCCAGCTTTCCCAGGGGAAAGGTGTGGCCGGGGCCGGGAGCCTGGGTCTGCCCCCGGACAGTGTTTGGTTTCCGGGAGGCCCCTTCCCCTGCCCACCACCAAAGAAATCACAGCAACAGGTGGGGAATGGAGAGCTGGAGAGGGCCAGGCCAAGGCCCCTAGAGGGTGGGGCAGGGTTGAGGAGGACTGGAAAGTAGCAGGTGGAATTCGAACAGTTACAGCTTTCATGTGTGACCAGCCCTAATTAAGGAAAATCACTTTTGTTTACTTACCAGTTCCCTGCGCCCTTCCAAGCTTAGCTAAATTGCCAGCTTAACCCTGCAGAGTTTTTCTCAGTTCATGCGGATATGAGGCTGGTGCTGGGCAGGGGTGGGAAGAGGAGATACGATGGATTTCTCCTACCAGTTAGGGGGTTGGGTGATCTGTTCCATTTCTAACAACCTTAGGATAAATACAGGATAACGGACAGCCGTGCTCATCCAGAAAAGCATGAGGGTTGGATGCTGAGGAGATTCTGTCGCTGGCCTGGCTTGAAGACAAACTTGGGGCACCCCCGACCCCTGTGATTCCAGGCCCACCCAAATGAAATTCCAGAGACGAATGAGAATGAAGATAAATAACCACTTACTGCCTGGAGCACTTAACAATTTACAGAGGAATTTCAAATAATTTACCATATCCACTTTTGCCTGTGATGCAGGCAGAGAGGTTTTCTTTCCAGAAGCAGTTTATAAAGTTGCTGTCATTTGTTCAAGATTCCAGCTGCTGATACATGGGAGAGCCGAGACCAGAATCCACTCCTTCTAACTCTCATGTTCAGCGTTCTGTTGCTATGGGGTCTGCAACCTTATAAGGTTGGCAGTCTTCTCCGCCCTGGCTGGCCCTGCCCTGGAGAGCCTGTTTGGGGTCTTCTGGCTCTACCTAAAGAGCCTTTGGAACGGTTAATGAAGGAGTGTAAGGAGTGTAAGGTGTGGGCTATCATCTTGTATTTGCTCAATCTGACATGGCTCAGGTGACTCGCTCTTGGTTTCCGTTTTGCCGTCTGCAAAGTGAAAGTGGCACGCGCCCCACGGAGGTGCTGAAACCTCAGTGGCCGAGTGTTGCAAGTGCTTTGAAGAGTTCCCTGGGCTGTTTGTGCAGGAGAACAATGCTTCCTGGTTTCTGTTACTCTTCTGCCCTTAACAATAGATGCTCCCCCCAGCCCCAGTTAGGGAAAAGACTGTGTCACCTCTGATCTGGGCTGCTGCTAGCTCATTCGCTTACTCAGGATCCCTCTTGGGTAGCCGAGTTTCACTGACTCTGTCCTGGGCAGGCTGCCCAGGGGCCCATTTTGCTGGAAGGATGAGTCATGGGGGCAAGAGCAGCTCCACTGGTAAGCAAAAGAGACAGCCAGCTCCGAGCCTTGAAAACGTAGAGTGTTCTCTTGGGAGTGTGCAAAGACCTGACCTGTGGGAGATCAAAGTCGGGAACACACCACTCCTCCAGAATCAAAAGCTCCTTGCTCTCAGGAGCAGACAGCCCAGATTCCCCCAGCTAGAAGAGCCAAGCATAACAGTGGAGGGTGAGTGGCTACCCGCCTCCCCCAGGCTGGGACGGGGGCCTGGCTATGTTTGCAAACATCTGCACCTGGGCTGCACCTGCCAGGCGAGGACTGACCTGCAAGCAGCGGAGCGCACCTGCTCCTCTGATTTCCTGTCGTTCATTTGCAGTGGGGATGGTCCCGCTGAATTGTGCACATCTCTGCATCCCTCCTTCCCTCCTGCTTGGGGTTGGCAGTCCCCTGCTTAGCCAGTGTCACTCAACAGTATTGTGGATTCAAACCTTATGTCCTTTTCAGTCTCAGGGAGCTGTGGGCTCAGCCAGGACAATGGAAGAGCCCTTTTGTTCTGTGGTCAGGAATGAGCCATTCGTGTATGACTGTTGGCGGCTTTGACTGGAGAACATGGAGAAGGAGGGAGAAAACCCGAGCCTTCCACAGCGTTCAGTTCCAACCAGGTTGCTTTTAATCATCAGGAAAATGGAGGCTAGCAAGAGTGATGCTCCTCATTTCTCCACCCCCAATCCCCACCTGTACAGGTGTCTTTAAGCGCACCCACGCAGCATCAAAGCATGAGGAGCCCCTCTTCTTCGTCAAGGCTTACAAGGATGCCTTTGACTCCGCCCTCTCCCACATCCTCAAGACCTTGCCCCACGGGTCATATTCCACCTCTTCCTCCACAGGCAAGCCTTCCCTTCAGTCTATGAACCTGCTCAACACATCCTATCCTATCAAATAAACAAACGAGAGCCCTCCTCCACACCCCTCTTTGGCCAAGACCCAATCTCTTTCCTCCCTTTCTCATCCACTTCTCGAAGGACTTGTCTATACCCTGGGACCCAATGTCCGTACCATCTTCTCGGCCTGAAACTACTTTGAATCTGGCTGCAGCCCTCACTACTCTACTGAAAGTCCTCTTGCCAAAGTGACTGGAAAATTTTAATTGCCCAATTCAAATCTTTTTTTCATACCCCTTTACTAAAGTGACAAGTTGAAAATGCCATGCTTCTTAAAATTTTAGATGACCTTAGCTGTGATCCCATACTCCTTTAGCCTTCCTAATGTCTCTCTGACTAATTACTCCTTCATCATCTGTGTGGGGACCTCTTGTTCTACCCATGCATGAAATACAAGCATTCTAGAGTTTTATCCTACACTCTTAACCTTATCCACTCTCTCTGAGTGTTTCAACTTTCACATATAAACTAATAACTCTCAAATACTTACAGCCCAAAACTTTTCTCTGAGCTTCACACTTGTATAACCAACGGTGGGCTAGATGTTTACCTGGATGGACACTCAACACATCCAACAAGCTCATCAGCTCATGCCCGAACAGTATTTCCTCCATCACTCCTAACCTCAGTTGCTGGCATTTCCATCCACCTGTCATCAGGCCAGACCTGAGAATCCATCCCCCTCTACTCAACGACCACCAAACTTTAAATCCTGTTAGTTGTGCACTCTAAAAGAAATTCTCAAAGTCTGCGCCATCCTCTTTTATCTTTCCTACCCCATTTCTACTTCAGGTCCTTATCCCCTTTCCCATAAACATGGAACAACCTCCCAACTGATCTCCCTGCCTCTAATTGTATCCCTCTAAATCCATCCTCTATAGACACACACACACACACACACATACACACACACACACACACACACACACACACACACACACACACA
>NW_006777801.1:1634347-1658472 GCF_000442215.2 Lipotes vexillifer
GACACACACACACACACACACACACACACACACACACACACACACACACACACACACACACACACAACCATTGAAATGTAGGTCTGACCGTGCCACTTCCCTCGTCAAAGCCTTTTATTTTCTTATCATCACCCAGCCAGGTTCCTACGGACCTCCAAGATCATTCTCTTGCATACAATCCCAGTCTCAATTCCTACAGCTTTCAGCCTTGCACTTCCATGGGACTTTGCTCATTCTAACTTCTCTACCTAGAATATTTCCATCACGATGTTAGAAACTGGATATTGACAATGCCAGAGAGAGGGATTTTTTAACATATTTATTGGAGTATAATTGCTTTACGATGGTGTGTTAGTTTCTGCTGTACAATAAAGTGAATCAGCTATACATATACCTATATCCCCATATCTCCTCCCTCTCGCATCTCCCTCCCTCCCTATCCCAACCCTCCAGGTGGACACAAAGCACTGAGCTGATCTCCCTGTGCTATGTGGCTGCTTCCCACTAGCTATCTAGTTTACACTTGGTGGTGTATATATGTCCATGTCAGTCTCTCAGTTCATCCCAGCTTCCCCTTCTCCCTCCCCGTGTCCTGAAGTCCATTCTCCACGTCTGTGTCTTTATTCCTGTCTTGCCCCTAGGTTCTTCAGAACCTTTTTTTTTTTTTCAGATTCTCTATATATGTGTTAGCATACGGTATTTGTTTTTCTCTTTCTGACTTACTTCACTCTGTATGACAGTCTCTAGGTCCATCCACCTCACTACAAATAACTCAGTTTCATTTCTTTTTATGGCGAGTAATATTCCATTGTATATATGTGCCACATCTTCTTTTTCCATTCATCTGTTGATGGACACTTAGGTTGCTTCCATGTCCTGGCTATTGTGAATAGTGCTGCAATGAACACTGTGGTACATGACTCTTTTTGAATTATGGCTGTCTCAGGGTATATGCCCAGTAGTGGGATTGCTGGGTCGTATGGTAGTCCAAAGAGAGTTCAAAGTTAGGTTGTGCTACGGAAAACTCAGGAGCCTGCCTGTATTCCAGGTTATACATTTCTTTCCCTTCTGTCTCTATTTACTTCTTTAAAATAGACAACTAGAATTTTTATTTTCTAAGATGCAGTATTTCTCATCCCATCAACTTCCAGCTGTGTGGGACTGAAGACAGAGACATATCTAACTGTCCCTTGGGAGGACTTTCTACACAGGGAACCAGTCCACTTATGGATGCTGGACTGAGTGCAGCAGGTCTCCAAACCCACAATCATTTGGCCAAATGGTACAGGTATCCCCTGCTTTTTGAAAGTTCACTTTATGCCACTTCACTTTTACAAAAGACCTTCATTAGTACCTGTTTTCACTAACCTAAAGAAATCTGAAGGAGATTTTCACTTTTATGACAAAAGGCAAAAAGTGACCATAGCTTTCAACATTTGTTTTGCAGGAGCTGTAATAGAGGCAGCATGCACCCCAAGCAGTGAGAGCAGCACCACCGAGTTCCTTCCCTGGGAACTTCACTCAACATCTCAGCCTCAATCCTCCATAGCTTTGAACTGTGTCTGTGAGCATCTGTGCTTTATCTCAATTTATTGTGTGCGTCCATTAGCAAGATATGTCCTAGGGTAATTGTTTCTTCACTTTCACAGGAACATTGAAACGACCACATTAAGATTGAAATTACAATTTGGGGGAGAATGTAGTTTCCTGAAAAATTTTTTTCAGGGAAAGACCTACCAGATTTATGCATCATATAAGTTCACACTCTAAGGTGGGGTGGGGGAATCCCTAAGAAATAACTGGTCAGAACTGATTTTTATCTAGACCCTACAGATACTCAATTTCTTAATAAGGCCTTTCAGCTTGAAAGAGGACATTGGGGTCAGGTAGGCTCAGATCAAGGCATTCTTTTTACCTCCCCTCGTTGACACTAGACCCTGGTGCATCAGGCGATAATAGTCTAGGTCAGACACACATTCAGGATGGGAAAGTACTCATGTAGATAAAACATACCTTCTATAAGATCCTAGAGAAATCTGCTGAGACTATAGTACCAGGAATAGGACAAAACAGACACCACAGAAACTGTACAGGGATGGACAAACTCTGGTCAGAGAGAGAGAATTACCCATGGGAGAGCCTGCAAGACTCCACACCAAGAACTTTTCATGGGCCCAAAGTCATAAAGACTGACGTTTCCGTGTGATTCTGATTTAGAGTTCTTACATAGGGTTGACAGCAGCCGGGATTCATGTGCTAGATTCGTAACCACGGATCAGCGTCCTGGTGACATGTCCTTCACTATTTTTCCTGGTTAGAAAAATTGCTTCAACTTCCCATCTGCGAGGGGACTGAAGAATAAGGGAGAAGCAGCTAGGTCAAGTTTTCTCTGGGGAACACACAGTCAGGTATTCTAAATGACACTGGATTCCATTGCTCCTTCAAGAAGCCACCTAGATTTTCACTGTTGGGAAATCCAAGCAGTACCCAAAAGAAAAGAGAAATGAATCTGTCAGCCAGCTGGGAGCAAGACAGACTAACAAAGCTCAGACTAGAGGCACTGCAGCAAATGTCAGAAAATGCCAGTGATGAGAGTTTGACTCTAAAACTTGGAAGACATATCGCCGGCAGGTGTGGTCCCCAGTCAAGGTCAGGCGCTGTGAGAAGCACCATCTATAGAAACTCTGAGATGAGAGTGTCTACCCCAGGACCAGACCTAGAAGCTCAGGAAAGGGAAACTATCTGCCTATGTACATGGTTTTAAAATATCCTGGAAAAACATCTCCTCCTTCAGCCTACAGCTCCGTTAGGATAGCCCTCTACCTGGTAGTGGGAAGTAGGGTTTTTTTTTTTTCCCCCTTTCTCCAGTCTTATCTATTTCTAATGTATCCTGCATGTTGCTCCTAAGTGATCTTTCTAAAATATACGCCTAATGCCATATTCTTCTGCAAAGCCTTTCAATAACTCCTTTTAGCTCTCAGCTAAACTTCGAACTCAGCTAAGCCTTCGTCATCTTTCGTGATCTGGTTCCCATCTTCTCCAGCTTCCCTTCCACTTCGTCTCCCCCTGCACTGAAACGTGCAACTCTCTGAATGGAACCTGTGAATCTGGGCCTCCATACCTTAGTGCATGCTCTTCTCTTTTTGTGGAATCAATTCCTTCTTCCTCATGTCAAAAATCTGCTCCAGCATCCCTCTTTACTCTCCCAGCTGGCGAGTGGTCTGTGCCCCCAGTCCCCCAAGTTCCCTCCCCTTAGCACCTGTCATGTGTGACTCTGCTTGTTGGTTACCATTCTGTCCCCTAGAGCCCTTGGGAGAGTACCAGTCACTCATCTTTGTGCCCGCAGGCCCAGGAGGATGCCCGTCACGAAGGAGAGGTGGGAAGGCACTGAGAGCATGCTGCTTTAAGTTGGGTTGAGGGCTGAGCTGTGATTCAGCGACGGACAGGTGGTCACACTCCTCTGTCCCGTTGACCCTTAGGTGCCCTCAGTCTGCTGTTCACACTGACCAAAGTCACCTCCTCATTGCCCGGCCTCCCATCTTACTTTGCCCTTTTGGATGAGGGCAATGGGTTTGACCTGTGTCGAGCTACCCTGTCAATTGAAGATGGAGCCATCTCACTCCTCCAACCAGCCTTCTTTTCTGTGCACCCCGTGCTGTTCCTCACACACCTGTTCATCTCTCTGTGATGAAGTTTTTAAATGCAACAGTGAAACGCCCCCCAACCTGAGCTGATCCTTCTGCTAATACAAAGTGGCAGCTTTCAAATAGGGTAGCCTCCGATTGTCACTTTCAATCATAGGCTCTGCTGAAGGAGACTTAGAAGGACTTAATTGTCTTAAGAAAACAAACAGAGGCCCTCTGCCACAGAGCTTCGTGCCGACAGATAGACAGATAGGAGAGGGGACAAGCTGGCATGCCCAAGATCCTTCCTGAGATCTACCGCTGCCATTCCAGCACTTACAGACCACGTGTCCCTGCGAGTGAAACCGACAACTCGACATGTCCCTTATCCTTTCCAATTAGCATCCAGCTCCTGTTCTTTCCCTCTTGCTGTCTGCCTCCCTCTGTGCATTTGGCCCTCATAAAGGAACAAGGTCTCTGCTGTTATTCCCCACCTGACCCTCCCCCTTCATCTGAGCTGACCCCAGACCATTAAGACTTAGAATGTGACAGCTGAAAACAGAAAGCTTTGTCCACATGAGATCTAGTCTAGCGGCCTCACTGCACAGGTGTGGAAGCTCAGCCAAGGGGAGCCCCTTATAAACAGTCACACAGGCTAGAGTTGAACCCAGGTCTCCCCCCAATTCCTAGCCCAGTTAGCTCTCTTCTGCTGCATCCGATGTTCTCAACTGGCTAAGCATTAGAATCACCCAGGGATCTTTAAAAAACATTAATAAAAACCCTTGCCTAGACCCCACTTCCAGAGTTCTGATTTCACTGGACTTTGGGGGACCCAGACATCAGTAATATTTTAGGATCTCCCCATGTGGTGCTAATAGGGAGCTCGAGTTTAGAATCACACATGTACCATAGTGCTTCTCTGCCTCTCTCCCAGCCTCCGTCCAGATTCATTGGGTATGTGTAGGGAGGGGCTGGGAGAGGTAATTAGGAGGAAGGCTGGGTTACTGTATGTTGGGAGCTAGGAAAAAACTCTAGAAGGAAGTTCAGTGGGCCAGACCAGAGATCCCTACCTAGTGATGTCTGTCTTCCTTCTGAAGAAGGGGTTTTTGGTTTTGTTCAAACCCCTGCTATCAACCATTTTGATTGGCCATGGAGCTTGGTACTAGGTGTTATTGATTTGCGTGAGGTCTTGTGAAGACACAGATAAAAAGGAACTGGCTCTTGATTTCTGGGACAACAGGTGGCACAAGAAACACATGCAAAATAACAGAACTTTCACAAAGAACCACGCTTCCAGAAGCTCGCATACACATCCACCCCTGGGCTGTGAACCTAGCAGGCCTCGGGCTCATAACTTATTGGTCTCGTAGGCTCAGTGTGTGATGCTCACAGTAGGCACTCCGTAAATGGAGTCAAACTCTGAGCCTCAAGGTGAGGAAAGCACCGGAAATCAGGATGGTCTCATAGGACAAGCACAGAGCGAACTGACCCATCTGTAAAGTCAGACACTCTGGGGGACGGTGGGACACGTGCCCTGAACTGACTCCCCACACCTGGCTGATCACAAGATTCACCTGAGGCTTCTGAAAAATACAGATTCTTGGTCTCCACCCAGACCTACGGGGTCAGTCTCCAAGGATGGTACTGCATTATTTTCTAAGCACCTCAAGCAATTCTGATGATCAGTCAGGTTTGGTCGTTTCTGCTTGAGGGAACCTTAAACCTGAAATTGAATCACCACACAGCGAAGGGATTGAGAGTCCTACTTGGATTCAAACTGACTACACTAATTGATTCCAGCCATGACGTGACACGTTGCTAGCTACACCCCTGCAGCAAGTCCTCCACTTGCCTGAGCCTGGACTGTCATTTGTAAAACCTGCCACAGGTGGCTCTCATGTGTGTAAAATATTTAGCACCACCCCTGGCAAAAAGCAAGCTGTCATTAATTGGAAGCTCTTACTGTTTAAGCATCCCTTCCATGTAGGAGAAGGGCTGGGAGTAGCCTAGACGTCAGAGGCCTGACATCTAGGGATTGTGAAGCTGACTCTTTTTCTCTCCACCCTGGCCAGTCAGGATGGATACCCAGATGCTGGGAGGGAAGTGAAGACTTTCATCTTATGCCACGTTTTCCAGTGTGCAAGGAGCGAGCTAAAGGGCTGAAATCCTTGAGCTCTTGGAACTCATTGGCCTTTACTCTTCACGCATTATGTGATCTGGTAAGACCTTGAACCTCTTTGGACTCCAATGTCCTCTTCGCAAAACGGGGTTGATAACGTCCTATGTCCACCCATCGTCACAGAGAGGCTGGGAAGACCACAACAGACCAAACCACAGTTCTACCTTGTTTACACTGGGAGTCCTTGAACATTTACGACGGTCAGGCACCGTGCTAAGTGGCCTACGTGTGTTATCTCCAACAACCCTCAAAATGGCGTTAGAGGTAGGTTTTACTTTATGCCCACCTTACAGTTAGGAACGTAAGTCTTGAAGAAGACAAATAACTCAAAGGCCCACAGCCGGTAGGAAGTGGAGTTGGCGATCCGGCCCAGGCCCAGGACTTCAGGGTATAAGGTCACAACCACAATAGTGCCTCCCGTCACCACAGTCCATCAAATTTTCACAGAACCTTCCCGTTCCTTATCTAATGCAATCCTCTCATTGGCCGGGGGGCCTAAATCCTATTTTCTTCGGTGTCTGAGTGTCATATTTCGACCCAGTTTTTGACCCTGAGGCCGGAGTCTTTCCACTATCCTACTATTTTCTCTAATGGAAGGACTCTGAAACGAAATGCAGTACATAAAGGAACACTTGCTAAACAAGACTGTACTTTAAAGAATACCTTTCTTGAACTTGCTGAATTTAGCTTTAAACATTCATTTAAAAAAACCCAAAAACCAAAACAACAGCCAGCTGTTTTGACTTGCTAGGAACATAAGTGTAAATGAACCCCTGTTTAGGAAAAACTTGGCAATCAAGAATCCAGGATGACAAAATAGGTATCTTAAGGGTGAGTATTTGCACATTATAAAAGGATTTGCTTTAGCATTGTTTTTAACTGTTCTTTAATAAATTTGTTTTGTTTTCCCTTTCATTAAAATACTTGACAAAGTGCCTGGACTAGGGAGAGGGAGGAAGAAAAAATTCACATGGTAAAGTGCAACCTGGGATGTCACTCAGTGAGAGTCACTGGAAACACACGATCACGTTGACCCAAAGAAATCCTATTATCTACAACTTTTCAGGAACATGACTACTGCACAAAAAGATGTACACCTGAAGCTTCTTGATGTTTAATCGGAGGTTACAAGTAAGACTCAAAGGGCTGGATTTGTGCCCGGTAAGTGAAAAACAGCACGAGATGGGAATCAGTCGATAGCCCTCTCGTGCTGAATGCTGCCTTCTGAGCCCCAGTCTGGCTCTCCTGTCCAGAGATCTGTTTCACAGGAACCCGAAAACCTGCCAGATCCATCAACCACGATGAGCAGGTGAGTGGAGGAGCCCCTGATTTATGTCAAAGCATCCTAGGGGCAGAAGTGCCTTGAGAAAGGACTGTCAGCCCTGATCGGTGAATCAATGAAGTCACTGACCAGGGGGACGGCTCACCCTCTTCGTTTTTAGGGATTTTTGTCATGAGAGAAATCACTGAGATTCATTTCTGGGCAGGATGATATTAGCATAAAGCTCCACTTTTATGCTTTTCTTGGGGGCAGGGAGGGGAGAAAAGGGAAGGATGCAGGCAAAGGTTTTTTGAGTGGTGGTTCCAAGGGAAGGTATATTCCCCCAGCTGAGTGGGGCAGGTTTGAGATGCTGCTCAGGGAAATTTTGAAGTTGTGAGGCTCTGATCTGCAAGGGAAAAGACCCGACGTTGCATGGATACTCATTTGTCAACTTCCTCTGTGACTGGGCTCAAAATGGCTGTGTAAATAACTCAGCCAGGGAGGACGGCAGAGCAAAGCGCTGGCAGTTATTGTGCTATGAAATATGCATTAATTGCATTAAACATTCAGTCTGAACCTCAGCAGCGAGGCCCTTTTTGTCAGTTTTTATAGTGCGCAGACAGAGCCCAGGATGCGAATGGCAATGGCCTTCTTGTTAGACCCCGATGCTGTAACCCCCGAGCTTCTCCTCAGATGTTCCCGGCGTGGCCTGTGGCTCCCCACTCAGCAGCAGTGGTGCTAATGAGGTCAGGGTCACCAGCTCTCACTCCCTAGGAGCTCCCACCTGCACTCTGTTCCCCAGATGCTGCCGACCGTGTCTTGAATCTCAGCCAGCCATGTCCTACCCTTGTCACTGGTCACAGGGGCTGGGTGTGAAGATGGAGGGCTTGGTAGACTCTGTCCCCACCAGTGCACCCACCAGTGGAAAAGCAGCTTTCCTCCAACAAGGGAAGGCAGTTCTCACTTGGATTTGATTACGACGTTTGAAAATTCGAGGTGTATTTTGTAAGGAGAAGAAACCACGGCAAGAGACAGGAGCCTAGAGTGTAAGGATACCTTTGGAAAGAGATTTGGGAGACAGAGGGAGAGACAGAGAGGATCATGTGTGCCGGAGGAGTCAAGCCTTAGGATTTCAAGGCCCTTTGAATTTCTACTTGTACAAAATCAAGTCCAAGAGTCTCACTCTGGCACTCAAGGCCCTCTTCCATGAGTCCTAACCTAACCTTCCTGACCTTACGGTGCACGGTTTCCCTACTCTTCTGCCATGCTCTAGCTAAACTGGACAACCTATGTCCCCAATTTGCTTTCTTATCTTCCTGCCTTGATTACACCGTTCCAACATCAAGTGACCAATCATGCCGGTTGGCCAAGGACTGTCCCCGTTTCAGTTCTGAAAGGCCCATGTCCCAGGAAACAACTCAGCTCTAGGCATGCCGGGTCGTTTGGTCACCCCGCAGTTCCCTCTGCCTGGAGTTGATGGCCTCCCTCTCTGCATTTTTGCCTAGACAAACCCTTCAAAGTCACGTCAGATATCAATACCATCTTCTCCATAACCCAGTCCATACTTTTTCACATTGATTTATCTCCCTCCATAAACCTGTAATACCACTTCCTTTACACCTCTCCACAGACTATCTCTCTGTATACCTGTGTATGTGCATGTACATGTATGAAAACACACATCTGCCACAGCATTTTTAATAACTGTATATTGTTTATCATGTCGGGGTGCCTTCATTTATTTAACAAATCTTCTATTATTGGACAATGAGATCATTTCTCATTTTTATCATTATAAATAATACTGTAAGAAACCTCCTTAAAAAGTACACATTTTCCCAGTTATCCAATATTATCTGAGAGATAAACCCCTCACAGTGGAATTACTGGGACAAAGGATGGATATATTTTAAGGCATCTGATACATATTGACGTTTACCCATCTACTTATATTTTATAAAATTTCGTTTTCCTGTACGTTTCGCTAGCCAACATATATCTTGTCAAGTTATAATATCTGCAGTTCCCAAAGAGCATTTTTTCCAAGCAAATGCCAACTTAACACGATCACCAAATACACAAAAGCAGGAGAAATAAATCCAGGCGTGACACAAGCTAAGGAAAAACCAAAACAAGCCTGCTCTTGCGGTAAAGTAGTTAAGCTGTCGTCTTAAGCTCACTCTATCAGAGTTATTGCCGCTTATTCATAAGGGCACCCAGCAACAGCTGTTCACCTGGCCGAGCAAGCTCTCCAAAGAAAGATCTCCATATGCTGCAGAGCGAGGCATGTGAGCTGGTTCTCAGACAGAAAATGTCCTTGTTTCCTGGTTCTGTGTGATGATGCTTCAATCAGAGAGATGGGAAGGAAAAAACCCAGCTCCGAGTCTGGTGGAGGAGAAACCTGTCATCTTCATTGTTTTATAGGGTTCAAAGGGCTCATCTGTACCTTGTTTCATCTGGAGGTGGACAAACAAAGCAAGTCTGTTAGGGACACTTTTACCGTTGGGTTTGCCCAGAGCCCATAATCAGCAAGTGACTGAACCAGGCTTGGGACTCAGGGCTTCTCAGAGGATCTTGTCACTATAAATACTGAGTAAAATACAAAAGGGAAAAAAATTTTCTGTGAAGTTACAGCAGAGAGACAATGCGAGGAAGTGGAATGCTCCTGATAGTTTTGCAAATTTTCATATATGCAATCAGAATGTGTCTGGGTTAGTTTTAATTTTTTTTTTTTTAAACAATGGATCTGGTGATGGGCCACTGCCACCAGGGATATTGGGTGTGGAACTTAGGAAATTCAGGTTATCTCAGGACTATGGGGAAATGATTGATCATGGACTTAGCACCACCTTGTGTTTCTGGATAAGTCTCAGTTTCGTCATCTGAAAAATGGGGATCTACGTCTACTTCTCAGGGTTTTTGAGAGCATGAAAGTGTTTCGGTCAACAAGTACCCACAATATTCTGTCCGGTTCTGTTTATTCTTTGTCACCAGCCAGTTTCACGTCCTCTCACAGACTCTAAGCTCTTTGAGAGCAGGAATAAAGTGCTGCTAACGTTCAACACCCCTCTGAGAAGAGGTGGTGGATAACATTCTTTGTATGCAGCCACAGATAGGTGCAGAATACATGCTAGCTTATAAAACTGTACTGTAACATTATCAATTTTATATTGTTATACATATGTTTAATAAATATTAACTAATATATATACAGACTTTTTATATAAATGGGTTCATAATATAGATATTTTTCTTTAATTTAACAATATAACTTGGACATATTTCCACGTAGGTGCAGATAGATCTTCCTTGCTCTTTGTATTGGCTACATAATATTTCATCAAATGGATAAAGTACCATAAATTTACTTAGCTTTTCTTCTATTCATCGAATTTTGGACATTTCAAATTTGTCGCTTTTACAAATAATGTGCAATGAAACATTCTATACATGTACCATTGTCCACATATGTAAGTGCTTCTTTGGAGTCAAACCAAGAAGTAAAAATTTAGGGTCAGAACTCATATATCTTTTACATTTTGATAAATATTTCCAAACTGACCTTAAAAAGGCTGTTCCAAAATATCCTCCTGTACCCAGGAGTATTCCTATTTCATTTAATATAGACCAACCCTGGGTTTTATCATTCTTTCCCATCTTTGCCAACTTAGAGAAAAATTATATCCATTGTCATTTTCATTTTCATTTGTCTCCTCATGCCTGTTGTCAATTTCCTTATTGATTTTTTTCCCTTATTGATTTATCTGAATGCTTTATATGTTAAGGATATTAACTCTTTTATGTACAAATCTTAGGTACTTTTGTTACATTATTAACTCTTTCTTATCCTGACATAGAGAAATGTGTGTGAGGTTTTGTTTGTCTTGGTGGTTTTATTTATTAGGATGTCTCTTTACTCTTTCCGGTTTTGGTATTATGCTTTAATTGCCCTATTTTGTCAAGTGCTAACTAATGCATTCTACATTTGTGAAATGATAGGAACAAGATAATTTATAATGTTCTATGATTTTACATGATCAGAACCTCATTAATTCAGAAAAAATACATGGCAGCCACTATAAATTTTTGAAAATGATGTATACCAAAGTATATATTTTAACAAAACATGTAGTCCTTCCATACATAAAGTGCAGCTGTAACTTTGGCAACAAAGCACTGCTAAGTGTTAACACTGGAGGTGTCTCAGTGGACCATTTTTAATTTTAAAAATTCAAATTCATTCATTCAAAGATACCTGTTGAGCCCCATACTAAAAATATCAATCATCGCCATCCTTTCCACAGCCCCCCAGAAACATGGCTGTGTAATGTGACTTTGCCCTGGTCCAAATGATTGGACCAGGAGTGCACACCTGGCCCAAGAGTGGCCAGTCCATTGGCTTTATTAAAAAAAAAAAAGAGAGAGAGTAAAGAAAAAGAGCTGGGCCAGTCAGATTTCTTTTTTAGTGATTTAATTTTTGGAAACTGAAAGAATAAACCAGTTAGCAGTAGAAGTTGCAGCCGGAAGTCATAATATAGAGCTATGCTCTTCTAGGTGTGCGCTGCTGTTTTAAAAAAGACAAAACTCTCAACAGGGCCAGCTTCATGGGCATGCAGCCAGTGGTCAAACAGGGCCCCATGCTTGGATTTGGTGCTTAATTTTATTTCTGAATTTGGGTTTTGTTAGTGAAGTGGATAGGACAACGAAACATGCACCAGGGGCCGTAGCCTCATCTCACACAACCCTGCCCCCTGCGCCTTCCTGGCCTGCATCCTCAGACCTGCTCTTCCTCACTGCCCTTCATTGTCCTTTCTGCCCCTCTGCTCACCGGCCAGCAGGGAACTGAGTTTAGGCCAGGGAGGTCGGGCTCCTGTGACCTGTGGCATCTAGAGATAGGGTGTGGTGACAGCTGTCCCCGCCTGGGGCCGGCACACCATGGCTCATTTGGCGGGCAATTCAGTGGGGCAAATCTCTTGGCCTCCCCTGATCCAGGTACCTAGTGCATTATCGTGGGCAGAGGTTGCAGTACCACAGGGCCTTGGGGGGTGCCTGTCTATCTTGGATTGGGGCAGTAAGCTCATGGCTCAACTTCTGTGCCCCTCCCCTGGGCATGGTGCTCCCATCTGGGGGATGGCAGGCAAGGGGAACCCAGCTGTAGGTGTAAAGTCACAGGGCTGCGCCGCTAGGCATCAGTGAGGGTCTGAACTGCTCTGCAAGTATCTCCATGCCTGAAGAATGGTATTAAATAGCAAATATAAAACACCGTACAGGTGGAGACGAAAGGAGACAGAGGAAGAAAGAGGCCTTTGAAGAAACGACAAACTTTATATTTTAGTTCACATCCAACAGCACTCTTTTCCTCCTTTTTGAACAAGGGACCCCTCATCTCATTTTGCAATGAACCTAGCAAATTATGTGGCAGGTCCTGGCTCTAAGTCAGCCACAGAAGCCATTAGTAAGGAAGAGAGAACAGAATAGATGGAGAGAGAGAAACTGACACGTGGCAAGAGGAAGAGCTACCTGGGAATCTAGTGAGTCATCGACCCCAGTCCAGAGACTTACAGTCAATCCTCTTCTCTTGAGATAATATGAGAGGTCTCAGCATCTTGCAACTAAATGAACCTGATTAAATGATGAAAGTAAACACTGCCTGACAGACAGGTTCTAGAGAAGATGCAAGGATCATAAGTCATAGGCCTTGTTGCAAAGAGAATGAAATGGGGTAAAATAACACAATAAATAATAATAATAAGAGTAACAGTTCACCCCAAGGGCACAGACATTAGGTGAAGCACTCTGCACACACTGTCACATTTAATCCCCACGAAAACCCAGCCACCCCATGAGGAAGGAACTATTAGTTCACAGATGGGGGAACAGAGGTTGTCTACAATGCAGTTGGCAGAGCCAGGACCTGACTTGCAGCCTATGAGAAATCTTCTCAGAATAGTATAAAGCACTAAAATATGACTTCAGGCTAGGGAAGTCAGGGAATGCTTCTCGGAGGTTGTGCCCAACAATTGGTGAAGATTTGCTGAAGGAACCCAATTCAACAAATGACTAAATGAATGAATGAATGAAAGTGAATTGGATTTAAAGGAAAGCCGGGGGGAGGGGGGGCGGGCAAAAATCCAGGCGGATCATTCGTAAAAGGGCTGTGATGGTAAAGGGCAACGTGAACTTGGGCACCGGGAACTAGACCAGTTTGGTTGGAGTTGAGGGTACTTAAAGGGATCAGAAGGCTGATTAGACCAGACGTTAAGCTCTCCATTCTGAGGGTTTTACACTGTATTTGGTAGTAGTCTGGAGCCACCGAACAATTATAAGCAGAAGAGATACGATCAAGGTCCTGCTTTAGAAAAGGTAAATTAGTCGGTAGTAAGTAGAATGAACCAGACAGAGCAGAAACAGAGGGCAAGAAGATGTGAGAAAGCTGCTACGCTAGACCAGGAAGGCTCCAAGGAGGCGGAGGGAAAGGAATTAAGACACACTTCACAGGAATAAACAGGAGTCATTGCATAGGTATCTGAGGAGGGTAAGGGGTAAATAATGTCTAGTCTGTGTGCCTGGAAAAAAGACGGCTCTGTCAGCAACACCAACATCATCTGGTGGATCTATTTCTTAGGTTGAGAGAGGAGAGAGGGGAATGAAAATGGATTCTGGGAAAGATCTTGAAAACACTGTGTTCTTCCTGCATTTAGCCTTTTACTAGTAATGGATTTGGTAAATGCTTTCTTCAAAATTTCAGTCTAGCTCCAATCACATGAATGTGAATTCAGTAGGATCTCTATGATAAGAATTTTCTGAATATAGTCAGAATCTTAACCTGAAAATAGTGATATTTTTATTTCACTTAATTCAATTTCCATTCATTTAGAATCTGTGATTCTTCTAACTGGCTAGGCAAAAATTTACCTTTATTGAAGCAAATCCATACTTTATAAACGAGGGCAAATTGCAAGTCTAAACATTTCAAGAGGATATCTACCACATTTAAGAGAGTAAAATATCTTCATGTAATCCTCACCCTCCACCCCCTTACAAGCATCGTTGACTTAAAATGGCTGATGTGGGCTTTCCCTGGTGGCGCAGTGGTTGAGAGTCCGCCTGCTGATGCAGGGGACACGGGTTCGTGCCCCGGTCCAGGAAGATCCCACATGCCGCGGAGCGGCTGGGCCTGTGAGCCACGGCGGCTTAGCCTGTGCATCCGGAGCCTGTGCTCCGCAACGGGAGAGGCCACAGCAGTGAGAGGCCCGCGTACCACAAAAAAAAATAATAATAAAAAAAATTTAAAAAAGGCTGATGTGATGTTCAGAAATCCCTCTTGTTTCTAAAGGAGATCCTTTTACTGCTAAACAGGACTCAGTCAGTGTGCTTGAGTTATCATAGGCTCTCAAAAGTAATAAAAGCACATTTCTTAAACACCTTCTCCATATCAGACTTCTTCCTGATTCAGACTGACCTTTACCATACATCACTGTAAAGAAATCCCCACCGCGCTAGTTATCACGGTGAGCTGCTAGTCATCTGGAAAGGCGAGGTCAGTGCCTCTTTGTAAGGTCTGCTCGCACTCTGAAAAGGGCCATTGGAGTCATGACAAGGAGGCTCGCCCAGGCCGTTCCACCCCGCCACCTTCTAGATCGCCCCAGCACACGGCTGAGTCGATTGCTTTTAATTTCCCTCTACCTGAGACCCTGCCATCACGTTGGCCTACTTTGACCCTGGCCTCTGGTTTCCATACTAGGACACGGCTCAGGCAGTTCACGCACCAGTAAACGGGTTGGTCCTGTAGTTATTGACTTAATTGTAATTTCAAAAGAGCTGCATGTCTGGGAAAGGATTCCCCATTTGTTAGGGTAGAAAGAAGGGGTGGCCTAAACTCGTGGATCTGGAAGCAGGGACAAAATTAACCAATAGTCTGAGGGACTGGAGCCATACATAAATCATTTCCTCAAGTTGAAAATGGGTCCAGGTTGAAATAGACAGCCACGGAAGGCTGTGAAAACTTCCACTCTCAAGGCTCAAATTATAGAACAGAGCCTCACTGCTCTGAGCAAGAGGCAAGATGACCTCAAAAGTCTTTCCACAGAGCTCAAAGACTGTACTAATTTGCACATTGGGAAAATATGCCACATGACCACAATCAATGAGAATGATTTTTCCCAGCCCTCAGATACAATTAGTTGCATTATTGCATTGTCCTCCTACGTATACTGGGGAGAAAGGTGTTGCTTTCCTTGCCTAGTTACTCCTTGATGTTTTAGGCACAGCTGTGTTATGAGATTGGTGTGCCATACAGTGAAGAGTAAAGGGATAAATAAACCACAATCAGGAGGCATGAATCTTTCAACCCATTCTTTTGTTATATTCCCTCTTCCAGCCTTCTGAGCATTTGAGCTATTTATCTATGCATCTGTCTCCCTAAGTGCCTTAAAATGAGCCACCCAGAACATTTCACAGTCTTTGCCAGTTAGCTCTGAACAAGGTAGGTACTCAATAAATGTGTGGTACATTAAACTGGGCCAGCGAGCAATAACTGATTTAGTTTTTTCTCAATGGACCATATTTTTCTAAATGGAAATCCTGGAGTTGCACTTCTGGGTGAAACACATCACTTTCTTCCCTTCCACACTCCAGGCATGTGACCTTAGACCTTTGGGTTGGGGTGGGGAGAGTCCAGAATGAGCTCACGGGCATCAAAATCCCCTAAGCCTTCCAAACATGGAACTTGACATTTTCCACATTCTCTAGAGATATTGGTTTACATTTAGAATCGGTTGCAGTCCCAACCCATTCCTCCTCCTGGCCAATCCAACTCAATGAATTATCTTAACATACCCTTCACGTTTCAAAATAAACTTACCACCTGGAGACAAGTTAGCTGTAGGGTCTCCTGTAGCCAGACTGATGGGCCCAGAGCTAATATTAAGCCAATGACCCCAGATGTCCCAGTAAACACATGGCAGCCACTACACCTGAGACAGCTTGTTCTCCGAGCCAAGACACACACCTGCTGTGGGTATAAAGTGGATTTCCCACGTGAAATTGTCCCTGACACTCCAACTTGAATTGACTCCTTTGCTACCTGACCTTAAGGAAATAAGTTAAATGCTTAACTGGTGAATGTATTTTCAGGTGTACACAAGGGATGGAGGAGATATCTTGCCTGAAGTTAGATAAGCTACTCCCCTTTTCCCTGTCATTTTCTTTTTTAAAACTTGATTGATCCAAAGGTATTTCGTTGAGTCATGTGAACATGCACTTCTAGGCATATATGCATCTCTAGCATATTTACATATAGTTGTTTTGAGAATAAATGTTAAGAGAGCTGTAACAAATCGAAACTTGAACATGTATGCCAGTGGGCTGTTTAAAAAAACCCGAATAGAAGAGAAATTCTTAAATCAATAAAGTCACTAGTTTCTATTTGAATTTGAAGATTGTAGCAACTTTCCATTTGGTCATTAATAATATAGTTGAACCTGATGACAATTAATTTCTTTCTGAGAAAATATTCTTTGGCACCTGCTAGTCAAAGAAGACAGTCTGAGAAGAAGAAGAAATATAGGTTTCTTGAACCTATATTTTATATTATTAGAAAGGGAATGATTCTCAAATAGGGTGGGGCACTGGGCTCCTACCAAAGCATGTCAGAATCACAAAGGCTGGAGGAGGGTTAAAATGATACAACTTTCCTCACCTCCCACTCTCACGCAGTCCTGCCTGTCTATGAAAATACCGGCTGGATGAGCACCTATTACTAATACATGTTTGTTCTCAAATGTGTAAGGCTGGAAACAATGTAAAGAACCACAGTCAAGGTTAAGTTTAGTGAACAAAAGTGATGAGAAGAGCTAGATGGGAAGAGAGACAGGGAATGGGGAAATCTTAGCAGACACTTCCTCCGGTTTCCTTGGTCAAACACTACTAACTATTCCCTTTTATAACTCTGAGCTAATTGCCTTTGACTTTTTCCCAGTCCTTCCATTTATGTGATTCAGAATAACGTTTGATCTCTTTTATTGCTCCAGATCCTGGTGGAAAGACATTAAAATTTTATCTGTCTCTGTACTCGGATTCCTCCTCTCCATTCAATTGCCTGTGACCACGGAGGATCTGTTTTACCTCTAAATTTCTTGTCCCTAGCCTCATTACCTTATTTGTCACTACACTGAATTGGATAATCAAATTACCCGCCTCTCCTCTTCTAAGACTCAGAGTTTCATGGTCCTTCCTGACCACGCTTGTTCCTCCCTCTGACACCCTGTGCCCTTCAGCCCCTGCAGGGTATCCTTCATTCTGTGTGTGGGAGTAGGGGTCCCCGAGACAAGTGTGCTTAGCTCAGCCTCAAAAACTTTTCCTTGTGGGCCACTCGCCCCTGCCCTGGATGCCAGGATCAGCCACCCAGCTTGCAGTCTCATCCATAACAGATCCCCAATGTGTCTGCAGAAGCGATCCACACAATGTGATGTAAGGGGCTCCTAGAATAGCTCGCCCTAAATAACCCACACCACTGACACCTGACTTTATGGAAGCCCTTTTAAAATTATCCAGAAACGAAAGAAAACCCCAAGCTCTGGGCCAATTGTTCTACATTATTCTAACAAGCATTCATGTCATTCGTTTCCTCCATAAAGATGGAATTTGATTGTCCTGAACCGAAATGACCTCCCAAGTCTCTACTTCCCACACCACCCAGCCCTCCCAGCTCTGTAGCCTGAGCCTGTGTCATATAACCGTTCACAGAGCACGTCCACTCTACAGAAACATAAACTCGCAGAGGCAGGGGCCACAGACAATACCTTATTCATCCATGTATCTGCCCATATATAGCACAATGCCTAGCACTTAGCCAATTTTCAATCTACATTTGTGGAAGGGAAATAGGAAAGGGGAGGGAGAGAAACAAAGAAGCTGTGTCTAGTGTTGCAAGACAGCTGGGGGCAGTGCCAACCCTTTACTCAGGGGGCTTGCGGTTCCCCCAAAGTTTTGTTTTTCAAATCCTCACTTCAAGTTCCTGTTATTTATTATTCAAGTGTGTTTGCATATGTGCTGCCTTGGACTGAAGTCTCTAATGTTGTTTTCTGTTTTCCAGTCTTAACTTCTGAATCTCTTGTGATGGCTTGTTCCCACCATTCATCCATCTTTCTCTGGTTTCCTTTAGGAAATGTATGTAGATTTCTAACATTTGCCCCCATCTTCCTGAGAGTTCCAAGGCAAAAAAAATCATTTAATGTTTTTCAGCCACATCTACCTCTTTTTTCAATAAATTACTCTTTGCTGTGTCTTAGCCATCCAACTGTCTCCATCAATGACCCCTGCGTTCTTTATGCACTTGGAAAATTTTCCCATGATTTCTCTTAACCTTCATCACAGTCCCTTTTCATTCACTACCTTTGCCTTTCTTATCTCTTTTTACAGTCTCTGGACTTTGTTCCCTAATCCTCCCCAGCAGTCTCTGTACCTGATGATTAATGCCTCACATATGCCTCTTTCTTACTTTTGATTACTTTTTTTTCACTTGTTCGCCCACATTGTAGATTCTCTTATTGCCAGGACTGCATGCCAGATGACCCCTGGGTTTATATTAATTTATATTTGAAGACTCTTCATTTCCAACGCTGTTCTTCATTTCTTCACTCACTTCAGCCCATGTGCTTTCACCTGGCCTGTCTGATGCTCTTTAGCAATGCATGGCGTCTTTATGAAATGGGACAGTGACAATGAACTCCATTTCCAGCCTCAGCTGCATTAACTGCTCCCCCAAAAGTAACATGAGGTCAACAAGGTGCTCTTCTCTTACCAGAAAATGTGTCCATAAGGAAATACCCCTTGTAAACAGTAGGATGAAAATTCCCTTCCATGTGTTATTGACAAACCATATGCCACCCAGGAAGTGGACTTTCTACAAGGAGAACCACAGGAAGAAAAAGGCTCCTTTCTGCTGACCCTCCTCCAGCCCCTCGGTGATTTGGAGCCCACAGGCTGCCTTCAGAGGAAGAGAGGGCTCTGGACCCAGAAGATGGAGGACTGCGGCCCCAGTCCTGGCTTTGCTGCTAACTAGCTATGGAATCTGAGCACCCTTCTCTCCCGTGTCCTCTGTCTGCTGCCTCAGCCTCAGTTTCCCTCATCTGTCAAGTGAGGGATGAACTCCAAAATTAAGAGTCTCACCCGCAAATCCAAGAGGGTCCACGGTGACAGTTTTCTCTCAGCTGCTGCCATAAATGACATAAGCAGACTTTGTCCTCATTATTCACACCCTCCCTTGTGTTCTTTTCTCCACCCCACTTCATTTCCATCAATGCTGTCCCGTTTTGTCATTTGCAACCCTCCTTCACCCTCCCCAAACGTTCCAGAAGTAGGAAGGCTCCCAATGTCATGGAGACACAAGGGGCTGAGAGGGCTGCATGGTGTAGTGTGAAGCCTGCCCTGGATGCAGACTCCCTGAGCTCACATATGACTCTTCGACCTTGGATGTGTTACTTGGCCTCTCTCCATGTTTGTGCTTCTCATCTGCAAAATGGGGACGACATTCATACCCAAGTCAGAAGGTTCCTGAAAGGATTAAGTTAATACTCACAGAGCATTAGAATAATACCTAGCAGGAAGTGAGGACTGTATGAATGTTAGCTAAAGAGAAGTATTTACGATTTAGAAGCTTTCAAATCTTAAAATAAAAGACAATTCTGTCATATAGAGGGAAGTTAGAAAGAGAAAAACAAATACTCTATGCTAATGCATAGACGTGGAATCTAAAAAAAAAAAAAAAATGGTACTGATGAACCTAGGGCAGGAATAGAGAGGTAGACATAGAGAATGGACTTGATGACATGTGGTGGGAGGGTGAAGCTGCGGCGAAGTGAGAGTAGCATCGACATGTACATACTACCGAATGTAAAATGGTTGGTTGGTGGGAAGCAGAAGCATAGCACAGGGAGATTGGCTCAGCGCTTTGTGATGACCTACAGGGATAAGGAAGATGGGAGGGAGGGGACGTAGGGACATGTGTATGCATATGGTTGATTCGCTTTGTTGTACAACAAACTAACACAGTATTGGGAAGCAATTATACTCCAGTAAAGAGCTATTCAAAAAAATAGATAACTAATAAGGACCTACTGTATAGCACAGGGAACTCTACTCAATACTCTGTAATGACCTATATGGGAAAAGAATCTAAAAAAGAGTGGATATATGTATCTGTATAACTGATTCACTTTGCTGTACAGTAGAAACTAACACAACATTGTAAATCAACTATTCTCCAATTAAAAATAAAGACCATTCTAATGCATCAGTTTCAAGAAACAATAAACTACATAAAGGTTTAGAGGCTAGGAGGACTGTTGTGTTTCCCTAAAATTACAACACAGAGGCTGGCATCTTCTAAAAGCACACACACTGGTCCTATGGGGACTGATCTTAGAGCTCAGATCTTAGATTTTAACCCAGCTGTATTATTTTATATCAAAACTCCAGTTTCCATAGAAATATTCAGTATATTTTTTGAGGGTAACAAACCAATTAAAGAATGTTTCACAGTAGGTCCCTTTTGGGTTCCCAACCAGAGAATCTGTATGATCTCTGAGACCTTTTAGTTTCTGTTATAGACACAAGTTGTAACCATGAGGTGACCTAATTTTAAATTTCTCTCTGCCACTAGAACCTGAAATGTATCATCTCCAGCAGGTAAACTCAGTCAACGCATAAAATCGACCATGTTTTAGAATATCCTTCTCTATAGGTAAGGGGATAATAAATGAGGGAGAGACCTTCCAATAATAAGATGCTGATGACTACCAGATATCTTATTGTTGGATGTCTGGACACAGGAGGGACATAGTAACCATTGGGGGTCTCTGATGAGATGCTTCTAGATTTAAGGGACACTTGGAAACATCCCATAATCTTCAAAGACAAGTCACACTACTCTGCAAAGCTGAGACACTAGGGCAGTTTGTTGGAGATTTTGCCCCATGAAAAGAGATTTTTTAAAAATATTTATTTATTTATTTGATTGTGCCGGGTCTTAGTTGTGGCACGCAGGATCTTCATTGCAGCAGCAGGATCTTCTGGTTGCGGCATGTGGGATCTTTAGTTGTGGCATGCAGGCTCTTAGCTGCATCTAGTTCCCTGACCAGGGACAGAACCCAGGCCTCCTGCATTGGGAGCACAGAGTCTTAACTGCTGGACCACAGGGAAGTCCCAGAAAGAGATCTTTTGTAGGACTTGGCTAAACCTTAGTGAGTGAAAATTGCCTCTTGAAATAAACTTGATGTGAATATCAGTGTTATAGTGAAAGTACCTCAACGACCTTATCCTTCCAATATCTAAGTATTAACGTTTGAAAACACATAGGCTGATAATTTGGAAGAATAGAGCTGTTACTTGAGACAGCAATACGAGAAAGAGCAGAGAGGCAGCAAAGATTGAGGATACATTAGAAGGCTCACTGCTATTAGAAATATGACTTTTCTCAAATATTAAAAATAAATCTTTAATTCCCCACATGCCATCCAGAGTCTTTTCTACAAACATCTGGATAAAGGAATCACACCAAATCCACAGCGTTTTGAGACATTCCTGGAGCAGAGATGTTCTTGAGATTATGCTTTTGGATTACTTGAATAGAAATAATAAATACTTTCAGTACTTAAAGCTGTAATGCTTTGGGTTGGATTTGGATTTTTGTTTCATTTTAGTAAAGGTGGAGATTCAAAGTCAGCTCCTTAAGCAGAAGGATATATTGGATGTGAATATAGTTTATTGCTTCCTGACCTACATTTTCCCCTTTTTTCATCATTTGAAAAGTTACTTGACAAGTTGAGCGCCTGCAGCTCAGCGTTTCCAAACATCTGCCTTGAAGGAAGCACTTTGCCTCAGATTTTCACATGATGATCAAAAGTGGGTTTAACTTTCTCAGGTTAAATGGGAACAAGGGGGATGGTCTGACGGGGATAGAAATATATTTGAGAGCAACATGAAAGAGGAAAAAATACTTAGAGCTGTCAGAAGCTTAACCCTAGAGTCAGCTTGGACTCCCAGAGACAGCCTTCAGCTAAGAGATGAATAATCTGTGATCTGGCACGGGTTCTGCCCCAATTTGTCCATCTGTACATTGGGGACTTCAGTGTCTACCAGTTGGGGAGAATGTAAAGTAGATGGATGACGAAGATGTGAATTAAAGTCCTGGCTCTGCTATAAACTAGCTGTGTGATGAGGAAACAACAGGCTATTCTTTAAAGCCGATGTTTCTGCCAAAGAGGTCTCTACCACCTCTAGCATTTTACAATTCAGAATTTAAAAAGGAAAACTCAAAAATGCAGATTAGAGCTTCATACCAGCCTGAAGAAACTGGAAATTAAAATAAAGAAATTCACAGTTTTATTTCAATCCATTCAACAGTACAAGCAGACCTCGTTTTATTGCACTTCACTTTATTGTGATTCACAGATATTTCATTTTGTACAAATTGGAGGTTTGTGGCAACCCTGCATCAATTAAGTCTGTCAGCACCATTTTCCCAACACCATTTGCTCACTTCGTGTCCCTGTGTCACGTTTTGGTAATTTTCGCATTTCAAACTTTTTCATTATTATTAGATTTGTTATAATGATCTATGATCAGTGATCTTTGATGTGACTATTATCATTGTTTTGGGGCTCCACGAACAGCCCATATAAGACGGCAAACTTCACCCATAAATATTGTGTGCATTCTGACTGCTCCACCAACCAGCCGTTCCGCATCTCTCTCCCTCTCCTCAGGTCTCCCTCTTCTTAAGACACAACAATATTGAAATTAGGCCATCTAATAACCTTACAATGTCCTCTAAGTGTTCAGGTGAAATAAAGAGTTACACATCTCTCACTTTAAATCAAAAACTAGAAATGATTAAGCTTAGTGAGGAAGGCATATTGAAAGCTGAAATAGGCTGAAAGCTAGGATTCTTGAGCCAAACAGTTAGCCACGTTGTGAATGGAAAGGATAAGTTCTTGAAGGAAATTAAAAGTGCTACTTCAGCGAACACACGAATGATAAGAAGGTGAAACAGCCTTACTGCTGATATGGAGAAAGTTTCAGCAGTCTGGATAGGAGGTCAAACCACACAACATTCACTTAAGCCAAAGACTAATCCAGAGCAAGGCCCTAACTCTCTTCAGTTCTATGAAGGTTGAGAGATGTGAGGAAGCTGAGAAGGAAAGTTTTAAGCTAGGAGAGATTGGCTCATGAGTTTTCAGGAAAGAAGCTGTCTTCATGACATCAAATTGCCAGGGGAAGCAGCAAGTGCTGATGTAGAAACTGCAGCAAGTCATCCAGAAGATCTAGCTGAGATCATCACTAAGGTGGTTACACAAAACAACAGATTTTCATTGTAAATGAAACATCTTCTGTTGGAAGAAAACACCATCTAGGACTTTCATAGCTGGAGACGAGAAGTCAATGTCTGGTTTCAAAGCTTCAATGGACAGACTGACTCTCTTGTTAGGGGCTAATGCAGATAGTGACTTGAAGTTGAAGCCAGTGCTCATTTACCATTCTGAAAATGCTGGGGCCCTTAAGAATTACGCTAAATCTGCTCTGCCTGTACTCTGTAAATGGAACAACAAAGCCTGGACGACAATACATCTGTTTACCACATGGTTTACTGAATATTTTAAGCCCATTGTTGAGACATACTGCCCAGAAAAAAAGATTCCTCTCAAAGTATTACTGTTCACTGACAATGCACCTGGTCACCCAAGAGTTCTGATGGAGATATACAATGAGATTAATGCTGTATTCATGCCTGCTTACACAACATCCATTCTGCAGCCCGTGAATCAAGGAGTAATTTTGACTTTCAAGTCTTATTATTTAAGAATTAAATTTTTAAAAACTATAGCTGCCATAGATAGTGATTCGTCTGATGCACCTTGGCAAAGTCAATTGAAAACCTTCTGGAAAGAATTCACCATTCTAGATACCATGAAGAACATTCATGGTTCATGGGCAGAGGTCAAAATGTCAACATTAACAGAAGTTTTGGAAGAGGTTAATTCCAACCCTCATGGAGCGGTTC
>NW_006777801.1:1658587-1713183 GCF_000442215.2 Lipotes vexillifer
GCGGTTCAAGATTTCAGTGGAGGAAGTAACTGCAGATGTGGTGGAAATAGCAAGAGAACTAGAATTAGAAGTGGAGCCTGAAGATGTGACAGAACTGCTGCAATCTCATGATAAAGTTTTAACAGATGAGGAGTTGCTTCTTATGGATGAGCAAAGAAAGTGGTTTCTGGAGATGGAATCTACTCCTGGTGAAGATGCTGTGAAGACTGCTGAAATGACAACAAAGGATTTAGGATATTATATAAACGCAGTTGATAAAGCAGTTGCAGGGTTTGAGAGGACTGACTCCAATTTTGAAAGCAATTCTGTAGGCAAAATGCTCTCAAACAGCACTGCATGCTACAGACAAATCATTCATTAAAGGATGAGTCAACTGATGTGCAAACTTCATTATTGTCTTAAGAACTTACCACAGCCACCCCAGCCTCAGCAACCACCACCCTGATCAGTCAACAGCATCACCATCAAGTCGAGACCCTCCACCAGCAAAAAGATTAGGACTCTGAAGAAGGCTCAGATGATGGTTAGCATTTTTTAGCAATAAAATATTTTTAAATTAAGATATGTACCTTGTCTTTTCTAGACATAATGCTATTATACACTTAATAGACTACCATATAGTATAAACATAAATTTTATATGTTTAAACATAAATTTTATATGTACTGGGAAACCAAAAAATTTGTGTGACTCACTTTATTGTGATATTCACTTTACTGCAGTGATCTAGAAATGAGCCTGCAGTATCTCCAAGGTATGTGTGTACGTATTGAGCCCACAGTATGAACCAGAACAAGGGTTACAACCATGAGAAAAATCATTTTAGGCCCCTGCTCTGTCTGAGTTTACAATCTAGGAGGGAGATTAAATTGATCAAATAATCACAGAAACAAGTATGAAGTTATATTGTTAATGGTTGAAGAGCCCAAAAAAGAAAAGAACACAAAGGAGAAAAAAGTTAAATTGGCAACAAATGACTTTATAAGGTATTCTGAGATTAGGTCAATAAGAACTTGAAAGCATCTACAGAAAATTAAGAGTGCTAGTATTTTAAAATTACCATCTGTTCTGAAATTCTGAAGTATGTCACGTAGAATGAATTCCATAATATCTTAGAGTTAGCCACCATATTTTGGGGGGTCTTCCTGCTTCAACCTCACTTCTGTTTATTCACACAGTCAACACATTTTTACTGTCAAAGTGCTATGTACCTGACATCCCGCTAGGCACTAGAGACGTAACCCGAGCAAGACAGTTCTTGCCAAGTTAGTCTTGGCTGTGCAATAAAACTTCTCAAAACTTAGTGGCTCAGGGCAACTGTGACTTATTAATTGTCATGATTCTGTGAGTTGGCTGGCTCAATCACATGCTTGCATTCAGCTGGAAGTTTGGCTAGGCTGCAAGGTCCAAGATGACCTCATTCTAGCACCATGTCCGGCCGCTGGTACAGGCTGTTGGCTGGGCTGCCTCGGTTTTCCTCCACGCGGCCTTGCGGGCAACTATAGGCCAGGCCAGCTTCCTTACAAGATGGTCCCAGGGCAGCATTCCGAGAGGGAGAAAGCAGAAGCTGCAAAGCCTCTTAAGACCTAGCCTTGGAGGTTATACACAGAGCATCACTTTTATTGCATTTTGCTGGTTAAAGCAAATCACAGGAGCATTTCAGTTTCAAGAGGTGGAACAGACTCCACCTCTGAGAAGTGTACATACCAAGGTGGGAGGAACTTGTGGCCCTGTCATCATGATTAAGAGCATGGATCTGGAACCAAAGACTGTCTGAGTTCATATCCTGCTCTGTCACTCAATCACTCACTCACTAGCTAAGTGGCACTGGGCAAGTTTCTTTACCTCCGTGTGCCTCAGTTACTTTATCTATAAAATGGCAAAACCGTAACAGTTACTACTTTAGAGTGTTCACAGTATCCTCAAGAGGATTAATTAAATAAGTTAACATATGTAAAGCCTTTAAGGGAGTGCCAGGTTTGTAGTAAGCACTGAATAGAGGTTAGCTGCTATTATGATCATGATTATGATTATTACTACTACTACAGTCTATCTGGGGTATATTCATCAATAAATTGCACATAAAGATATTTAATTAGCATTGTTGTAAGTGCTCTGAAGAAAAAATAGAAAGTAATAAGAACAAATAGCACAGGCCATTTTGGGAAGCTTTCCTGTGCAGTGATTAACTGCTGAGGCCTGAATGGGACGCACATGAATTCAGATGAAGCGGGGAAGAAGGCAGGGTTTACACAATCCAGGGTAGGAAGGATCACATCACACAAGGGACTGAAAATTTAGTCTACTCATTCTTTCCTTCTGTCAGCACTTGCTTACAAGAGTTGAATATTAGTATTCAACTATTAGGGAAAGCTATTAGGGAAACAGTGGAAAACTGCTTGTCTTTGGAATCAGGCCTAGTTCCCAATTCTGCCTCGGCAGTTCACCAGCTATGCACACTTGAACAAGTTGTTTAACCTCTCTGAATCTCAGGCTCCTCAGCCATAAATTAAAACCAAAGCACTTTAAGTGTTGTTGTGAACAGGGTGTGATATTCAAAATATTTAGCAATCAGAACAGACACCAATGGGCATGTGTGCCAGGGTTTACCACAGTCTTAGGCGTGGTTATGAGGAGTAACATAATAGCCTTCCAGGTGCCTAAAATTTAGTGGAGGCCCAAAACAGTTGCTCTGATTACAGTTGTTTATGTTTAGTGTTCCCTTTGCCCCCCATCTCCCCTGTGGGGCTCCCAAGGGGCTGTATCTCCTCTCCCGTCCCAGCACCCTCACTGGGTGACCAGCCCAGACCTCCACAGTCAGCCGCTGACTGCCAGGCTGGGGTCTGTATCCAGGAGACTTAACCAGCTCCAGTGCCCAGAGATGGCTGAAGATGCATTACACACGGCAGCCCTGCCATGAAAGGGAGGCTAGAAGTTGAAGGGTTTTAAGGGGATTGGGGCTCCCCTTCCTGGGGGGCTTCTCTTTGCCACCCAACCCTTCTCCCTGCTCTCTGGGGCAGTTCAGCTTCAAAGATTCAGCAGCCTTTCTCTTTACCGCCACACCTCCACACCCGCCGACAACCACTGTTCTCTTTTTCTCTCTCTCTCCCCTCTTTTTTTTTTTTTTTTAACATGCAAGTTGCCATGAAAAATTTGTTAATGAAATATTTGCTCAGAAGTCTGCTCTGAGCTAGACTGATAACCTATCTGTGTTTGAGTTTGGCTTCCCATATTCTAAATACTCATCTTCTGTCTATTTAGCTTATTGATTGGTTTGGCAGGAAAAGAAGCCTTGTCATCAGTGACCAAGGTCAAACTAAACAAAAAGGGATGGGGTGGGGAGGACGGCCTGAACTGATGGGCCCAGGAGACAAGAGAGGCTTCTCCAAGTTTCCTTGAAGGAACGGTTCCCTCCCATCCATCCACCTCCAGTCCCAGGTTTCAATGTAGTCTTAGCTGGCAAGGTTGATTTGTTAGTTAAAGAATAGTTGTTAAACTAACAAGAATAAAGCCAATGGACAGCTGATATTTATAGCACAAATTCTTGGCCCCAATCATTGATAACCCACAAGCATTTATGGCTCTATTAGGAGCTGAATGCTTTACTTAATTCTTTTGCTTCTGACTTGGTGTCTTAGTTATGTTTCTAAAAGCTGACAGTTAATGAGGGGGCAGTTAGCATACACTAGCTGGGCAATGTCTGGGTGCCTGGGTGTGTACAAAGGGGCCAGAGCTGGGCTGGAATCCTGCTTCTACCACTATTAGCTGTATGACCAGAGAAAATGTACTGAGACTCTCTGAGCCTCTGTTTCCTCATCTGTCAAACATGGGCTATAGTACTATAGAGTTGCTATGAGGAAAGATAAGATAGCATATATAAAGTGCCCAGAAATAATGAGAAACCTAGAAGCAATTGTTTGAGATCAAACGTCTGCTACAAGGATGTTACCAACCCGCTGCCCTGGGTAGCCAAGAGTTATCGCTGCCTGTACCAGCTACATCTACTCACTCGCTGAACACAGGGTATGTGCGGCCCTGGGAATGCAGGTATAATTAAGACACAGTCCAGCTCTCCAGGAGCTTACAATATTTGCTGGAGAAAAGCACAGAAACACAGAAAGTAAATGGCCACAGACACTGTGGCTGGAAGGACAGCTGAGAACACAAAGGAAGTCTGACCATTTCCCCCTGGTGGGCAGAGGAGGGAGGGTCCAGAAAGGCTTCTCAGAGGAGGTTTTTTTTAAAATTTTTTTTTATTTTTTTGTGGTACGCGGGCCTCTCACTGTTGTGGCCTCCCCCGTTGCGGAGCACAGGCTCCGGACGCGCAGGCTCAGCGGCCATGGCTCCCGGGCCCAGCCGCTCCGCGGCACGTGGGATCTTCCCGGACCGGGGCACGAACCCGTGTCCCCTGCATCGGCAGGCGGACTCTCAACCACTGCGCCACCAGGGAAGCCCTCAGAGGACGTTTTGAAGTACGCGCTGGTTGCCAGAGGGACGAGGGAGAAAGTGAGCGAGGGAAACATCAAAGCCATGGACTGCACAGCCTCTTCTGAGAGTTGCATGTGGTCCCTGCGGCTGGAGGGCTAGGCGGGGGCCAAGCGGAGTGAGGGATGGGCTAAAGAGGAGGGTGGGGGCCTGGGGCTGCCTGCAGGGGACTGGGGAGCACGTGGTTGGTCAAGAAACGGAAGCAGTGAGTGTGGACTCTTCTTCAGGGCATTTGTCTGCCAATGGGAGCAGGACAATCAGGCATCAGTTATCGAAAAGACATTGTTAGAGCCTGTTGATCAAGCAGGAGACTTGAACACACGCATAGGCTATGTAGAAGGAAGCAGTAAAGATGAAGAATTTGAAATTACAGGAGGGAGAGGAATCACCCAGTGGAGTCAGATGCTGGACCACGCGTCACGGGAAGGGATGGGATTGGGAGCCCGGAGCAAGGGTGAGCCTTAGGCATGGAAGGCAACACCTCTTCCTCCCAGCCTGGAGGGATGAAGTGAGAGGGTAGGTGCAAAAGGGAAGGTTTATGGGTGAAGACAGAGCTTTAGTGCTTTTTTCTGAGAGCTCTGAATGCTCCATGAGTTAGAAGGCAGCTTACCTGCTGAGCAATAGTCTGGGATGAGAGAAGAGAGTAAAGGAACTGTGGAATGTTTTGCTGGGAGCTGTGGGAAATTTACTTGGCTATATTCAAGGGTTGCCCAGGAACCTGAGGGCCCAGCTGAGACCACCGATCAGACATCTCAGGTGGCCCTAAGATGCCCGTTTGGGGGATTACTTCCTCTGAATTCAGTTGAGAGAAGACATGAGGCAAATGGTGAGGTGGATGCAAGGATGAGGTTTTGTAGGATTGTCGCGGTGGAGTGCAAACGTAAAGGTACTGAGGGTGCTGGGGAGAGGAAGGCTGAAGTGATGGATCAGAGGGCTGGCAAGAGAAGTGAAGCTCCCTGGGGAGATTAACAAAAATTAGGAAACGGCTGATCTCCCTGACATCAAACAGCAAGTGGGCTGGGAGAAGGGGCTGCGCCTGCTGATGTGTAGGAGGATGTGACAGCCGAGTCATCCACCGGCCTTCCAGAGAACAGTGGTGACTTCCAAGGGCTGACAAAGCCCAGTGTGTGGCCTGGGAGCAGTGGCTGCGGTGGAGCAAAGATGACACTTGCTTGTCTCTGGAATGTCACCAACACACCTGAGGCTGGGGCACTGAGAAGATCATCACCCGGATGATTCCTTACTTACCAACAGGCCAGGACTCCCAGAGACATTGCACTGAATTTTTGAGAACCGTCTTATTCTGTGCTTGGCCCATGGGTACCAAAAATGTCTGCAACAGGGAGATGTATATGGTTCCATTGAAAATGGAAGACCTCAAACACTGATTGAAGCCATGCTTCCCACACTGTGTGCCTAGGCACCCAGGAAGATGCAGCGAACTCGCTCCAGGATATTATTAATTTTCTAGGAAACCCAGCAATAGCTTTTAGGCACTACACAAACTACTAGTTTGAGGTTCAGAGTTTCAAGACAGATGGTGCTACGTTCCTTTCAATGACATAGGATCTTTGCAAAAACTAGGTTTTAGTGGTTGCTATGATAAAAATCAAGTACTGAGTGAAATGCAATGTGGAATAAGAAATGAGAATGCTAGGGTCCAGTTGGATCCCATGGTTTGAGAAGTCAGGCTGTGCTCCAAACTCACATTCCCCCATAAGTAAGTAAGCATGATCATGTAGGAATGAAATAAAATATCACCTTTTCTTTCCATTTATATTTATTAGTTTTTCAAATGGCTTAAATTATTAGGACATAGGTACTTATTAAGTTGTTTGGACCAAACCACTTAACAAAGGGAATTTGGGGGTATTTCTTTTGGCCTCAGTGCACTATGAAAAATATCACTAAGGCACTAAGGATGCTGTGAGCAGAGAAATTTGAGAATCTTTGGATTAACAGACTGTCCACACTTGGGTATCTGTTATAACTCTTAAATCACAGAAAATTAGAGTTGAAAGGAACCTTAGAGATAACTAAGAACAACCTCTGTCATTTTACAGAGGACACAGCTAAGCAAGGTTAAGGGGTATCGTCAAGGGTCATCAGTCGTTGGTAGGACAAGAACGAGAGTCTGATTTTATCCTTCCCTGTCTAATGTGCCCTTCCACTGAAAACAAGTAGCTTAATTCACTCATATCATTTGTGTAATAATAATAAAAATGTTCATTCACTTTCTCTCAAAAATCCTATTTATACAAATGAAAAACACTCAGGCCTGTGCTGGCTGTTCTTCCTTGGTGTGAGCCTGTACTGGTATCCGGTCCTCCTAACTGACACGTCTTCATTCGCTGATACTCCTGCAGGACCCTGTAAGTAAGTGAAAGCAACCTCTATTTTTTAATTTTTATTGAAATATAGTTGATTTACAATGTTGTGTTAGTTTCAGGTAGACAGCAAAGTGATTCAGTCATATATATACATATATATATATGTATATATATATATACTCTTTTTGAGATTCTTTTCCATTATAGGTTATTACAAGATATTGAGTAGAGGTTCCTGTGCTATACATTAAGTCTTTGTTGGTTATCTATTTTATATATAGTAGTGTGTATATTTGAGTCCCAAACTCCTAATTTAAGCCCCCACCCTTTCCCCTTTGGTAACCAGAAGTTGTTTTCGATGTCTGTGAGTCTGTTTCTGTTTTGTAAATAAGTTCATTTGTATCAGTTTTTAGATTCCATATATAAGCGATATAACATATTTGTCTTTCTCTTTGATTTACTTCAGTGAGTATGATAATCTCTAGGTCTATCCATGTTGCTGCAAATGGCATTGTTTCATTCTTTCTTACAGCTGAGTAATATTCCATTGTGAATATATACCACATCTTCTTTATCCATTCATCTGTCAACCTCTTTTGGCCAAGTCAAACTGAGTTCTGGAAATGAAATTGGTAGATTCTATATATTCTAGAGGGCTACTTTCCTAAAATGTTTCTCATCCCCAAAGTTTTGGATAGTGTTAAAAACATAAGGCATTCAAGCAAGTAGAGAACAAGGAAAGTGCACAGGACACAGATGTAGGCCAACAGCTCTGCTTACTCACTAGCTCCTGCACGTCCACTGTGATTCAGAAACATTACGAATGTGAACACATTATTTTATAAGCAGATGAACTAGCTCAAGACCCTCTCCCACGAACTGAGTGCCTTTCTCCAGATCCCTAATGCTTCCCAGGAGAGTTCGGGGAGGTGCGAAGGGCAGGTTCTCTGCTTCCTTCCTCGTGTTCCTTCCTCTTGCTTGGGTGCAGGGCTGTGTGCTGTCTGCATCTTGACACCCACGATGGTTCTCTCTGCTGTACTGTCTGGCCAAATGGTTCCAACTCTGGAGTACAACTCTTCTCATTTAATTCCCCAAGGCAATACCTGTATCAGACCCAGACTAATGATGGGGGCTGATGGCACAGCCCAGAACAGGAATCTACTTAAATTTCAATGCTAGGAATCACTGTCTGAAAAAGTCACCAGCCATTCCTCCCCAAGGGCTTTTCTCATTAGCTGTGGTCCCTCAGTTCCAGCTATCCACCATCTTCCATTTATTCCATCTTCTCTTTCAAAGACCAACCCCTAACCCCAGGCAGAAAATTCCAAATTGCTGTCATTCTGATTATTAGAGAATTTATTCCTACTAAGTAGTCCTGGTGCCTATGTTCTCATGCCCAAGTAGACCCACCCAAACTAATGAAGGTATTGAATCTCATTTATAAGTATAGCTGTAACACCCCTTCAAGGTGTTGCCCTTTTTTGAGCATTTACTACAAATCCTGGAACAGGATTGCCTTAAAATATTCAAAACTTTCCATGCTTGAGGGGTGCTTTACAAGCTAAAAGCAAATCATGAAAAACAAAGTGATTTTTCAAAACACCAGCTTCAGATGCTGCTGTATTTGTTTCTCTCTCAAGCTACTGATGCCACTGTTTCCAAAGATTGACCGAGTTGTCTATGACAGGCTCAGACCCAGAAACAACACCCAGAAGTGTGGACTCATTTCCTTCTCGTTCAAGATCTTGGGAGGTGTGAACCAGAAGCTGGAGCAGCAGTTTGGGCACTGGAGAGCTTTATGAAGATAAGTCGGTGCTGCTGTTGACACATGAAGCTTCAGTGGCCCAGCCAAATTGATCAAATATAAACCCAATTTCCGATTTGCAGGGTTGGGTGGGCTAACAAATTGTATCAGAGGCTTTGTACCGAAGCCTTTAAGAAAACGGAGCCATTGCCATGAACCCATAACTCCCTGCCCCTCCCTCTGCCTCTCACACCTCATTACCACTATTCATACAAAATCCAGGCAGGTACAGACCTTACCCAGGGCAAGTGGATGACACAGAGGTGGGCTACAACCCCAGGGACAAGAGCTAATGATAGTAATAGGGGATACATTTTGAGGATCCTCTGTTTGGTCCAGGCATCTTTATATACAGTCTCATTTATTTCTCACAATGGCCCTAAAAGGTAACTACTGTTATTATCTCTGTGTCAGAATCGTTTTACGAAATATTTACCAATTGATTTTTCACGTGTATGGTTTTGTTTACCTAGTCGCCCTCTGCTTGCCCCCAAAATACACCTTGGCATTCATAGCACCTGGAGTAGGATTAGGATAACAAAAACAAAAATAAAAAATGAAAACATAAGGCATTAGGCACAAAAAACCAAGTGTTCTTAGCATTTGAACTCCAAAATTTATGCCTACTCCTAAAAGTCAGATTTGGAATTTGGGTAGATATAGATTTTTTTACCTGTGTAGTTGAGAGAGACTCAGGACAGAGAGAGGTCTAAGAGACCTGAAGTGGCCTCACAGCTGGGATATGAAGGATAGAGAATGACAGGTGTAGCCTGTAGACCACAGAACAGCCAGGACTGTGGGTGTCTCTGTGCTGCCACGAGGATGGATGCTGGCACTAGAGAGCAGAGGAAACAGCCTGGAGCCACAGGTATCAGGATGGTCAGGTGACAACTGAGGGCCACAACTTCCCTGATGCCCCATAACTAACCTCTACCCACTCTCCACTTCACCTCCCAAACCATATGCCATCCAGGAAGAAAAGATGAATGACAGATTTTACTCTCCATTAACTGTGACAAAGTTTTCACCATCTGTAGAACTGAGGCTCAAGGCAGATATGATGTTCACCGTAAAGCAAAGAAAATCTCTTAGTCAGATCTGAGTTTGTTACAAATGAAATTAATCCCGACTACACACGAGGATACTGAGGTGTGGAAAGATTAAGGAGCCGGCCTCAAGGACACAGTTGGTAAATGTGAGAGTCTGTCTGATTTCAGAATCCAGGTCTGTGACTGCTCTGCTCAACTGTGAACCAATTGTATCAAATCTATCACCTTTGGGCCAATGGTTTCCAAGCTAGTCCAGCTCAACACCCTTTGTTGAACTAAATGTGAAAACAGAGTGACAGCAGGGTTGCTTTGGCTGCAGAGTGGGGGCCAAAGCCCATCACCTCCCAGTGGCCCCTACACACTGTCTCTGGGGGACTGTCCTAGGCAAACACGTTTGTTTCCCATCAGCTGGCACTCGTTCCTAAGGCCCGCTGACTCTGCCTCCCCAAAGCCTGTAAACCAAACTACTACATTCTTTGTCCTGCTGCAGCTGTCATTTAGGTTTCTAGCACTTCCAGTCATGATAGTTCACCGTTTCTGACCTTCAGTAATTAATGAGGTCTGAGCCTCAGTTTCCCCGTCTGCATCATATGAACATAGACTTGTTCTTAAGATTAAATAAAATATTTACATAAAATACTTTGAACGAGGCTCATAGGAAATACTCACATTATGAATATGATTATTGACTTTATCTAGCTTTTCCTTGAGATGTATTTCTAATGTGAGCCCTGTGAGTTTTCTAAAAGGAATAATATATTTTTTTGCATTTATTTCTACTCCTTCTCTTGATGCCCAGATACTAGATTAAAGACACTACAAGAAAAAATTTATAAGCCAATCTCATTTATAAGTATAGATGCAAAAGTTCTAAATAACTCATTAGCAAATTGAATCTCGGTGTGTAAAAAAAAGAAATTCATCCTGACAAAGTAGGGTTTATCCTAGGAGAGCAAGGATAGTTCCACATTAGAAAATAATTAATAGGTTTAAAATTTACAAACATCTGAATAAATGCTGAACAATCATTTGATAAAATTCAATATCTATTTGTGATTTTTAAAAAATTATTAGCCAACATAAATACAAAACACCTTCCTGAACTTGATGAATGCGATCTATTAGAAATTTATAGCAAGCATTATTCTTAATGGTGAAACGTTAGAAGGATTTCCAATAAAATAAAGATCTTTTCTCTCCTCTCTAAATTTAACTCTATACTGGTATTCCTAATCATCCTAACAACAACAAAAAAGGAGAGAGAAAGAGAATGAGAGAGAGGAAATAAAAGATATAAAAACAGTCATTATTTATGGAAAATATGATCATGTACCAAAAAAATGAAAAGATTTAATTGAAAAACTACTAGAACTAATAAGTACATTTAGTAAAACCCTGGATACAAGATAAGCATAAAAAAAAACAACATTCCCATATACCTAAATTAATCAAGCATAAAATAAAATAGAAAAGATACCCTTCAAAATATCAACAAAACTATAAAATATCTGGGCTTATGCTTCATAACATGTACGCAAAATCTTCATTAAGAAAAACTATAAAGCTTTCCTGAAGGATATAAAAGGAGATTTGACTAAATGAAGGTATATACCATGTGCATGGATGAGAAGACTCAAATTGTATACATGACAATCTTCTCCAAATTAATCTATAAAGGCAATTCTAATCAATATCCCAAAGATCTGTTGATTCTAAAATTCATACAAATGCCAGGAACAGTAAGGACAATTTTGAGAAAGAAAAACTGTCAGGGAGGCCCTTGACCTATCAGTTATTAAATTCTTCAGCTTCCCCTCTCCATTTTCTTCATTCTCTTGCACCCTCCAGGCAATCCTATGGTGGTGGTGATGGTGGATGGCAATAATAACAGCAGCAACGGTAGCCTGCAGGAACCAAACTTCTAAGGGAGAAGAACTTTCTTCACCATTCAGTGGAGCAGGGATTCCATGAAGGTGAGGCAAATTTCATTGTTTTTTGTTTTTGGCATTCTTTCTGTCCTTCTACCACTTGGCCACAGACACACTGCAATTGCAGTGTTGGAAGACCAAAAGGAACTGAGAAGGGAACTGCGAAGTACTGGGAGATGACAGAGAGGGAGGAGCTCAAAACAGTAACCCAATGAACTTCTGGGCTCACCCCAAACCCACACTTGCTTGAATCTAATCCTAATAAACATATCAAAGACTTTGAGAACTGAGCTAACAAATAGACTTCCACCCAGGTCCCAGAATGACCAGTTGGTGGTGCACTCATGGGACAGATCTGAATAGCATTGCAAAGATGAAAACTTAACTGACACTGTAACCACAGCCTACAGAAGGCAAGTGGGAACTTGTGGTCTAAATCTAATCATCAATTAAAACAAAACAAAAACAAAAATATCAATGATATCCATATAATTTAAGCAAAATCCAGAGTCTCATAACCTGATATTCAAAATCATGTGTGAAGAATCATGAAATTCTCAACTCATGTGGGAAAAGATAATCAAAATACACCAACAAGGAGATGACACAGATATTGGAATTATCTGACAAAGATCTTTAAAACTTATAAAAATAATTAAAAATGCTTTAAAAAGTGGTGCAAACACTCTTGAAACAAATGTTTTTTAAAAAGGGATTAGCAAAGAAATAGATGATAAACAGTAGAACTAAATGGAAATTTTAGAACTGAAAAATAATGTAACTAAAATTTTTAAATTAACTGAATGGACTTATTAGCAGATTTGAGGTGACAGAAGAGTCTGTGAACTTGAGGATAGATCAATAGAAATATTCTAATGTGAACAACAGAAAGAAAAATGATTTTAAAAACAGAACAGAGCCTCAAGGACCTGTGGGACAGCAACAAAGGGTTTAATATTTCTGTGATCAGAGTTCTAGAAGGGGATAAGAAAGAGGGAAGTTCTGAAAAAGTATTTGAAGAAATAATGACTGGACACCTCAAGTTTGACAAAAGACAAAAATCTAAAGGTTCAAAAGTTTCCCAAACAGGATAAACCTAAAGAAATCCACACCCAGACAAATCATATTCACATTGCATGAGCCAATTCCTATCTATATATATCCTATTGATTCTGTTTCTCTAGAGAGTCCTGACTATTACAGTTGTTGTCAGGATACAAATCTTTGGTGGTTGCTGGACTGATGGCCTCAGTTACTTACTGATTGTTGGCTCAAGGCCACCTCAGTTATTTGTAATGGAGGCCTCTCCAACATGACAACTTGCTTCTTCAGAGCTAGAAAAAGGGAGAGAGTCTGCTAGTAAGACAAAAATCACAATCTTTTGTAACTTAATCATGGATATGACATCCTTTGCTGAATCTTATTGGTTAAGAGAAAGTAACTAGGATCAGCCTACCCTCAAGAGGAGGGAATTACATAAGGGCACAAATACAAGAAGGTGAAGATCATTGGGGGCCATTTTAGAGTTTGCCTACCACAAGTGGTTCTATTAATATCAAAGTAAGCTTCATGGCAAAGAAAGGTCCCAAAGCTAAAGAAAAATAATACATATTATTAAATGTATCAATTTACCAAAAAAGGCACAGCAATCCCAAATGTGTGTATTCCTAACAACAAGAGCTTCAGAAATACATGAAGCAAAAACTGACAGAAATGAAAGAATAAGTAGACAAACACATAATTATAGTTGCAGACTTCAACACTCCTCTCTCAGTAATAGAACTAGTAGACAGAAAATCAACAAGAAATAAAAGAATTGACCAACATCGTCCATCAGCTAGACCTAGTTATTAACCAGAAACAGTAGAATACATTTTTTTTTCCAAGTGAAGATGGATTATTCACCAAGATAGACTGTATCTAGGTCACAAAATAAAACATTCACAAATTTAAAATAATTGAAATCATACAAAGTATATTTTCTGACCATATTGGAATTACACTAGTAATCAATAGATAGAATTTAAAAGGAATGTCTCCAAACACTGGGAAATTTAGAACTCTTGAAAGTAACCCATGGGTATTAAGAGGTACAAACTATGTATAAAATAAATAAGATACAAGGATATAGTATGGCACAGGGAATATAGCCAATATTTTATAACAACTTTAAATGGAGTATAATCTATAAAAATACTGAATCACTATGTTGTACAGCTGAAACTAATATAATATTGTAAATCAACTATACTTTAATTTACAAAAATTTTTAAGTAACCCATGATTCAAAGAGGGTCAAAGTTTCAATAAAACTGCATGAAAAAAATGCAACATATGAAAATCTGTGGGATGTTGCTAAAGCAGTGCTTGCACGAAAATTTATAGCACTAAAATGCCTATGCTATAAAGAGAAAAAGGTATCAAATAATCTAAGTTTCTACCTTAAGAAACTAGAAAATAGAGTAAAATATACACAAATCAAGCAGAAGAAAGTAAATAGTGAAGGTAACTGCAGAAATCAATAAAAATGAAGACAGAAATATCTTCAAAGTAGTGAGGGAAAATAACTGATGACATATTTTTATATCAAGCTAGATTATCATGAAAGAGGGAGAAGAGGGTAAAAAAAACATTTCAGACATACAGTGACTACGAGTGCTTTCCAGCCATAGCCTTTTACTGTAAGAAATATTACACAGTTTTCTCCAGGAAGATGAAAATTAAACCCTGAGGGCAATGAGATACAAGATATTAAATATTTGTACACAGAAATTTAGTGTGAATTTTTTTATAGTTTTCATTAACTATTGGATGTAAAAATAATACAGAACAAATATTGTGTGTGAATAAAAAGGAAAAGAGTTATATTCTAGGTAGCAGTGACAATGTGGGCACATTGTTCTGTGGAAAGTTAAAGGGTGCTAAGGTTAATGTCATTTTCAGGAGGAAGAAAGAAATCTTGAATAGCTTCAAATTTAGAAAAATGAAGACCCAAATAAGTATGTTAACCAAAAAGAAAAAAAATGAAGACAGAAATACAATAGAGAAAAATCACTAAAACTGAAAGCTGGTTCTTAAGGAAAAATTAATAAAATTGATGTCTCTAACAAGACAAAGAAAAAAGTAAGAGAGAAGACACAAATTACCCATATCAGGAATGAAAGAGGCAATGTCACTGCAGACCCCACAGATATTAAAAGGATAATATAAAAACACTACAAGCAACTCTGCACGATAACCTGATACCTTAGATTAAATAGAACAATTCATTATAAACCACAAACTACTAAAACTCACCCTAGATGAAGTAGATTACGTGAAGAATCCTACAACCATTAAAGAAATTGAATTTTTAGTTAAAATCTTCCCAAAAAAGAATCTCCAGGTCCAGATAGGAGTCACTGTAAAATTCTACCAAACATTTAAAGAAGAAATAACACTAATTCTACACACTTTCCTCTACAAAAGAGAAGGGCAATACTTTCCAACTCATTTTGTAAAGCCAACATTACACTGCTACCAAACTACAAAAAGATAGTACAAAAAAGAAAACTACACACCCATATTCCTCATGAATATAGATGGGAAAAAATCAACAAAATATTAGCAAATAAAATACAGCAATATATAAAAAGAATAATTCACCACAAATAACCGGGATTTATCCCAGGAACTCAAGTCTGATGGAAAATTCAAAAATCTATAATATAATTTACCATACTAACCATCTATAAAAGAAAAACCGTAGATCTTATCAATATATGCAGAAAAGCATTTGACAAAACACAGCATCCATTTATGATAAATACTCTCATCAAATTAGGAAGAGAAGGGAACTTCTTTAACATAACAAGGGGCATCTATAAAACAAAAAACACCTTAAGCTAACATCGTACTTAATAGTAAAAGATTTCCCCCAAGATGAATTCCCCCTAGGATCAGAAAGAGGGCTAGGACATCTATTCTCAATATTCTCATTCAACATAATACTGGAAGTCTTAGTGCAATACGCAAGAAAAAAAATAAAAAGCATATAGATTTTAAAGGGTGAAATAAAACTGTTCCTATTCACACATGATACGATCATCTATATAGAAAATCTTAGGGCTCTACAAAAAAACTTCTAGAATGAACTGAGTTTAGCAAGGTTGCAGGATACAATCTCAACACAAAGAAGTCTATTGTATGTCTACATACTAGCAATGTACAATTGGAAACCGAAATGAAATAAACCACACCATTTACAATAGCTTCAAAAAATAAAATACTTACAAGGGTATAAATCTTACAAAACATGTACAGAATCTGTATAAAGAATCAGAATCACTATGAAATGATGATTAAAGAAATCAGAGGACCTAAATAAATGGAAATACATATCATGTTCATGGAATGGAAGACTCAGCATAATAAAGATATCAATCCTCCCTAAATCTATGCATAGATTTAATGCCGTGCCAATCAAAATCTCAGTAAGCCCTTTTGCAGATATTGACAAGAAGATTCTAAAATTTGTATAGCAATGCAAAGGACTCAAAATGTCCAAAGTAACTTTGAAAAGAATAAAGTTGGAGGACTCTAACTACGTGATGCTAAAACTTACTATAAAGTTACAGTACTCAAATGTGATACACCACATTAACAAATTGAAGAATAAAAACCATATGATCATCTAAATAGAGGCAGAAAATGCTTTTGATAAAATTCAATATCCATTTATGATTAAAACTCTTCAGAAAGTGGACATATAGGGAACATACCTCAACATAATAAAGGCCATATATGATAAACCCACAGCTAACATACTCAGTGGGGAAAAGCTGAAAGCATTTCCTCTAAGTTTAGGAATAAGACAAGGATGCCCACTCTCACCACTTTTATTCAGCATAGTCTTGGAAGTCCTAGACACAGCAATCAGAGGAGAAAAAGAAATAAAAGGAATCCAAATTGGAAAAGAAGCAGTAAAACTCTCGCTGTTCACAGATGACATGATGCTATACATAGAAAATCCTAAAAATGCTACCAGAAAACTACTAGAGCTCTTTGATGAATTCAGTAAAGTTTCAGGATGCAAATTAATATGCAGAAATCTCTTGCATTCCTATACACTAACAACGAAAGATCAGAAAGAGAAATTAAGGAAACAATCCCATTTACCATTGCATCAAAAAGAATAAAATACCTAGGAATAAACCTACCTAAGGAGGCAAAAGACCTGTATTCCAAAACCTATAAGATTCTGATGAAAGAAACTGAAGACAACACAAACAGATGGAAAGATATACTGTGTTCTTGGATTGGAAGAATCAATATTGTAAAAATGACCATACTACCCAAGGCAGTCTTAGAGATTCAATGCAGCCCCTATCAAATTACCAATGGCATATTTCACAGAACTAGAACAAAAAATTTTTAAATGTGTTTGGAAACACAAAAGACCCCAAATAGTCAAAACAATCTTGAGAAAAAAGAACGGAGCTGGAGGAATCACACTCACTGACTTCAGACTATACTACAGTAATCAAAACAGTATGATACTGGCACAAAAGGAGACATCTAGATCAATGGAACAGGATAGAAAGCCCAGAGATAAACTCAAGCACTTATGGTCAATTAATCTATGGCAAAGGAGGCAAGAATACACAATGGAAAAAGACAGTCTCTTCAGTAAGTGGTGCTGGGAAAACTGGACAGCTACATGTAAAATGTTGAAATTAGAACATTCTCTAACACCATATACAAAAATAAACTTGAAATAGACTAAAGACCTAAATGTAAGACTGGATACTATAAAACTCCTAGAGGAAAACATAGGCAGAACACACTTTGACATAAATCACAGCAATATTTTTCTGGATCCGCCTCCTAGAGTAATGGAAATAAAAACAAAAATAAACAAATGGGACCTAATTAAACTTAAAGCTTTTGCACAGCAAAGGAAACCATAAACAAAAGGAAAAGACAACCTACAGATAGGGAGAAAATAGTTGCAAATGATGCCACCAACAAGGGACTAATTCCAAAATATACAAACACCTCATACAATTCAATAACAAAGAAAAACCCAATCAAAAAATGGGCAGGAGACCTAAATAGACATTTCTCCAAAGAAGACATACAGATGGCCAACAGGCACATGAAAAGATGCTCAATATTGCTAATTATTAGAGAAATGCAAATCAAAACAATACAATGAGGTATCACCTCACAGCAGTCAGAATGGCCATCATCGAAAAGTCTACAAACAATGAGTGCTGGAGAGGGTGTGGAGTAAAGGTATCCCTCCTACACTCTTAATGGGAATATAAATTTTTTTAATAAGTTTATTTATTTATTTGTTTGTTTATTCTATTTTATTTTATTTTTTGGCTGTGTTGGGTCTTCGTTGCTGCGGGCGGGCTTTCTCTAGTTGTGGCGAGCGGGGGTTACTCTTTGTTGCGGTGCCCAGGCTTCTCATTGTGATGGCTTCTCTTGTTGCAGAACACAGGCTCTAGGCACGTGGGCTCAGTAGTTGTGGCTCACGGGCTCTAGAGTACAGGCTCAGTAGTTGTGGTGCATGGGCTTAGTTGTTCCATGGCATGTGGGATCTTCCCAGACCAGGGCTTGAACCTGGGTCCCCTGAATTAGCAGGCAGATTCTTAACCACTGCACCACTAGGGAAGTCCCGGGAATATAAATTGATACAGCCACTATGGAAAACAGTATGGAAGTTCCTTTAAAAACTAAAAATAGAGTTACTGCATGATACAGGGATCCCACTCCTGGGCATATATCCAGAGAAAACTCTACTCTAAAAAGATACATGAACCCCAGTGCTCATAGCAGCACTATTTACAATAGCCAAGACATGGAAGCAACCTAAATGAAGCTAAATGTCTATTAACAGATGAATGGATAAAGAAGATGTAGTGTGTATATACAGTGGAGTATTACTCAGCCATAGAAAAAGGATGAAATAATGTCATTTGCAGCTATATGGATGGACCTAGAGATGATCCTACTAAGTCAGACAGAGAAAGACAAATATTACACAATATCACTTATACGTGGAACCTAAAACATAGTACAAAACAGAAGAGGTGAGTTTTGAGCAAGCCTTTGAGGATCAGCTGGTCAGAGATGGTCAGGCAGGGGAGTAGAGGCACGAGCCTGCGAACGTTTGCCTCGACCTACAGAGCTGCTCACAGCACCAGCCGCCTGCTGTTCTTGATAACCTAGGGGCTGAGCAGGTCCGAGGGGCTCCTGGGCCAGTGGTGTGCTGGACGTGGCTCGCACGGGCTTTGGAGAACCAATACTGTGCATCTCTTCTCAACCTACTTTTACGTAGCATCATGTTAGTAGCTTGAAATCCACTGTGATGGGAATGTTTACACCACAGACATCAGCAAATGCTGCAAATCTGGGAATTATTTTCCCCCTGGATTTCTGACTGATCAGCACACTTTACCTCTGGCCCATTTCCCCCTGTGACTGAATGACAGAATAATAGAAATGATGAATGATAGAAAGGATGGAAATAGGAATGAGAGAAGTAAATCACGAACTCCAGAATTCTCAACCTGGATCTGATCAAGATCTTACTTTTATTTGAAATAGTTTAGTAAACAGTTCAAGAGTTCATTTTAAAAAGCATGCATTTTGGGGTACCTACCATCTGGCAGGCATTGTGCCAGCACTAGGAACCCAAAGATGAGTATGACACAGGGGTGAGGAAAAAGGACATACAAATTGTTGGCAAAGTAAACTGGCAAAGGCTTTGATGGAGTTATCTGTAGGCTGCTACAGGAGCACAGGAGGAGGACTGGAGTGGATGGAGAATCAGGAAAGGTTTTCCTGAGAAAGCAGCTCTTGTTTTGATTCCTGAAAGACAGTTCCACGCAGAGAAAACCTACCAGCAAAAGCAAAGCTATGTTCGAGGGTTTTCTGCTCTGTGCACTCTCATTTATAAGGCTGGGATGTAACAGGCTCTGTTTTTAGCACACAAGTAATGCATTAATACACTTCTGATGTAAAAAAAGAAAAACCCCAAAATCTCTTTAGATGCTCCCAATCCCCTTTAATTCTCAGAAGGCAGTACTGTTCCTAATTGGTTATGTATCTCATAGCCTTTTACTACATTACTATATGTGTGTGTACTTATGAAATTCTTCTTTAAAATATACAAATGGTAATACGCTGTATGCATTGATTTGCAATTTGCTTTTTTCCCACTTGAAAATATGTCTTGCAGCTCTTTTCATGCCACTACAAATAGATTTATCTCATTCTTCTTAAGTGGTGTATTATATTCCAGAGTGCTGATATGTATTCTTGGCCATCTTTCTACTGATGAACTTTAGCTTGTTCTTAATTCTTTGTGACTACAAACAATGCCAGAATTTAGATCTGTCTAAACCTTCTTGGGCATGTATATGAGTGTTTTTCTACATAATAATTATAATTACTGGGTCATAAGGTATAAATATTTCATATTCTAATAGGTAAATTATCTTTTTACATGACTTACCAATTTAGTCTCCCACAAGTCTATTTCCCTCATCCAGTTACCTTGATAAAGACTATTATCAAATGTGTTCATTTTTGCTATCTCGTTGGGTATAAAAATGAGATCTCACTGTTTTTCTTTAATTTTAATAACTAATGTTATTTTTGAAAACAGAGATTTTTGCCTTGTAAGATTCTAGTATTTAAATTATCAGAGTGCGAAATTAGCTTTTTTCTTTTGGTGTACAGTTCTATGAATTTTAATGCACACAAAATTAAGACAGCCTCTTCTCATTTCTAACACCTGCCAACCACTGGTGTGTTCTCTATCTCTATAGTGTTGTCTTTTGAGAATGTTACGCAAATAGAATTATATTGTTTGTAACATTTTAAGATTGGCTTCTTACTCAGAAGAATGCTCCTGAGATTCATGAGAGTTGTTCCATAATATCAATAATTTGTCCCTTATTATTGCTAAGTAGTGTTTCACTATAAGGATGTACCAGGTTTGTTTATCCATTGACTGAATGAAGGACATTTGGGGTGTTTCTAGTTTTTGGCAAGTATGAATACAGCTACTCTAAACATTTGTGTACAAGTTCTTATGTCAATACATATTTTCATTTCTCTAGAGTAAATACCCTGTAATGGAATTTCTAAGTCAAGTAATAAGTGTGTGTTTAACTATAAGAAATTGCCAAATTATTTTCCAGAATAGCTGTGCCATTTTGCATTCCTACCAGTAATGTATGAGAGTTTCAGTTATTCTGCATCCTTACCAACCCACTCTTGGTAATGCCAGTATTTTTTATTATAACCTTTCTAATTGATGTATCTTATGGTGGTTAAAACTTGCATTTCTCTAATAGCTAATGACGTCTAGCATCTTTTATTTGCCAACTTAATATCTTTTGGTGATGTGTCCAAAATTTTGCTCACTTTTTAGCCGGGTTGTTTGTTTTTTTATTGTTGAGTTTTGAGAATTCTTTATATATTATGGATATAAGTTCTCTGTTAGAATTGTGATTTGCAAATATTTCCTCCCAACTTATAGTTTGTCTTTTCATTCTTGGAGGAAAAGTTTTTAATTTTGAAAGACTCCAACCTATAAAATTTTTTTATGGATATGCTTTTGGTGTCATGTCTAATAACTTTTTGTAATAAGGTCATGATAATCTGCTCCTATATTTTCTTCTAAAAGTTTTACATTTCACATTTAGGTCTATGATCCATTTTCAGTTAATTTTTTAATAAGGTTTGAGTATAGGGCAAGGTTTATTGTTTTGCATATGGATGGCAATTGTTTCAAAACGATTTGTTAAAAAGACTCTCCTTTCTTCATTGAGTTGCTTTTGCACCTTTGTCAAAAATTAAATGGACATATTTTTATGTGTCTATTTTTGGACTCTATTATGTTTCAATGATCTCTTCCTCTATCTCTTCACCAATACCATACTGTTTTCCTGTTTGTTTTTTATAACCATTTTTTAAAATTGACGCATAGTTAATTTACAATGTTGTGTTAGTTTCAGGTGTTCATCAAAGTGATTCAGCTAGATATATATACATATAATATAGATATTGAATATAGTTCCCTATGCTATACAGTAGGTCTTTATTCCTTATCTATTTTGTATATAGTACTGTGTATCTGTTCATCCCAAACTCCTAATTTCTCTCTCCTTCTGCACCCCACTATCCCCTTTGGTACCCATAAGTTTGTTTTCTATGTCTATGAGTCTATTTCTGTTTTGTAAATAAGTTCACTTGTATCATTTCTTTTAGATTCCACATATAAGTGATATCACATGATATTTGACATTTGGAATTATTTCATTCTTTTTTATGGCTGAGTAATATTCCATTGTATATATGTACCACATCTTCTTCATCCATTCCTCTGTTGATGGGCATTTAGGTTGCTTCCACGTCCTAGCTATTGTAAATATGCTGCTATGAACACTGGGGTGCATGTATCTTTTCGAATTAGAGCTTCTGTCTTTTCCGGATATATGCCCGGGAATGGGATTGCAGAATCATATGGTAGCTTTATTTTCAGTTTTTTTAAGGAACCTCCATACAGTTTTCCATAGTGGCTGCACCAATTTACATTCCCACCAATAGTGTAGGAGGGTTCCCTTTTCTCCACACCCTCTCCAGCATTTATTATTTGTAGACTTAATAATGGCCATTCTGAGCAGTGTGAGATGATACCTCATTGTAGTTTTGATTTGCATTTCTCTAATAATTAGCATATTTTCATGTGCCTGTTGGCCATCTGTATGTCTTCTTTGGAGAAATGTCTATTTAGATCTCCTGCCCATTTTTGATTGGGTTGTTTGGTTTTTTTTATTATTGAGTTGTATGAGCTGTTTGTGTATTTTAGAAATGAACTTATTTACAAAACAGAAACGAACTCACAGACATAGAAAACAAACTTATGATTACCAAAGCAGAAGGGGGCGGGGGATAAATCAGGAGTATGGGATTAACAGATGCACATTACCATATATAAAATAGATAAATGACAAGGATTTACTGTATAACACAGGAAACTATATTCAATGTTTTGTAACAAACTATAATGGAAAATAATTGAAAAAATATATAGATATATACACATATATGTATAACTGAATCACTCTGCTGTACACCTAAAACTAACACAATATTGTAAATCAACTATACTTTAGAAAAAAATTAAAAAACCTCCTCCAACATGCTTCCCTAGAGAGCCTAGAGCAACCAGGCACCCCTTCGACATTTATGAAATGAGCTGGGTCTGCAATTGCTCATTCCCAGTTCCCACAACTTTTTGTACTTTACATGTATACTCACAGTTGTTCTCATATGTATATGCTCCACTTGTTTTGTTTCTATTTACCCTCATTTGTTCAACTGGATTATAAGCTCTGTCTGGATAAAGATCATTTCATGTATTTCTCTTAGATCTTTTTCTCACCTGGCACAATGCTGAGCACACAGAAAGCGTTTAATATCAATATATAATTAGCACCAGGCCTAAGTGCCCCTCTGGAGATTGAGTCACGGGAACTCAGTGACCACATCTGGGGTGTCTGTATGCAGGCACCTCATTGGCTTGCCCAGTCTCCGGCCTCTGGGCCGTATTTTGGGTTCTACCTCTGGCTCTTGCCCCATCTGTCATTAAACTCCACACCTCCATTCTGTTAGCCCCACTCACTATGCTGCTTCTTTGTTTGCAAACACTTTCTAGTTCCTACTCACTGCTCCTTCAGGGTGGGTCACACCCCTGGTGTGCCCCTCACAGCCAAGTGTGACATCTTGGACAGATGAAGGGATGAAGGAAAGATGATTGGTGAATAAACAGAACAGCTTGCCTTCCCTTTAGAGCTCACCAGACTTGCCACTAGTGGTAACTGCCACCTACAATGTCTTTGCCTTGCTCTTGTCTCTGCTTATGACTCTTACCAATGCTCCAAGGCTTGTATCCAAGCCCATCTTATTTAGCAACTTTCTACACATACTTAATGAATACCTAAGATGCCTAATAATGAGTTCCTAATAAGGAATTGCCTTTTGTAATTCTTCCAACTCCCTGTGACAGGTCATTTTTCTGAATCTCTGAAACACCTCTGGTCAACTTCTCTTATTATAGTTATCATACTTTGCCTGGTCTAATCTATTTATGTATTTGCCTTTGCCATCACCCCGATTAGATGGTAAGCCCTTGAGAGTAACTTTTTATACATTACTATCTTTATATTTCCGGCAGCCCTCGAAGGCAGGGTTTTGTGGCTAGTAAGGCACAGTGGGTATTTCTGATTTGACTCAACTCACTAAATTGAATTAAATGGCCAGATAAATGGATGGATGAATGAAACTATTAATACACGGTTCTGCAAGTGTCCCCACAGTACCCAGTCCATGGCTCTTCACAGAATAGACCCTCAGTCAATGCTGTTGACAGACCGATTGATGTGTCTGAAAACAAAGAGTGAAGACTCCTGGTGAGTCAGAGGTTTTTATTTGCTCAATATTTTTTAGCTTCAAATCCTAAAACAGTCATAGCCCCCGAGGTTTCAAAACCAGAACTGCAATCACCTTCTTTCTAGAGCCAGGTTGCCACAGAGACAGGCCTGGAGAAAAAAGTACTTCTGAATGGATAGGTCCAAGCGTATCTGAAGACAGAGAATTCCAAAGGCTTTCCTGGACTGCCTCTAGGCTGGGCTCTATTATTAACCTCCTCTGTGAGGCCGGGCTTCTGTCTGGCCTTGTGCGACTGAAATGGTTTTCTCCTGGGCTCATGCCATGGCTTTGTAAGCCACAAGCAATTCCTAGAAGCCAAGTCAATCAGAAAGATAAGGGAGGCCCCAGTGGTTCGTGGTTGTAGAAGGCATTTCCTTTGACATTAAGCCCGGGAAAGGACAAGCAATCCACAGCAGGCCCAAGAGAAACACAAAGCCTGGTTTGGGATGCCCAGGGGAGCACTTCCCAGCCCCAACCTTTCCCTTCTAGCAGCAAGACCCTCACCAGATTAGTGCCCACTGGGGGTTCGGGGGAGTGAATGCCCAGAGTCCTATGTGCAGCCAACCCCAGAGGTATCGCTGATATTCAGAAAGTGTCAAGGAAAGAAGCGCAGCTCAGGCCCACCAAGTCGTGAGCCATGCACTCTGAGAGAGCTGAGGGGGCATGGAGGGGCCAGGGTGGGGGAGGGAGGGGGAGGGGAGGGGGAGGGGGAGGAGGAGGAGAATAGCACCTTTTAAGGCTGTGTTAAGGCTCACATGAAATCCTAAGTGAAACACTAAGCACCATGCCCAGTATCGACTTGATTCTTAGTTGAATCAATGGGCCTATTTAGCCCTACATCATTCATTGCTGCTGGTTTAGTTGGATGGTGACCCAGAGGAGGGGAGGGGGAGGGGGGCAGGAGGGCAGGGAGGAGTGAGAGACGGACTACAGATGTGCAACCAAAATGGAATTCAGCCTGTAGACGTTTCCTGCGGAGAGTGTTTAAGCATGTCCCACTATACAGACTAGGGACAGGGGAGGAGGGGGTGGACACTCCAGCTCCATTCACAAAAGAAGAGGATGTAACTTGCACCCTCAGGGATAAATGTTCTCAAGAACACAGAGCCGCAGCCTCCACAACTGCCAAAATAAGTGGGTGCCTGTAACAGTGTGATCTCAAGGGCTCTGGGCAAATCTCCCAGCATTAAAAAAAAAATTAATTTTCCCATGAACCAGATAATACCTGAAATTCCATCATTGCTTTGCTTGAGGCTTAAATTTCTGTAAAAATACCAACACGTAGGGGGAGCGCTACAAATATTATCAGTCAGTTACACCTCAGTGTCTGGAACTTTTTGGATCCTTTCCTGCAGGCAGGTTTTCTGAGGCGCAGGGATGACAGAGTCAGGGGACTCTGGGTAACTGAGAAGGGAAGAGGCTTGGAGGAGCAGAGGAGGGGGTCATAGAGGGGACACAAGTTCCTAAACGGACTGTTCCCTGCACAGTGTCACCTGGGGCCAGCCTCACAGGTCACTGTCAGAGCCACTAATAAATCGGGCTCCGGGTTCTCCTAACCAGGGCCAGCTTCATGGGCGTAAACCTGCACAGTCCCACATGGCCCCGCACTAAGAAGGGCCCCAGGCTCTGTTCAATGCTCCGCTGTCACCATCTTGATGTTCTTAAAAATGTTTAAACGGGTGGCCCCTGCATTTGTAATTTGACTGCACCTCGAAAATTCTGAGTGGGAACTGCTCCTAATTACTCCCTAGAATATCACAAAAGCCCTCTGAAGGGCGCAATTCTCTCTTCATCACACGCGTATTTTCTTCAGTCTATTTTTACCCATGGGGGGATATTTGAAGAAATGTCCTTAATTCCGAGCACTTTAATTCACCTCCACCAACTAAGCCTCTTTCGAGGTGAATTAGGTGTCATGTGATCCATCCTATTATTAGCACATGCCCAACCCCCAAACTCCTGCTTCCTTTGCCCTTATATACATATCTCTCTCTTAGCAGAAAAGTGGCACATGACCTCCTAGCCTCAAGAATACTTGGCACAAGTCCCTGTTTCTCAGCCGTGTCCATTGTTCTCATCCAGAATGACACTGATTCTAAGCATCTTGCTGACATTTCTGACTTTTAGTGGGGAGTGCCATTAATCAATCGGCTGCATCTGTTTTGGAAAAATTAAGTAGCTCAAGTCAAGGCAAACACAGTAAATAATCTGTCAACAATCCAGGAGAGTAGTGGGGGCAGTGAAGGCAGGGCTTTGTCTTCTCATTATTTGAAATGCGTTTAATCTGCTGCTGGATCCTCCACACCCAGGCTTGGGTTACTGGATGCAGAAAGAAGAGATCAAAAGCTCTTTAAAAATGTGGAGACCAAACCAGGGTATTAACTGTGTAAGTGGGCTATTCAACACATGTGTCATGGAGAATGAGTTAGCCAGCAGGAGGCTCATGAAATGGCTCTTCAGAGAAAGGAGCTATAACCTTCCTTGTGGTTTAAAACTATAGAAACATACTCTCTCTAAATTCTTTGGTATGTGTGGCCTTCCTCAGAAGAGACAATAGTGGAACTGTGGGTAAATATGGTTTCTGGAGCCAGACTGACTGGGTTCCAATCTTGATGCTCTCTCTCTCTTACTAAACATTGACCTTGGGCAAGTTACTTAACCACATCATGCCTCCATTTCCTTATCTATAAACTACTTACCTGTAACTATCTCCAGGTTGTTGGGGGAATAAGTAAATTAGTATTTGGTGGATTAAAGACTGCTGCAAATTTTTTGACGTTCTTCCCATTGAAAGGTGGGAATCTCATTTCCCCTCCTCTTGATTCTGGGCTGATTTATTATGGCTTTGGCTAACAGTATAGGGCAGAAGTGAAATTTGCCAGTTCTGGGTCTAAACTTGTGAAGAACTGGTAGTATTCACCATCTCTGTCTGACTGGAGAAGCCCCATGCAGAGGCAGTAAGACTACAGGAGAGGAAGAGGAACACAGCCAAACCCAGCCTTCTAGCCACTCTACCAAGGCACCAAGCATGTGAGTCAAACCACCTTGGACCCCGAATACCAGCTCAACCACCAGTTGAATATCACTGAATGACCCCAGCTGACACATCTGAAACAGAAGAATCATCCAGCAGAGCCCTGCCCAATTTTCTGAACCATAAAATTGTGAGACATAGTAAAAGGATTGTTGTTTCAATGTTTAAAGTTTTAAAGTAGGTTGTTAATTGGCCACACATAAATGAAAGAATCTCTACAGCACTATACAGAATGACCTATATGCAAAAACAGAACAGAGCTTGCAACAGAGTATGCATTCAATTCACTCTTCCAAATTCTTCAGGGACATACTTGTTTTGGTAAAATTGGGTGGATTTAGTTTTATGAATATTTTAAAACACTGGAACATGTATCTAAAACTCTACAACTTTGAGCTCATTGTAGTCAGCCAAATGTCTTATATTACTTTTTTCTCCACTATCTCTGTTCAGGCAGTTCTCTCTTCCATTTCCTAGCCCCATTCCATTTTCAAATACTTTTACTTGGCTACCTTCTATTCAGGCTTTATATCAGTGCTTCTCGAAACTCAATATGTACATGGGTCGCCTGGACATTTTGTAAAAAGGCAGATTATGATTCAGTAGGTCTGGGACAGACCTGAAATTCTGCACTTTTTACCACCCCCTAGGTGATGCTGATGCTGCTAGCCCACAGTCCACACTTTGAGTAAGAAGGTTATAGTCTCAGCTCAGGTATTACCTCCTCCAGAAAGCCTTCCTGGTTCCTGCTCTTTCACCCCAAGGCTGAGTTAGATGCTGTTGAAGATTCTTTTGGCTGACTGCCTAAAGACCAACTTTTATTTTCTTTAGTGCTGTCAAAGCCCCAGTTTTATTTAAGGTCTCCTCCTTCCCCCATGATTTGGTAAATTTTAATAAATCTAAATGCTGTTTTTGACATTGCCCTTCTTTTCACTGTAATTTTTTCACCAGTGGCCAGGTGACTTGGTTAGGAAATGTTAGGAGCAGCCTGCTGTTCAGGAAGAGGTACTTCTTAGAAAGTTTTCTTCACTCTTAAAAACTGATACATTAAAAAAACCCAAAAACCTGATATATAAGGAAGAAACAAGTCTTTGTCTTTCCCTTGGTGTTAGTCTGTTGCTACTGTTGATGTCTGGAGCTACTGCAGCCATCTTGTGATCATGAGGGAAGTCTTGACAATACACTGAATGAGGATGGCAAAGTGAGAAGATGGAAAAAAATTGAGTCTGTGTTTAGTCACTAAATGAACCAGCTCTGGGCTTTCCTAGGTTAGGATTTCTTTTTACGTAAAATGCATCTCTTTATTACTTAAACCATTTTTAGTCAAGCTTTCTGTTAAAAGTGGCTAAGGGCATCTTACTGTGGAGTCCTATGCCCTGGCTCTCTTCTAACCAGAAGCCATATATATCTCCTTATCATTGCACTTCCTATATTATTCTGTGGTTACACATCTGCTTCCTCTGGTCAGGGACCTCTTGAGGTACATTATTTGCATTCCCAGCACCTGGTGTAGTGTAAACGGTATGAACTTTTATGAACTAAAGTGAACCCAAGGGTTTTCAATTAGAGAAAAATTAAATTTTAGCCACTTCAGGTATTATCCCCTATCAAGGTTTAACCTTGAAGAACTGCCTCTTGTTGCTTTGCACTCCTTAGCCTTACCTCCCACAAACAGTAATAGTCCTGGAACACAATCTCATTTTGATACCAACCCAAATGAAATATCATTAAGAAGGTTACAGAAAGGCCACATGACTCATTCTAAGACTGAAAATAATTTTTAAAAAAATCATTATAATGATGATAGTAATGCCTTGCCTTTGCATAATAATAATGGTTACCATTAGCTGAGTCCATCATATCCCAAACACTCCTCCATTCCCATAACTCCCAACTAACAGGGATAAATAACTTGCTAAAGGCCACAGGGCAAGTACATAATGATGTCAAGATTAGAACCCAGGTGTCTGGCCCCTGGGCCTGGGCTCTTCCCATTTTGCTCCCCCAAAATCCCTTTCTGAGCACTGCATACTTGTCAAAGTGATTTTATGCACATGATCTCATTCAGTGCTCTCAAAGGAGCTGTGGGTATGATCAGCCACATCGTTTTGATATTATTCAAGCTGCTAACTAAATATATGTTACGCTGGGATCATTATAGAGCTTTTTTCCCCCTGTATGTTCCAGTTTATTGTTTTTAAAATCCATTTCAAATAAGAAAACACTTTTTGGAGGAGAAAAGAACCTAATGTGACTGAATTGGGAAACTGTTTTTTAGTGCTAAAGGAAAAAAAAAAAAGTTGGCCCAGTTTTTCATAGTGGCATGTTGATGCAATGCCATGAATGAAATGTGGGACGAATGAATGAAATATTTCAAAGTGGAAAAATAAATCATGAGGAAGAACCAATTCCCCAAAGAAACAAGGCTGCAGATAGCAATTCCCTAATTTCCAGCCCTATGCACATTTTTCATTCTGAGAAGACCCCTCTGTCAAAACCTCTTTGATGGAGACATAGAGCTAAAGCAATAAGAGAAATCTCATTCTTTAGAGCATCTCTTTGCTTCCATCCCAGGCTTTAGGATGCTGGAATGTCTTTGTTCCCATGGACCAGGTGGTCAGCACTCATCACAGCTACTCAACGGGTCCCTTAGAAGTGAAGACAGAGCAGGTATCGCTCGATGCCTGTGAACAACAGAGTCAGTAGGGACGTGCTTTCATTTCTCACAAGAGCACATGAGTTTTCCCACTCAAAGCTCCCCTTAAGAACAAAATCCTCTTTTTATGGATTATCTAAAGCATAATATTTATGTTTTCTTAACTCACTCATAATAAGCTTCTAATAGTTAACTACCTGATCAACTGTTGAATGGCTGTGCTTCCAATACAATAACAAATAGTGATGGAACAATTCTAAGCACAGAGAAGGCACTCAGTACGTTTTAAAAAAATTAAACAGAATGAGGTCAGGTTGACGTTCCTCCTTCCATCTCCACATCCAGGTCAATGCTTTGCCCGTCCCTGCCTATCCTCTGGTGTCAGTTGCACACATTTGATTGATGCAGACCTGTTACTTCAGTGGGACCCAGCAGAATATGGTTGTTGTTCCCATCAGATGTGGTGACCCTCCTGTCAAAGAAGGGGAATGGTGCCTGATAGCCACCTTGTGTTGATTTCATGCGACACACCCTTGGGTGACCTCTGGGACAGGGCAAACTTGGTAGCATCCTGTCGTTTTGCATTAGGAGGTAGGAGCCAGGCTAGAGAAACAGGAATTGAGGAGGAGTAGTAGTAGTAATAATAATGATGATGATGATGATGATAAAAATAATAATTACTCTATTAAGAGCTGTCTCAGTTTGTTGAGCTGCTAAAACAAAGTACCACAGATGGTGGCTTGTAAACAACGGAAGTGTATTTCTCACAGTTCTGGAGGCTGGAAGTCCAAGATCAAGTTGACAGCATGGTTGGGTTCTGGTGAGGGCCTTCTTCCGGGTCACTGACTGCTGACTGTGTCCTCACATGGTGGGAGGAGTGAGGGAGCTCTGTGGGGTCTCTTTTATAAGAGCACTAATCCCATTCATGAGGGCACCGCTATTATGACCTAATCACCGCGAAGTCTCCATCTCCAAATACCATCACATTAGGATTTCAAGATATGAATTTCGGGTTGGGGGACACAAACATTTGGATCATAACAAGGGTCTAAGATTATGCCAGACCCATCACATTGCCATTTGACAGTTTCCTGCATGGACCACTGTGTTGCCTCCCTTCTTACAGGCAAGGACACTGAGGCCCACAGAGGTTACCGACATCTCATGGCTCGAAGCTGGCAGAGCAAGGGTATGAACACAGGCCTATGTGCTTCCAGAACTATTTCTGTTCACCGTATCCAGCTGCCACTCACAGATCTGTCCTCCTGGAGCCAAGGACTCCCAGTGGCCTCAACCTCTGGAAGTTTGAGTCCAGTTCCATTGGATATCCTGCAGTGGCTTCCCAGCCACAGGTATACACTTCCTGTCCTGGTTCCACCTATATCTGTTGCACATGCCACATATGTCCCAGAAAGGTTAAGGCTCTGGATTTTATAAATTTATTTATTTATTCATTTATTTTTGGTTGTGTTGGGTCTTCGTTGCTGCACGGGGGCTTTCTCTAGTTGTGGCAAGCGGGAGCGACTCTTTGTTGCGGTTCCCGGGCTTCTCATTGCGATGGCTTCTCTTGTTGCAGAGCACGGGCTCTAGGCGCATGGGCTTCAGTAGTTGCGGCACGTGGGCTCAGTAGTTGTGACTCACGGGCTCTAGAGCACAGGGTCAGTAGTTGTGGCGCACGGGCTTAGTTGCTCTGCGGCACGTGGGATCTTCCCGGACAAGGGCGCACAAACCCATGTCCCCTGCACTGGCAGGTGGATTCTTAACCACTGCACCATCAGGAAAGTCCAAGGCTCTGGATTTTAAATTCCCTCGGGACATTTATCAGTCTGGCATCAAGGATCTCCAACGACTGCCTCACCCTCCATCATGACCCTACCAGGCATCTGCAGTGCCCATCACCCCAGGCTTCTCATTTCTCCTCACCTCCAGGCCTTTCCCTGGCCACCCCCTGGATGGCCTCCCTCCTCGTTTCCACCAAGGCCTCGATGAGAGCTGCCTGACCAGCTTGGTGCCCCCTCCACACCCCGCAGACCTTCCCTTTCCTAACTCCTGCAGTGCTCACATTCTGCCCCACTTAGCATTTGCTTACAGTCTCACATGTACTGTGCCTTAATAGCTTTCTGTTTTTAATATCCTTTTTCTGATTGGATTGTAAGCTCCTTAGAAGCTGGGACCATGCCTTGCACTTTGCTGACACTGCTTTTCCAATCCTGTCCTTACCGAACTCCAGTCTATTGCAGTGAAGAGTGGAGGGGACACCTAAAATAAAAGGATTCCTTTGAGCACCTGATCCACAAGGCACTTTGCTCACTTTGGGTGTGGAACTAGAGTTAACTAACCAGCTAATTTTTCTCAATCATTTGACCTCCCCCTACCCTAGAACAGTCACAGAGGTGGCATTCCGCCCCACCCCTAACAGTCACCACTTGCAGAGAATCGGTCTCTCCCTCCCTGGTCCCCATGGAAAGAGGCAGAGCCAGGCTCAAAGGGAAGGGGCTGGATGCCTCCTCCTGGACGCAGTGTACACTCTCACAGGGACACATTCTGTCTTAGCAGCAGCTCAGTTAGCTCCCAAAGTTCCAGCCATGTCCTGCATCAAGGCCCCCAGATGGCATGCTTTCTGTGGAGCATGCGGTGATGGAGGAGGCATGAGCGCCACCAAATCATGTGTCCCTCTGTCTCGGCCCTTCTGTAAGATGTCTTGCTCTTAACAGCCATCCTGATGGCGAAAGAAAGCCTGGGCCACATCCAGCCTGTGACTGCTGGAGGCATGTTGGCCACAGGAGGTTGCTTTGCTTTCTTCTTTCTCATCAAGGCTTCCTTTCTTCCTCTCTCAGGCTGAGTTGGAAAGCTCTCGAAAGGTAGCAGATTGCAGGCACTGAAGGCTGGTATCTTCTGTTTATCCACAGAACGAGGACATCGGCCAATGCAAGAGCCCCTGTACTGTCCCTTCCATGTGCTCCTGGCTCCAGAGCACCCGAAGCAGCCCGCCTGGGCTGTCTATAAAGTTCCAACTCCCCCCATCCCCAGCCTCCCCCTCCTCCAGGCTGTTTCAGAGGGAGCTGAAGGTGTGTTCTCTGTGGCACTAGTTCTCAAATTGTAGGATGATGACCCATCAGTGGAACGAGGCAACTTACCAGGTCACAGCTAGCAATTGTTTTAATGAAATAGAATGGAAGAGAACTTCTCAGTGCATCGCACATAGGAATGGTACTACTGCATTAGATTACTGCTACACACACACACACATACACACACACACACACACACACACACACACAATGATGTAAAATGCCCTTTTTCCTGTGGCTTACGATTTCAAAGGTTTGTAAGTCCTTGTTTCACAGGCTGGATGAGCCAAGTCTTGCCCTTGACCCTGGTTCTGGCACAGCGAACTTCTCAGGCAGTGTGGTATGCTTCCTCAAAGCTGACCAGCCCTCTCTCCCACCCCCATTTGGAAAAAAAATACAAAACACCTGCTAAGAGTGAGGCATAGGAACGAGAATGTAGGAGACGAAGAAATGGTTAAGAAGTGATTGCTGCCCTCCAAGAGTATAAATTGGAAACAATGCTTAAATAAGGCCAGCAGACTGGAAGAAGATACTTGAAACATCTGATAATATGGTGGAGAGGTGTTCATTCCCACGACCAAAGAGACCCTCACAGTTCTGGTTTTACCAAAAGCAGAAAAGAAGTTTTGCCGTCTCAGATGTGGCCCTCAGAACTAGGGATGTGCTGTCAATTTGCCTCCAAATGCCTACATGTACCTTAAGCTAGGTTTTTAGCCCTCCATGGCCCACCCTCTCTAAAGCCAAACTGGTGCACAGGACTCTCAAAAGATACCCCTTTTGCCCGAAGGGAGTCTTTCGTGTTCTAGGTATCCATACTTCTATGCAATGTCTAGAAAAACTAGAATGGGGACCAGAAGACTAGACTTTACCCAGGGACTGACATATTTTGCTCTGTGACTTTGGGTGAGACCTTTCACCTCTCTGAGAGACAGCTTTTCAGCTACGATCCTGGAATGCGGACAAAAGTGACTGTACCCAGTAAATGGCTTTGTAACTTGGTGAACTTGGCTGAGGACAGACACATGTCCAGAAAGAATGAGGATAAGACAGGCTCTCACAGGTCATTCCCGTAAGATGGAAATATCCTTCCTCTACCCAGCCCCAGCCAAAGCCAATTCCCTGCTGTCTGGGACATTTATTCCCTGAAACAGTGAAATGCCTGTTTTCCAGTGAAACACAAAGGATTATGGAGCACAGCTGACTTGAACTTGAACTAACATTCACACATGAACCAACCACATTGGTCTTAGGGATGGCTTTACTGGGTAAGAGCTGGGTGAGAGCAATCCTGCCTGGGCAAGTGGAGTGGGCACCTCCTGTCTGGCACCAGCCTGATCACCCTTTGCCCAGAGATGTGATTCTGGCACAGAGACACTGAGGCACTATGGCTTCATGTGCAGCACACTTACAGTTACTCCACAAGCCCTTGTTTGTAAATAGAGTTCCCCTGCCTTTAAAATTAGGGCATCATAATTCAAAAAGAGTCATGTACCACAATGTTCATTACAGCACTATTTACAATAGCCAGGACATGGAAGCAACCTAAATGTCCATTGACAGATGAATGGATAAAGAAGATGTGGCACATATATACAATGGAATATTACTCAGCCATAAAAAGAAACGAAATTGAGTTTTTTGTAGTGAGGTGGATGGACCTAGAGTCTGTCATACAGAGTGAAGTAAGTCAGAAAGAGAAAAAAAAATACCGTATGCTAACACATATATATGGAATCTAAAAAAAAAAAAAAAAAATGGTACTGATGAACCTAGGGGCAGGATGGGAATAAAGACGCAGACATAGAGAGTGGACTTCAGGACACGGGGAGGGGGAAGGGGAAGCTGGGACGAAGCAAGAGAGTGGCATGGACATATATACACTACCAAATGTAAAATAGATAGCTAGCGGGAAGCAGCCGCGTAGCACAGGGAGATCAGCTCGGTGCTCTGTGACCACCTAGAGGGGTGGGATAGGGAGGGTGGGAGGGAGATGCAAGAGGGAGGGGATATGGGGATATATGTATGCATACGGCTGATTCACTTTGTTATAAAGCAGAAACTAACACACCATTGTAAAGCAATTATACCCCAATAAAGATGTTAAAAAAAAGAAAAGGAGGCCAATAGATACACCTTTACTATTTGCGCCATCCACAATAATGCCCAGCCGAGTAAAAATGCTGTGTTACCATCTTACTGAATTCAAGCCTTCTTGGGTGGCTGGGGAGAGTGAGGTGGGAGAATCAGTTATAGTTGCTGATGACATGAGCAATCTATACAGTGGCAAAAGACACAGAAGTGATGATGGTCACCATCCCCGGGGAAGGATATATTGATTTCCTCCATCTTCATCACCGAGGGTTCAGTTTGGAAAATGGCGTTAAAAGGGAGAAACTACATTTTCTCTTTATTCTCTAAAGGAGAAGCTAAAGATGACATTAAGAATAATTTGATACAGATATTTTACACCTTCCCTTGCTAAAGCAAATATCCTCCATGATGGATGTTGGAGGGAAAGGTCTCCCAATAGTCTCATTAAAACCCAAGTGATTATTGTAAGGTGAAGTCTCAGTGTAAAAGCAATGCCTGAATCCATAACAACTTTGGATTTTGTACAGACACTATAATTATTCATTGGAAAGGGAGACTGAATTTTGCCTAAACCAGATTCAGAGAGTATTGACCCAACATCAATCTCTACACACATGAAGCACTTTACAGATGTCCAGTAACTTTGCTTCCATTTTTCAATTACCTTTTACACATTCTGGTGAGCCATGCGGGGCAGGTTTTAATCCCTCGACCTTATTGACAAGGAAAATGAAATGAATTGTTGGAGGCCCTCAGCAACCAATGCTTTAATTGGGGTCTCCTATCTCAAGCCCTCAGTTCTTCCCTCTGTGCCATGTGGTTTTTCAAATCTCTGAGGTCCCTTTGTTCACACAATTCATCTCGAAACTGGTAGTGACCAGAGTCGCTGATTATAGAAATGTGAGACGTAGAGGTTCTTACTGAATCAGGATACAGACTTGGGTATTATAGGAACCAAGAGGTTCTCAAACTTAAGCGTGTATCAGAATCCCCCGGGGTCTTATTAAACCACATTGCTGGGCCTCACCCCCAGAGTGTCGGATTCAGAAAATCCGGGGTGGAGCCAGAGAATGTGCATTTCCAACAAGCTCCCACGTGATACTCATGCTTCCGGCCCAGGTCACACACCTGGACAACCACTGACCTAGGGATTTTCAACTGAAAGCACCTGAAGGACAGAGGTAAGTCTTCCCTCTCCCTCTGCATCTGTCTGTGGTCTGGTCCATCCATCTGGCCTCTGCACAGGTTTATCACAAGATTGTTGCCTCATCCGTTAGCCCCTCTATTTCTGAGGTTTTCCCAGGAAGGAGCCTGTATTATGAATGCCATGGGCCTCCTTCCCTGCCACATACTTTATATCTATCCTAGTGATGACATTTCCCCATTGTGGTCAGATTCCAACCTGATGGCTTATGATTATAAATTGCTGCCTTTCACTGTAGGTTCTGAGAAACATCAAAGACTTTAAGGCAGAAATGAGGAACACAAGCTTTAGCCACAGGACTAACTTGGCTAAGTAGCTCCAGGGGCGAAATACTATCCCATACCATAGTCCCCCGGCCTCCCCGCATGATTCAAAATGCATGTTAGTACACTCAAGGCTCTGAGAAGTCCTGCAGTATGCAGACTGGTTTAACTTTAATATAGATCTTTCCAATTTTACATGACTACAGCCTCCTTTTCTTTTCCTGATAACACTTCCTAACATTCATGGAGTAAAAGCTTTTTGATAAATACTCATTAGGAAATATACCCATTAAGGGGTGAGCTGCAGATCTTATGGAGTTGACGGGATAATTCCTCAATTTCAAGTTTACTGCTCAACCATCCCTTCCCCAAAGGACACACATAAGGAGCCTGTCTTGTAAAACCCAAGGCATGGGGGTTAGGGGAGGAGGGGCAGAGCAGAACACCTGCTTCATGCGGGCAACTGGATCCCAAGAAGGAGGAGGGAGAAATTTCTCTCAAATTTACAAAGCAGATGGATCATCCCCCCTTTCCTAGAGAAGAGTGGGTGAGGAGGCAGAAGGAGGCCAGGTGTGTTACACAAATGGAGCTTCCCTGGGCATAAAAGACAGCAAGGCGGGGAAGGAACAGCTCCTCTGGCCCCGCCACCAACAAAGCTGATCAAGAATCCAACAGACAGAGACTTGCCCCCAAGGAGCCTTTAAGACCGTCAGGGAAGATTCATGCAGGAAGCAGTGCAAGGTATCATAAAAGCACTGATGGTGTCAACCCCTACATGCAACCCAAGAAGAGAGTCGTCATACACAGGAAACGCTTTACACATTTGGAGGTGGCTGGTGCACCAACCCCCGCGGATGGGATCCTGAACGGAAAAGCGCCTAAGCTGCTTCTGCTGGCAAATGCGGGTGACTCCAGAGGATGGATCTGTGGAGTCCTCCTCGCACAAACAAATAGGATCCCAGGAAACAAATTAACTCTCAGAGAATGACGTTTTCCTACCTGAATGCCTCACACGTGGTCATCAGCCGACATCTGTCACGTATTGTCTTCCTGCAATCCAGGATGAGGGAAGCGCTGAGGGAAGTATGTTCCAGACACAGTCACCTTCCATGATCCGAACAACCTCAAGCCAAATTCTGTTTTCCTGAGGGAGAAGGAGAGAATCATGATATAGGAAAAACCCTAAGATGGCCAGGGGTCAGGAGACGAGTAGCGTTTCCTCTGTGAAGGCAGGTCTCGTGCCCCTGATAGTAGGAGCTTCAGCCCAATTTCCTTCTTGCTCCTACACAGAGATGCCTGGTTCCTCCTGTGTCCCTCTGGGGACTCTTCCATGCCTCTGTGCTCTCCAGCAAAGCAATAGTTTTTGACCAGCAGTGAGGATGGGGTGCCTCAGCTGCTCATCTGCCATCTGCCATCTCTCCTTTCTACAGGCTTCGAAAGCATTCTCTAGCGCCTTTGAATCCATAGGCCAAGGATGTGAAGAGACAGCGCGTCGAGAAAAGACTGGTTCGTGAATATATGGAAACGTGTTCAACCTCCCTATGACTCAATAAAATGTCACCATTTTGCTTAACACATTAGCAGTTAAACAGACATTAAATGCTTGGTGTGAGCCAGGGTGTAGTTTAAACTGATGAGCACCTTACTGGAAGAGACTTTACAAAATCTTAGTAAAAGTGTTCATGCACATGTATTGAATAACCTGGAAATATGTTCACAAGGTCTCTGGTTTTTAAGATGATTGTATTGGGTTGGCCAAAAAGTTCATTCGGGATTTTCCGTAAGATGTTATGGGAAACCCAGAACGAACCTTTTGGCCAACCCCAAATAAAACAGCACGTACAGGATAATCTTATCTGTGGGTGTGCAGGTATGTGTGTATGTGGAAATGTATTTGGAAGGATAAATTCCCAACTTCTGGTTCTGATTTTCTTTGGCTCTATACTACCCTTAGGCCTGGGTCCTTCCCAGAGCCCCATAATTTAGAGGGTCTCACTCTGGCCCTTCTGCAATCTGCCCCTCTCCCTGAGGCAGAAACTCTGCAAGGCAAAAGGGATGAACCCACCTGAAGCTAGCTCATTCTCATTCTAGTACACACTCTAAAACCCAAGACCCTGGAATTCCCATTTCCAGGGCTGCACAAGCTTCCTGAGTCCTTTTCCCTGAGCAGATTGTGTTACTGGTGATCACACCCCAGACGCAATGGGTGGCCAGGAGGGAGCTGTTTGCAGGGGTGCAGATGGTGCTTGCACCTGGGACTGCAGCATCCACACGTGCATCCCAGGGCCCTCGTGGTGAAGGCTTGAGTCATGGCTGGCACGAGACAGGAGGTGGCCAGGAGCCTGGGGTCAGCTCTCCCTTGCTCTGGGCTTCAGAACTCTAAATTTGAACCTGTACTTTCAGATTGTTTCAAGCATAAGGATAGAAGATATTTAATAGTCTGTCAGCTGGGTTTATAACTTCTAAGTATTTAGACTTTCTCAACTTTCTAAATATGGTATGTGGACCTTCACTTATACACTTACCTCAGACCACAAGAGTGTTAGGGATGGACCTGTTTTGGATAGTAGAATTAAGGATATTTTAATTCTCTCACTCTCTCCCTTTCTCTCCTTCCTCTCTATCTCTCTATCATTTATTATCTCTCCCTCTGTTCTTTTTTTTATTTTTTACTATATACTAACAAATTGATGTTCTTTGTTTTAGTAATTCCAAGTCTATGAATCTAATCTAAAAAAATTATTAGAAATGTTGACAAATATTTGTGCATCTAGAAATTAAAATAACCTAAATGCTAAACAATGGAGAAACAGCCAAATGAATTATGGTACACCATATGGATAAATACCTTAAAATTATATTAGTAAATCCATGTTATGCTGATGAAGAATTTTAGTGAAAAATGCTCAATACAACATTAATTGAAAAGCAAGTTACAAAATATATAGTATAAATATAATTTAATGTATAAATATACGAGATATGTATATGTAAAAGATAGAAAACCACCAGGATATTAACTATGCTTATGTTAAATGAAATCCTGGATGAGGATTTTTTTCTTTAGATTTTGGGGGTTTTCCTACAATGATTAGGGGTTACTTTTATAATAACTTGTTTAAAAGTCTAAACATGTCTGTCCCTGCGTCCAGGTTTGTGTTTCCATGAGGAAACCATACCCTGGTGGCCTTTGACGTAATCTACAAATGAACCCTGCATCCTGTTGCCACCGTGGAATCCTGCTTTCCAAGTGCTATTTCCCTTCTGTGCCTTCTAACGTTTGGATTCCTAGAGCAGCCCTGGGGCCTCAGCCTAATCACGAAGGTGCCTTTTACCTGGGCGGCCAGGAGGGTGGCCTCCCCAGGGAAGCAACACTTACAGGATGCTCTTACAAAAGCCGAGCAGACCTGCCTGCCTTTTCCCTGTGGGAACCTGGCCTCTATGAGCCGTTGAAGATCCCGCTTCATACATCGCAGCTCCCCACACCACTGCCACCCCCTCCCTCCCCATACTCCACAGTGCAGGTACTTTCATTATCTCTCACTTCCTGGGAAAAGTTCTGATCGATTACTTCACACAAACATTTACCCTCCTAAGCGTTTCATTTGTAACAGGGAGATGGCACACTTAGCCTAGGGAAGGAATCTCCAAAGGCAGGATGTCCAACACGTGACTTCTGAATGTAAAGACATTTGGGAACAGCAGTGGGAAGCAAGCTACCTGGTGCCTGGAAACCAAATCATGTCAATCACCTCCTTTTAGCGAAGGCCACTAAGACCTAGAGGATGCAGGATTGAGAAGACCTCCCCGGAGTATCAGAAAACGGAAACTGGAAGCCACGCCAGTTGAGCCCAGACACCTCTTACTCAAACTAGAAATCAAGCACAAAGATTCAGATGAGAACTGCTGGGAACTCCCAGCCCTCAGCCTGGACCTGACATTTCCAAATGTTGAGACCAGAGAAGAGAGCGACTCTTATTGTAGTTGCTCTAACCATTATCAGTGTTCTAGAAACACTTCCAAATAACAGACTAGCATCTATTATGATTTCCCCTGGTATGGGCTTCTTCCTACTCACTGCCCTCCACCTCACGCACAGAGCCTCACCTTAGGATGCTGGGCAAGGGCTTCATCAGCCCCTGTGTTTTCCGGTTCTTGGCAGCCAGGCCAGGAGTCATGAGTCGGTCTGGAAGTTAGTTGTAAATGCTAATTCATACAGACCACCAGAGACGGATATCTACCAGTAAAATCGTGTGACAATCATTCGGATCCCTAATTTCCGCCTCTTAAAAAAACAAAGGATTATACTAAATTTCCAAATCCTTTATTCCTCTATATCATTAAGCCTAAATATGGCTTGTATCCTATTTCCTTTTTTTCTAAAATCTGAGATCAATTTTCCAATTTGTAATAATATAGCCATGCTCTAAAACTTTTTCTGAAATTGTACTTATTTCCAGCCTGCCCGGTTTAGCCCCTCATTTGATGCTTGTTTCTTCTGAGTTAGTTTTGTCTTCCCAGTAAATTCCTGGAGGGGAGGGCTCAGAGGAGAACACATCATTCTCCTCTGCGTGGCCACCTCAATGCTGAAAACATTGTTCACCCATAATACGTGCTCAGGAAATAGAAAACCTAACTGGGCTGGCTGGATGGTCTCAGCATCACTTCCCAGGCAAAACCTAAGCTTAGCAAACAAGCCGGGCCTCGGGTGAATCCTACTCTCAGATCCCTCATTTGTAAATGGAGATGACTGTTTAATGAGTTTTAAATGAGATTATATGCAAGTGTTTATTACAACGCCTAGCACGGAACAAGAGTTCGGTAACATCAGCTCTTATGTTTTATTGCCATTGTGAGAATTTCTTTTCCCTCCTTGAAGAACAGAGTTTAAAACCATAATCCCCACAAGGAGAAAAACAGTTGGTGGCAAATCCACCTCCGACAGTTTGGGAGTCTCTGGGAGGCGTCGCGCACAAACTCCGTACTTGGTATGGGTATCGACCTCAGAGCTGCAACCCGGGCTCCATCAGCCTAAGAAAAGCTTGGCTTGTTGCCTTGGAACTTATTGGCACAATAAGAGATAATGATTTCCCTGTACACACTCCCTCAGAGCAGTTATTGTTTAAGTATTTCCCTTATTCCTCCTTTACCGGAAAACAATACCTTATAGAAATCAGCTGAGGAAGACACTAATAGCAACTTCAAAGTGCAGCTTTCTCACTGCCCTGACTTGGCAAGGAAGCCTGTTTGGCGCAGTTCGCCTCAGACCCAGGAACAGAAAGTGACAAAAATGAGTCCCTGGGGACTGATGTGGGCACCAAACACTTGGCAGCTTTGGGGCCAGCAGGGCCAGCGAGAAGAAATCGGTTTCCTCAATTGCCAGCCCCAGGAGGTCACAGCCATACTATGAAAATAAGGGTTTTTTTTTTTTCTCTTTTCCACTCACTCTTCTTGCCTTCCATGATATTTCTTCTCTGTCCCTTGGGAAATTTGTGCCTTTGTGGGGTCTGTCCTCTGCCCTTCTTTTGTGAGCATACCAAGGCAAAGATTCATTTAATTTTCAGAAACTGTGTCTGTCAATAAATTGCTTTTGCTCTATCTTAGAGGAGGCGCTGCCACCATCCTCCCTGAGCGGACATTCCTTATGTATGGGAAGCGTTTCTCATTATCTGTCTTGACCTCTTGTGCAATCTTCTTTTCATCCTCTCCTTGGGCTTTTCTTATCATGGTTTGCACTCCCTCACCCTCGTTCTGTAATCAACAGCATCCTCCTTAGCACATGGCGTTGTATCCCTTGTATATGTCCTCTGTTATAACCTTGATTAGCTCCCCTCATCATCCACCAGGCCTTTTAAATTGGGAATGCTGTCCTTGCACTCACCAAACCCAGCACTTCAGCTAGTTTGCTTCTAAACCCTCCAAGCTTGCCTTGCAGAGAGATCAGGCATGAGAAATTGATGGGCTCTGTTCCGCCACTGCATGGGCGTTATTGAGCACCTCCTGCGTGCCAGTGTTCTTCTAGATAAACAAGACAGATATGTTCCCTGTCTTCGTGGGGCTTACAAGTGAACAAGAAAGAGACAAGCAAGCAGACGATGCTGGGCGATGAGCCCAAAGAGCCCAGACCATCACAACAAACTCACAGGGCTCTGGGGATATTTGAAGTCTTTGAGCATCACACAGCACTACCCTCCATCTGCCGGATACAACATGAACTACTGGCTTGAGATAGTATCTATTTCCACATTAGATCACACCGCTTTCCTTTCAAGGATATAGCTAGAAAGCTGGTTTTTTCAGCATTTGCTGTGATAAAAGAGACACTTGCGTAAAAATCAAATGCAGTGCCTAATCTGATCCTAAGGTTTAAGAAGGTGGATACTGTCCAGCAGCTCTGTACATCCCATGAGTAGGTAACTGTGGTTACCTAAGAATGAATTTTAAGTACTATATTTCCTTCTATTTGTGAGAATTATTTTTCAAATGGTTACTAAGGCATTAAGGTATAATGCCTTATATTACATTGTTCAGACCTAACTACTTAATCAGAATAATTGCTAGGGATTTCTCTTGGCCTAAAGCTCATGAAAGCTGGGGAATCTCTGATCTAAGCTGAGACCTGAAGGATGAGAATTTGGTAGTTGGGCTGAGAGGAAAGAATGTTCCAAGCCAAGTAACATGATATCCAAGGCCCAGATATGAGAGAGAACAGGGGCAGTAGGGGAAATGTAAATTGTCAAGTATGTCCTGGATTCCTGCTCTCTGCCTGCCCCCCACCCCGTCCATAAGCCACCACTTTCACCCAGCCACTGGCGTCCCCATGGCCACTCACTCACACATTTTCATACCCCTCCCCTTCCCAAGTGCCTGCCCCACTCTCTCCCCTCCCTCCAAGGCCTGAGATCACACCTGAGCCGGGAAAATCAAGACCTAAAGATGTGACAAGCGTACTGGAGCGGGGCCAGGCAGATGGTCGCCCAGGAGTGTCGGGTGGCAGACAAGAGTCGGGGTGTCGGCAGCCCACATGGCAGGTCTGGCAGCAGGTGACAGAGACCCGGCCAGGGAGAGACTGGATTTCAGAGACAGGAGTCCAGTCCCTGGAAGGAACTGAGGCCCCAAGCAGGAAACCAAGCAGGGACACAGTTCCCAGAAACGGGGCACCGGGTGGAGGTTCAATGACAAAGGACAAAGTTGGAGCCCAGTTATAAGAAAAGGCAGCAGAGCTGAGAGTGACCAGCTGGGAGGAAGTGGTCTATTTATAACAGGAGAAAATCAGAAACAACTTTAATGTCCAAAAGTAGGGGATTATTTTTAAAATTATGGTAAAACTACACTGTGGAATAAGGTGAGGGATAAAAAAACATGTTCTGTAAGACCGTGTGAAAATAGGGAACATTTCCTAAATCGTGTATGCTACTAAGCTGGGGTGTTAAGTTGTCCTCTACCTTGTAAACTAAAATGCCTATCTGGTGTATACAATTAGACACAGCAGAGAGAAAAGAAGAAATTGAACAACGGCTGAAAAAAGAACCAAATATTATCTAAGTGGGCAGAGTGTAGCTGATTTTAATTTTTCTTTTCTCTATTTCTCTATATTTTCCAAAGTTTCTAAAGTTAAAAAAAAAAAAAAAGACTATCACCTTAGTTTCTTTAATAAAAATTAAAACAAAACCAAAAGCTAGTTGGAGTCATAATCTTTCCCAGTGCAGACCAAAGCCATAGGAGAAATGGATCTGTCCAAATGGGTTGGTCCCCCATACAAATATGGAAAGCCAACAATTAGAAGGCAAGAGATGGGGCTACCCGGATGTTTGATAAAACACCAAGGCCAGCTTGGAATTAGGAAGAACAAAAAGTAAAAGACCAACAACCCAGTTACCCAGTTACTTTGTATGGTTCCCTTTCCTTTACCTCTACTCATGGCCAGGTATTTTGTCTCTCCCCAATTGTAACCTGCTGCTCAAACTACCTCTGAAGCCCTGAATGTCTGATGAGGGGAAATCAGTTGCAGTGGTAGCATCAGGCAGGACAGCACTGTCTGGGCTAGTGACAGAACACAGGGTCTGGGCCAGCAGTCCTGGGTCTGAACCTTGACAATGTCCAAAACCAATGGTGTGTCTTTGGATAAACCATTTCTGAGCCTATTTCTTCACCATAAAGTAGGGAGAAATAATAATATTGGCTCTACTGGATTACTGTGAGGCTTAAATGAGATAAATCTTTCTGGCAGTGCTTTGTGAACTACAAAGTGCCATGCACGTATCAAATTTACATAAATAACTGCTAGTTGGAGGGTCTACTAACACAACAAGATGCATTTCTGGAGCATATCAGAGATCTCACAAAGTCCATTAAACACATCATCTTTATTCACTGCAGTTATGTCTCTGTGCTTGCTTCTTTGTCTCATAGAGACAGACCACATGGCTCTGATTTCCATGGGGAAAATGCAAATGAGTGCCTCTTCTGTCTCCATTAGGGAAATTCCACAGAATAAAGTCCCAAGACCATGAAGCTATAAGAGAGCTAGAGAAAAACTAATGACAAAAGCCCTTGGTCATGTTGGCTTGGCATCCAATATTTCTAAAGACATCAATACGTCTCTGCTTTCCAATGATCCTAATCTTGATCAGAGCCTCAGGTCATGACCTGGGAAATACAAAGCCTCAGAAGATTAAATGAAAAGATCAAGTCTAAGATGACCTCTTCTTTCAGGGTTCCTAAGAAGCCTCAAAGGAGGCCATCAAATATTCTCTCATTGAAATCAGAGATTTTATGTTGAAAGATGAATGAATTAATAGACAAATGAATAAATGATGAGCACATGAAGACAGGAAGTTTTATTTGGAGGAATGAGAATTATTCTCTAGTCCCTTAGGAACAAAAAAAGACGAAGAAGAAAGGATATGGCCATTTTAACTACCAAAGAACCATAAAAAGTGGACAGAATCCAATATGGGGGCTTGGAGTTCTGAGAATACTTTCAGAGAAAGCCATTAAGTTCTGAGAAATTATTGAGCTTCCCAGCCAAGGAACTCCACCCTCAGAGAGCCACATGAGGTTCTGAATAAAGCTGTCACTAACCCAACAGACCAGAGTCTCTGCTCCATCCTCCCTCCGGCCTTTGCTTGCTTGAAGACACCCAACACCAGCCACTTCCCTCAAACTGCAACCTGTCAGATTTTGACTCTCTCCTAAGCCATCTCCCACCCAACCTCTTTCTGTTCCCACGTCTACTACACACTCAGTCACTGCCTGACCCAGGGCGCCCCACGCTGCCTGCTCAGAGCCCCAGGCCAGGCGTGGGAGCAGCGTGAGCTCAACAGCTCCTGCATCTGGATGGAAGAGAGCTTCCTTCTCAATCCTGACTCCTAAGCTCTGAGAAGTCAAGGCCCTGGGATCTGTGGCCGCCTTCTTAGTTCTTGACTATCTGAGGCCTTTTCATGTGTCTTAAGGACTTTTTAAATAAACATATTCAACTCAAATAGAAATATGAACCACTGCCTTGAACTTAATTCACGTCGACTGAATCAGAGTTTTGTTTTGGAAAAAGCAAACCAACTCATTTTGTGGAATTTTCCACCTGTTTCTGAAAACACTGAATCTGGCCCCATGCCAGGGTGCAAGGGCTCAGGAGGCAACCATCTTCTCTCGCTGCTTCTTTGTTCTTGCCTCGCAATTTCCTTCCATCTTGTAAAGCACTGCTTTACCCGGAGTGCTTCACAGGCAAGGCATGCTGCCACATCCTCCCTCCCAGCCTGGGGGGCCATGAATCTTTCCCTGGTTTCCCACAAAGTCAGCCAACAGGTGGAGCCATATAATGCGCTACCCCTTATTCATTTATTCATTCATTCATTCATTTAACAAACATTACTGAGTAACTAGTATGTACCAGCCATTATATTTAAGATGATCTCATCAAGTAAAATGATCTTATCAAAAATATACATACTATGGTTTATTTTTAAAGTATAGGAAATTCCAGTCAAAATTCTGGTGGGTGTCTTACTAGTGGGGAATAGTAGGGAATGAATAGGGGAATGTTCTTGCTTGGCCACCTCCTAAAACAGGCACCTCTCTCATCACTTTGGGCTTTATAAGGAAGAAAGGAAAGGCAAAGAGGAGACTCAAGGGTCCAAGGAACTGAGTTAGAAAGGATTCAAGTGCACTCTGCCATAGGCCTGAGTAGAAAAACAAGTTATTTTCCCAGAAAAGAATCACCAAAATGATAACGATACTTTAGGCCCCTATGTCTGTTTAAAAAGTGATTTTCAACTTAGACAAAAGGGGTGGAGAGGGACCTGCTGGATGCTTCTGCGGTGTGTGGACTGTCCTGAGCTTTCTGCCCCAAATGGAAAGAAGCTTCTGAGATGTGGCTGAGCATCCTTCATCTACACAGCTATGATCCCGAGCCAGTTCAGGGTTTCCCCAGACCCCGCTGTGGAGGGGAGGAATGGGGGAGAAGAAAAAGAGAATTCTGATCTGTTTCGTGAGTCACAACTGCTTTCTCTACCATGTGCTTCAAGTCCACATATGAGTCAAGAAACTCCACAACTGGTACAAATGACAGATTTGAGGAACAAAAGTAATCATGCAAAACCGCCAACTAGAACAGATTTCCCTGTGATTGAAGATGGCAATAATAGGACAAAAGACAGATTTTTTGCCTTCAAGAAACTCTCTCTTCATTGCAGCCAAGGCAACACAAAATTCAAGGCAAACATTCCAGTATTTTCCCCCCACTGTTTGGAAATATGGAAAAAGAAAGTCTTGCCATGATTTTTTTTTCCCCCCTAGTTCTACCAGAAGTGACACTTTTTTTCTCCAGCGTTAACAAATGACAGAGTATGATTCTTCTGGTGCTTGGAACGGAGGACAGACTCAGCAAAGAAAAGAGTCTGGATGGGAGACAGTCTGCAGGAAATTGTAAACCTGCTAAGAAAACAGAGGCCCCCTCAACAGGCTGTCTTTACAACATTAGTCTCTTTGAATATGATGAAAATATTATCTGCCTTATTGATCACCAGCTCCCTAAATAGAACAGAGTTGTTTATAACAAATGCAACCAGCTACCATAAATGTGCAAAACAATAACACGCTACCCTCATATCCTGGCTCCGTATCCACTGCCAAACACCAAGCAGGGCAGATGAAACACCATGCATTTTGTTCGTATGGAATCTGGGGAATCATAAGAATCTAAAAATGTCACAAGATTCTAAATGTAAGATGCAGTCTGTTTTGAAGGATCGAAACACAGAGTCCCCAGGTTAGCCTTTTTTCCAGGAGAGTTCTGAATTTTTTTCTAATCTTTTGGTTTCCCTAACTGTAGTTTGCTAAAAGTGAATGAAACCCTGGAGACCATTTAATCCAACCCACTCATGTTATAGGTAGGACAACTGAGGCCCCAAAGAAAGGATGTGTCTTTTCCAAGGTCACACAGATAGCCAGTTACAGAGCTGGGAACAGAATTCGGATCTAACTCTAGATGACTCAGTGCCCTGGTTAGGTGAGTTAAAAGCCAGTTCAATTTTGGGGTGGCTTTGCACAGCAAGAATTCTATTTGCTAATATCAGATTGTGCATCCTTTAAGCCAGCTGGTAACGTACATGTTGTTATGACTTCCTTAGCTCTTTCTCCCACCTCCCCATCCATGTCTAGCGAATACAGAAGATGGGTCACAACGATATCCGTAGCTCTGAAGGACAAAGATACACTTCCTCATGGATATTCTCCTGGCATAGGTAAGATTGTGTTTCTAGAAGTTTTTTCTTTGTTTGTTTGTTTTCATGCATCTTGGGACAAGCTATCTTTCCGCGTCACTTTTTTTTTTTTTAAACAACCTTGAGTTTGAAAAGTGACTTCTTAAAGCCTAACTTCCTTTAGAATCGGGCTTATAGTCATCACATTATCAGCTCATCTATGTTCTTAGCAGGGTAGGCATTCAGTGTCTCTTTAAATGCTCCCTGGGTTCACCTGACCCTGGTCCCAACCCTGTCCTTTAGTTCTCACATTGTTTATTTCCTACATTGTTCTATATGTATATTTCCTAATTAACAACAAAGTAATTGGGTCTTTACATTGAAGTAGCTCTGGCTTCTCTGCAAGGAGAGGGTTCAGGTGAAACAGATCAGTGAGCTTCAAAAGCGTATAGCAAGACTTCCCTGGTGGCGCAGTGGTTGGGAGTCCGCCTGCCGATGCAGGGGACGCGGGTTCGTGCCCCGGTCCGGGAGGATCCCACATGCCGCGGAGTGGCTGAGCCCGTGAGCCATGGCCGCTGAGCCTGCGCGTCCGGAACCTGTGCTCCGCCACGGAAGAGGCCACAGCAGTGAGAGGCCTGCGTACCGCAAAAACAAAAATAGCGTATAGAAGTCAGAGCTGTCTCGGTCACCCAGCGCTGGTCCCAAACTGCCACTGACCCTCTGAGTGATTTACTCATGCAGCCTCTCTGTTCTTCAGTTTCTTCTTCCTGTCCCATCTGAAATGGGCTGTGCATCTATAAACTAGGCATGTATTTACCCTTCTCTTCTCAAATCCCCTCCTCGTGGTTTCTACAACATTCTCCTCTGAGTCCTCCTGCCTGGTCTGTCTCCATCTTCTTTGAACCTTCTTCCTCTTGATGCGCTGAAAGGTTTTCTTCTCCCAGCTGTGACCTTGGCCCTGCTTCTCTCACTCCTATGCTGGCTGATGAGACCCCAAACCCGACTCACACCTGAGCGCTAACCTGCGTCTCTTCATGTCTTTGGAAGGTTATCACTTGGATATTCAAATATCAGTTTCACATTTTCTTTTTCTGTGTGTCTCTGAATATATCAAGTTCATTTTTTAAGGAAATTCTTGGTTGAGATATAGCTCACTGAATTTTTTTCTTTTTTTTTTTCCCCACTGGTTTTCAAATTGAAATATAGTTGATTTACAATGCTGTGTTAGTTTCAGGTATACAGCAAAGTGATTCAGTTATACATATATATATATTCTTATTCAGATTCTTTTCCATTATAGGTTACTACAAGATATTGAGTATATTTCCTTATGCTATACAGTAGGTCCTTGTTGTTTATCTGTTTTATACATAGTAGTGTGTATATGTTAATCCCAAACTCCCAATTTATCCCTCCCCATCCTGCATTTTCTTAACTAGAAGAAAACACAGGTGAATGTTCTTCTGTTTTCTAAACCTGTAAATGCGAAAGAACTTTCTAAAACTAAAAGCAAGGGAAGAAATCACAAAGGAAAAATAGATTTAATCATAAAAATAACCTGTGCTCCGCCACGGAAGAGGCCACAGCAGTGAGAGGCCTGCGTACCGCAAAAACAAAAATAGCGTATAGAAGTCAGAGCTGTCTCGGTCACCCAGCGCTGGTCCCAAACTGCCACTGACCCTCTGAGTGATTTACTCATGCAGCCTCTCTGTTCTTCAGTTTCTTCTTCCTGTCCCATCTGAAATGGGCTGTGCATCTATAAACTAGGCATGTATTTACCCTTCTCTTCTCAAATCCCCTCCTCGTGGTTTCTACAACATTCTCCTCTGAGTCCTCCTGCCTGGTCTGTCTCCATCTTCTTTGAACCTTCTTCCTCTTGATGCGCTGAAAGGTTTTCTTCTCCCAGCTGTGACCTTGGCCCTGCTTCTCTCACTCCTATGCTGGCTGATGAGACCCCAAACCCGACTCACACCTGAGCGCTAACCTGCGTCTCTTCATGTCTTTGGAAGGTTATCACTTGGATATTCAAATATCAGTTTCACATTTTCTTTTTCTGTGTGTCTCTGAATATATCAAGTTCATTTTTTAAGGAAATTCTTGGTTGAGATATAGCTCACTGAATTTTTTTCTTTTTTTTTTTCCCCACTGGTTTTCAAATTGAAATATAGTTGATTTACAATGCTGTGTTAGTTTCAGGTATACAGCAAAGTGATTCAGTTATACATATATATATATTCTTATTCAGATTCTTTTCCATTATAGGTTACTACAAGATATTGAGTATATTTCCTTATGCTATACAGTAGGTCCTTGTTGTTTATCTGTTTTATACATAGTAGTGTGTATATGTTAATCCCAAACTCCCAATTTATCCCTCCCCATCCTGCATTTTCTTAACTAGAAGAAAACACAGGTGAATGTTCTTCTGTTTTCTAAACCTGTAAATGCGAAAGAACTTTCTAAAACTAAAAGCAAGGGAAGAAATCACAAAGGAAAAATAGATTTAATCATAAAAATATTTAAACATCTGTGTGTTTAAAAAAAACCCAACGTTTCCATTCCCTTGGATCTGCCATCCTCTGGGGCTCTTGGTTTGTACGGCCTCTAATCAGTAACCTGGTTTATGAACTGTCTGTCCTGACACTGACTTTGGCTCCACTTGGAGCAATGCCCCTGCCCAGCCGCCATCACTGTGCTCTGTCCACGCGGCCAGACAGGGCCAAGGTATCAAACTTAAAGTTCATCGTCCTCCTTGGTAAATCTCACTGTTTCACTTGACCTGTATCTCAATATTTGACTTCATAAGGGCAAAAACTGTGTCTTCAGCTCTTGGCATGGTGAGAGATTTGAGATTTACTAAATGATTGACAGAACGAGAGAATGACAATTATGAAGCCAAGCGAGAGGAAAATAATTTAAGGACTTGAATTCTTCAAAAGTAAGGCTTTATGATCAGCTGTCAATTTTCAGTGTTAATGATAAGCCAAAATAACGTGAAAGATCAAACCCCGAGTGATGGAAAAGCCCACCATCTGAGCAGCAGGGTGTTCTAACCCAAGGGCCCGCTTCTGGACGAAAGGGGCACACACTGATATGCTGTGCACAGTGAAAAGCTGACCCTTCGTTCCATCATAGCCAAACCTACGTAAAACCAACTCTTCCAGTGGCTGGTTTTACCCTGCTCTCTTCCCCAACTGGACCTCATTTATAAGGCTGGTGGAGAAAGCCCTTCAGAGACAGGAGGATGACCACCTCTTACTGGACTACGGGAGCACAGGAGCGTGTGTGGCCATGGAGCCACCAAGCAGGAAGGGCCCTCCCACACTGACTCCCATCAGCCCACGGATAGCGCCCCCAGAGCTGTCGCCCAGAGCATGATGGAGGAGCGACAGAAAGCTCGTTACTCCTTTTCACTAAGTTGCCCTAAGCCTCTCTATTCCCTCCTCATCACTTATCTGAATTTTCAAGGCTTTCCAGTTTACTTTGCAGTGTTGTTGTCTTCATCCTTCTGATTGAGCCAGCCTCTGCCAATTCCTACCATTTCCATAACTCAGACAGTCTTAAGCTATCTGGCACTTATAATTAATTTACCTCCTACAATTATTTTTCCATGTCTTTTTCTCTCTACACTTCTTTCTTTCCAGTATTTAAAATACAACAAAATAAAACAAGAAAGAAAAAAACTTCCATATAACACAGTCTGGGGGGGAACTGGGCATTTTACCATGTCATTCAGGAATCTCTATAAAATGTGGTAGCTCCCACTAGGCTATAGCACACACAGTTTCAGATGTTATTTTATTTTATTTTTATTGAACTATAGTTGATTTATAATATCGTGTTAGTTTCAGGTGTACAGCAAAGTGATTCAGTTATGCATATATATGTATATATCTGTATTCTTTTTTCCATTCTTTTCCATTATAGTTTATTACAAGATATTGAATATAGTTCCCTGTGCTATACAGTAAATTCTTGTTGTTTATCTATTTTATATGTGGTAGTGTGCATCTGTTAATCCCATACCCTCAGCTTATCCCATCCCCTCACTCCGGTTTCAGATGTTATTAGGTTAAAAATCTATGAAATTCCCATTTTGGCAGATCAAAAGTGGTTGAATATTGAGACTGTCCCATGGTTCAATGTCATATTAATAAGCACTCTGTTCAAATTTGGCTTCACTATGACTCCTAAAGTAAAGGATTTGTGCATGTCCAGCAAAAAGGCAGCAGAACTGTTACATGGTGTTCTGAGCAAGGGTCTGGCAGGATAAAGCCATCGGCTTCTCAAAGCAGCTCGAGAAAGTGTCGGGGGACTGATGGTCTGTGTCCCGGCCATTCGTGGTCAGGAAAAGGACACCTGTGTGCCTGTCTGCTCCTTTCTCCCGCCTGCCCTTTGTAGAGGAAATGCAGCTGGAATGTCCTCTCACTACAACAATGAGGAGAAGTGGACAAGAGGCTGTTTCATCACCTTTTCCTCTGCCCCGATGCCCCGCTGGGGACTGGAGAGCAAGCGTCCACTGTGTTTTGGAGGCTGCAAGAGGAAGTCGCTGTCGTTAACCCAACTTGGGTCATTCCTTCCGGGGTACAATGGCTGGAGGTGGAAACTTTAGCAGGAAAGCCAAAGGAGTTCTTTGACCCACGTGCTTGTGTCTGGGTCTATGGGTGAGGTCGCAGGCATCCATTTGTGTCACCGTTTATGATACAGATCACGGTGGAGTTTTACCCTGAAAGTAAAGACTAAAAAGAGGAAAAGTCTGGGAGCTGGTGTTGGTGGTGTCATCGCAGCCCCAGAATGGAGTCCAGTTTTGTTTTCATAAACAGGAAATTTCTCTCTTCACAGCTTAAGATGGGATATAAAGAAGTATTGTTCTGGAATGACTCTCTTCCTTCTTCTAGCTGATGTTTCTAATGGATTACCCTACCCCCCCAGAGGCCAAGAGGGCCAAGATTTTTTTCAACAAAACCAGCCCCGGGCCACTTCTCCAAGCAGAATGGGCTTCACTTTGACATCTTCTCTACCCTTGCTCACTTCTATGCCAGCAGTTCTCTGCCTTCCAGCAACTTATCCCTGGTCCTGCCTGGTCCTTCCTACCAGGAGTAATGCATCCCATTTGGTCATCCATGCCAGGGTCCTTAATGGGTCTGCATGTTGCACTGAGGATTAAATGTACATGTATCTGTATAAGGAGAGTACTTAGAACCACACTATATAAATAAGCATTTTATAAATGTTAACCAACAGGACTGTAGGAGGTGATAATGAATGGAGCATTATTGTTATGAAGACTGGGGTGGTATAAACAATCACTACTTGAGGACTTTGATTAAAAGTCAACTCTGAATTACTGGATGAGAAATTACAGGATCTCTTCACCTTGGCTCTCTAAAGCAGTGCTGTCAAATAGAAATGTTAAATTTTCTAGTAATCACATTTTTTGAAGTAAAAAATAAAAAGATGAAATTAATGTTAATAACATATTTTATTTTATCCATGAATCAAAAATATTCTCCTTTTGACATGTAATCAATGTAAAGTTTTTAATGAGATATTTTACTTTTTTGAATGCCTTGTCTTAGAAATCTGCTGTGTAGTCTACACATACAGCACACCTCAGTTTGGATGCTAGGTTTTCAATGATTAAAGTCAAATATAATCCTACCAAAGCGCTGAAGTTTTGTTTAATGGGGAAAAAAAAATGGTCCTCATTGCTTCATGTTTTAAATTTGAATTTGAATTTAAATTAATTAAATTTCAAATTCAGTTCCTTAGTTTCACTGGCTACTTATCAAGTGATCAGTAGACATGGGTGCCTAGTGGCCAGTGTATTGGACTGGGTAGGTCTGAGCTGCCCACCAACTTCCTCTGATGCCCTCATGCCTCCTGCCTGGCCCGTGCACACCCTGGCCCCCCGCCTTGCTCTCCTCACTCCCCTGCACTATTTCCTGCCTATGCTGGGCCTCTGCTCACACCTTTCATTTTGCTGGGAATGCCTTCCCCTCCTCTAATGCATGGTCTCCTTCAACGCCAAAGTCACCTCCATCATGAAGCCTTTCCCAGCAGCTTCCTCTTAGAACTTATCAGCATTCCCTCCAACCTGGTGTGCTCAAGGCTCTGTTATATGCAATATGAACGCATTTGCATCTATTTGCTAAGTGTGTATGTGTGTGTGTGCGTGCACACACACGCATGCGAGTATTCTATGTTCCCAACTTGACTGTAAACCCTTCAGGAGAGCATCCCTGGCGTTACAAACCATTTTCCTCTCACCTGGGCTATCACAGTAGCCTCCTAGCTGGTCTCCCTACTTCCTCCCCTGGCCCCCTTGAAAATCCACCCTCCACACAGCAGCCAGAGTGACCCTGTTGGAAACACAAATGATCATATATCTCCCCAGCTAAAAGCCTTCTGGTGACTTTCCGCTTTTCTTAAAATGAAGTGCACATTTCTCAGCCTGGCCTCTACGGCTTTACTGGGGGGGCGGGGG
>NW_006777801.1:1713193-1713463 GCF_000442215.2 Lipotes vexillifer
GGGGGGGCGGGGCAGGCGCAGCCATCCTCTGTGGCTTCATTGCCTCCCCCATCACAGTGCCCAGGTGCCCAGCCACACTGGATTTCCTTCTGCTGCTTGAGTACCTCGAGTTCATGTCCACCTCAGGGCCAGTACCCTTGTTGGACCCTCTGTCTTTCATGCTCACCCAAGCCCCAGATTGCGCTCAGTTGGTTTCGTCTTGTCATATGTGAGGTCTTACCCGACATCCCATTAGTCTCCACTCCCACTTCGAAGCCCCAGACTTACACT
>NW_006777801.1:1713473-1718271 GCF_000442215.2 Lipotes vexillifer
ACAGCTCTCTGTTTGATTTTCTTCATCTGTTCTTACAACTTTGTTGATCTTCTCTTACAACTATTTGAAATCATTGTTCATTAATTGACTGGCTTGTTTAATGTCTGCCTCTCCACTAGAATGTAAGCAGGGAGCTCACCCCTTCTGTTCACTACTGTACCTTAGGGCCCAGAGGCTCAGCAAAATGGAAGTCTTCAGTTAAGATTTCAAATTAATGAATGAATATAAAATCCCATGTAACTCCTACAGCTGGTAAAACCCAATGATATATTGAGGGCTAAATCAATATCACAATTCACAAAGCAGATAAAACAGTGGTTGCAAACTCAAGTCCTTACAGAGACTTGGCAATAGTACATGAGTAAGGTACAGTAGGGAGGGGTGGGGACTGTGGCCAACAGGAGAGTGCTGTTTCCATTTAGAAGAGGCAAAATTATTCAGCTCCAATCATTAATGTCTCATCAGAATACAGGCCTAGTGTGACCTGAACCTTTGATTTTTCAAGAAAAGCTAAACATTCAACTTTTTTAATAAAATGTTTTAATTATTAAAATTATATAGATAAAATAAAATAAGTCTGCTGGATTTATTTAGTCTACCAGTTTGCAACTCTGAATTCTAATGCCTTTGGTTTAATTTGGTTTAACTGTGGGCACCCGAGACCCCAAATTTCTCTTTTCTTTTCTTTTTTACATTCCCCTTCTAGTGCCTCCTTCAACTCAGTAACTCAGAAGTCATTGGGTTTTTGAGTTCCAAATCCAATGACGCTTGATTTCAATCCTTATCTTCTTTGATCATGTTAGACCTTGGCCTCAGTCATGTAGTGGCTGCTGAAAGGCACCACCCAGATTCCCCTTCAGGAATGAAGGTTTATACCCCTAAACTGCTGGGAGCATTGCCTGCAGACAACGCTTAGCTCTCAGCCTCCTTTGGGTATTATCTAAGTTGAAGAGAACTGCCTTGCCCAAGGCCATGCCCCCTTCTTGGTGGGCGGCCCACATCTACTGACAGTTTGCCACAAAGGTATAGAGTCCTGTCTCTCTTGCCCAAACGCAGGACATGTCCGAAGGGGAACACCCATTTTGGAGCTCCCCACAGGGTCTGCTGAGGCCTCGGTTTTAAGGCCAGCACAGCCCAACTTCTCCCTCTACCTAACCCTGTTTCATTAACCTCCCTTTCATAAATATTAGCACCCCCTAATCAATTTTTACACATAACCTTCGTGTGAGTCTGCTCCTTGGGGACCCCAAGTATGACTGTTGGTCTAAGAAGCGAAAATGTGGACTAGATCTCTTACCACCTGGCTGGCAACAAGGACCCCATCCCTGGTGTTGGGCCAAGCACAGACAGCCCCTGGCACAAGGTTGCAGGGCCACTGTCAGAGATCTCCTACCTGATGGAATAGGATGATGTGCTTGTAGAGGGGGATGCACTAGCTGGGGTTATGAATCAGGTATTTGAGAAACTAATTATGGGAACAGTATAATTTGGTGGCTCTTGGGAAGTTCAGGTGAGGCGTTGAAGAAAGACAGTAAAAGTTGGATTGTGAGAATGGGCACTTTGGGCTTCGTGTGTGCAAGAATGAGCAGTCAAGAAGAGGAGTCACCATCTTGGCAAGGGGAACAGACCCTGACCTGCAAGAGGAGGCAGGGCTGTTGTTACAGAATGGGGACGGAGAAGAATGTGCTTAGGCCCCCGTGATGCATTTGAGCATGTCTTGGTTCTTTCTTGCCCAATTTTGACAGTAAATGGACAAATACAGCAACACTCATCTGAGAAAGACATGATGTTCAGTGGCTCAGATTCTCAGAGACAAGGCATCAGCTAAGCCAACAAGACCAGCAGAAGCACTAGATTATGGTGAAGGGAATCTAGGCTCGAGGGAGCAGGGGAAAGGTGGGGTATCAGCTATAGCCCTGAAACCAGCTGCAGTGACTGGGGTTATAATTTATCCCATAACTGTCCTCTTCCAAATTTTCCTCAGGAAGAGATGAAATTCCCATTGATTCCTGGAGGAGCTGCTCCGAGAACATATATGCAGTGATTCCAAAGGGCACAGGGTGGACTGTAGCGGACACTGTAATGCGCTGCCCAGACCTCCCTTCAGGAAGGGACTGGCCACCACCCGCACCATCCAGCTGCCAGGCGTGCTGCCAGCAGACTGTCCCAGGATGCCAGTCACCTCTGGGTATGGCCTCAGCTGAAGAGAGCCACCTCACTCAGGGTCATATCCCTTCCCAGAGCAGCCCACTTCCTGTACCTCATCAGCACAGGGGTATAAAGGTTCAGTCTCCTCACTCCAACTAAGGACATCCCTGAAGAGTCATCCCAGCTCAGAGCTCCCCTATGTCATCAGAAGCCTCAGCTAAGGTCACATCACAGCTCAGTGCCTCTCTCCGTCCAATTCTGCTTCTTTACCTTCTCTTCTACTGGTGGGTTAATTCCAAAATCCTCCTGGATGTTAACCTTCTTAGGAGTTACTTCTCCAAAGGTTCAGCCACTGACATGCTGACTTTTCCTTCTTGAAGTCCCCCTTAATTCTCAGGTGCTGTATTCCTGCTACCTCTCTGATGGCCTCTACCTCCATCTCTGGACATCCCTCTTCTTCCTCCCAATCCTTAAGGGTAAAGTTATCCTATCTTAGTCACTGCTCTTTGAGAGAGAGGATATTCTGATAACAGGATGCTACCTACTAGCAGAAGATCTACACCCACACCTACATAAATGGATTGCTGTGGGATCTTTACCTCTCCTATTTTTCACATTTCCTAAAAGTAAAGCATCAGTTTCTCTTGTTTGGCCCCAGGAAATACAACAGAAGGTGACATGTATGGCAAATGGTCTTCCCAAGAGAGTACTAGAACTTTCTCTAATCCTTTATAAAGATTTACATTTTGCAATGTTATACCCTTTCCCTCATTGCTGGTCTACACACACACACACACACACACTCTCACTCACTCACTCTACTCATCACAAAGATAAGGCAAAAACACATACCCACAGACTACATGTGAATTCCATCTTACTGCCCATCTTTTAGTCCATTGCCTGATAACCTCCAGCCTCTGGGCAGCAAGGCCAATTCCCTTTTCTGGTTCACATTAATTCTTTGACTCCCATATGACCAACAGAGTCTTATGAGACTAACAGGTGGTTTAACATAATGGAAAACACAATGATCTGAGAGCAAAGAGACCCGGGTTTTAGGCATGGTTTGCTGCTTACTAGCTATCTAGCCAATCAAAATCTCGATTGCTTTACCTTAAACCCATTTAATTCATTCATTCTTTTATTTATGAAACACTCTAATGCCTGCAGAGGCCAAAGCATGAGGAGGGCTATTTCTCTTGCAGAGTTATCGGCAGGCATGAATGATGGCAGCTCACCGTCTACCTCATGAAAACCCTTGGTCTTCTTGAAGACATCTTGCCCGGCATCTTGCGCGCCACCTCTGTGCCTCTTGCCCCATTCCATCTTTATCCTTTCATACCTTCCAAGTGTTTAGGAAGATCAATGAGAGGCTACAGCAAGCTGGGTGCCACCCTTGATATTTAGAGTGGGAACCCAGGGCTGCCACCCCATTCCTCCCCCCCGCCCCACACTCTTGTGGAGTATTGACTTATTTCCCTTTGGGTCTCTAGCACTCAGCACAGATCTGGCACACAATAAATAGCTGATATAAACAAAACAGCCCCGTTTCTCACACAACTTCCATGCCTGCTTGGGGCTTTGTCAATCCCTGGGCAGGTCCCAGAAAACATAAAGGCAGAAGGAGATCCTAACATCAAACACTGCAGACAATGGGAGAAAGGTGTAGGACACGTGAGTTATCACCAAGGGTTTCCAGGGATACAGAGAAATTGGCTTGGAAGTGAGTCACCCCCAAAGGGTTTGGAGAATTAGGGCACACGTCCAGGCTGATGGGAACAAGGGGAGTTGGCACACACCTTCCACCCTCTGAAAGTGTGGGAACATTGACTGGGTCAATAAGGGCAGTGTGGGAATCCTCCTGGGAGCTGAGAAGTGGCCATGTGACCTCTCAAGGCCATCACCAGGACGCTCACTACCTATCTCTCAGCACCCAAGTCCCTGGCATCTGTATCACCTACTTCCTGGTTTTGAGGCCCAAGGAGGTGGGAGGGGAACAAGAGCCACAAAGCCAAAGGATGGAGTGCCCGGAGCCTTAGAAGGATGGTGGTCTTCCCCTCATCTGTCTCACTCTTTTGAGTCTCTTCCTTCACTTTGCTAATAATGTAAAGTATCAGCTAAAAATTGCAAAGCATGCATTTCATTTGAGTTTTATTGCCCTAACAGACAGCATTAGATTACAAAAGAGGACATTTTTCTTCTCAGTTTTAGCTTATTCTGATGATTTATGATTAGATACAGCAAGAGTTCATAAACTTCCCTGACCTGCTGACAGTTTTTACAGGCTCCCAGATTTATTTCCATCTCAAACTTAACAGCTTTCATGTGACTGATATTCCCAGCATCGCAGCGTGGCCGAGCCAGGGGCTGGGAGAGCGCCTCTAATCTCCATGTTACTAATTTAAATGAAGTCTTGGTCTGTTGTTTAAAAAAGACATCCGTCATCCTGGGGAGGTTTACAGATCCTCTTGTAATGTAATGTCAGTCCCTTCTGAGATATGAGGTTTATAAAGCCTCACGATGTTGAGTGTTGGCAGACATGCCAAGGTCACTGTGTATGGCAAAGGGGAGGGGAGGGGAATGCACTTCAGAGCAGGAGCAAAGAATTCCAAAGAAAGAGTGGTCTCCTGGAGAGACGGGGGTGTGA
>NW_006777801.1:1718281-1750104 GCF_000442215.2 Lipotes vexillifer
TCCTGGAGAGACGGGGGTGTGACTGTCAAGAAAGGGACCTGAGGCTGGGGTCTGGGGGGGGACTGGAGAGAGGAAGGCGGAGTCGAGTTCTAAGGGCGGGACCCCTTGCTCTCAATTCAGCGCGTCTCAACTCCCTCTGAGGCTGAGAAGCCCTGAGAAAACACAGCCCCTGGCCCCTGCCCTGAAGATCATCCTGGGCACCCGCTCTTTGTTGGCAAGGGACCCGCTGCATGGGGCAAGTTGAGCTGTGCCCCCAAGTCTGGGTAGAGAGACCCTGAAAAGTCTGCTCCTCTCTACCTGCAGACAGTCTCCTGGGCTTGGGAAATCTCAAAAAGGAAGGCATGTTTGCCCAGCTCTGGGAGGCCCCCCAGAGGCGACGAGGAGGAGGAGGACAGGACCCCATCATCAGAGTGAGGCAGAGCTGGGAGAAGACAGATTCCCTGTGCCAGCCTGAGCTGTTCTCACACATTCACACGCCCGGGTGTCTGAAGGTCACTTCCAATCAGACTTTCACTGGGCAGGAGTTGCCTTTGTGTTATTTGGAGATCAGATAAGAAGTGACAAGTAGCAATAAGCTCTGGCTCACTAGGGAGATGGCTGAGGCCCACAGGGCTGAGGGCTTGGGGGATGGGGGGGGGGCACTTTTCATTCCCCTGGGAGAAGAGGGAGGTGTGGAATGAATGCTTTGCCCGTGTACTCTCTTGTTAGAAGGGGAGAAAGGCCAGCCTTGTGTATCTCTGAAGGCCCAGGTCCTCCAGAGGGAAAGTCTGCATGATGAGGATTCACCATTTGCAACCCTGGACCAGCAGAGGCAGGTGACATTGCTGTTCCTACTGACATTCACCCAGTGCTAATAAGCATATGCCAGGCTCTGGGTAGGATCTCAGTCAACCTTCACAGCCATTGACAATTGAGAAAGGTGAATGAAGTGGATGTTATTATTGACATTTTACAGATGCGATAACTGAGGCTTAGGATACTACAGAACTAGCCCAAGACCACACACCTAGTAACTGGTGGAGTTGAAGTTCCAATTCTAAGGTCCAGTTTCTCACCCACTATATCCTAACACCAGCTAAGAAGACTACAGATAATAATAGTAATAATAATAATAAAACACCAAGCTTCTGTTTGTCTATAATCCCCTGGAACCCAGACAGTTGACCTTTTCCTCTTGCCCTGGAGGGAGACTGAGAAACAATGGTTTATTTCAGTGTTTCTCAAAGTGAGGTCCAGTGCCCACCACCATCATGGGCTGTAACCGGGATGCCAATCAAAGGCAGTTTCCTGATGGGAGCCCTTCCAAGCTCTGCATATCAACACGTGCCCTGGGAGATTCATACTCACTGAACATTTGAGAAGCACTCGTCTTTTCAAAGCATGTAGTTGGTGTCCTGGAGCACTTTAGCAGCAAGGGGGATTACACAGTTTCCCAACAATTCCTGACTTCTCTCCTCAAAATGCAGGCTCTCTATTTGCTTGACATGAATTCCTAGAGCAGAATGTTAGAAAATATAAGCATAAACATACGTTTCAAAGTCACTTCAGAAAGGTTTGGAAATTATCCACCAATCTTTGTCATTTATCTCTTCATCTAGAGCATCCATAGATAATGGTAATAGAGAAACAGCTGGATGAGCCAGATGTTGGCATTTGTTAACTGCAGCCATTTCCCTGTTAGAATACCAGATGTCTCTGTTTTGGGGCATTTTCTCTGGAAAATCTGGTGAACCACATAGCACATTTTCTCAAAGAGTGTTCTATGGATCACCAGCACCCCAAACTTCTGGGGCTGTTTGTTAAAAATGCAAATTCCGAAGCTCTACTCCAGGCCTACCGAAGTGGTTACCCTGAGGGATGGGATCCTGGAATCTGTGTTTGTAACAAACTCCCTGGATGATTCATACATACACTCAGATTTGGGAATATACCTGGTACACCTGGGAGAAAGGACCTGGGTTTCACAATCAGATGGACCTTAGCTCAGAGCTAAGCTCCACAGTCAAACCCTCATACATTGTTGCTTGGAACGGAAAATGGTGCAACCACTTGGAAAAGCAGTTTGACAGTTTCTTGTAAAATTAAACATATACTTACCATACAACCCAGCAATTCCACTCCTAGGAAGTTACCCAAGAGAAATGAAAACATGTTCACACAAAAATCTGTACACAAATGTTCACAGCAGCATTACTCATAGTAGCCCCAAATTTGGAGCAGCCCAGAGCCCATCACCTGGTTACTGAATGAACAAATGTGGATACACAGTGGAATGCTCCTCAGCAAGAAAAACCAACAAACCACTGATACAAAAGGGTGAATCTCAAAACAATATGCTAAGTGGAAAAAATCCAGATATGGATGACTACATACTATATCATTCCTTTCAAATGAAATTCTAGAAAAAGCAAAACTAATCTCTAGTGACAGAAAGCAGATCACTGGATGCTTATGTCAGGGATGGGAGAACTGACTGCAAAAGGACATGAGGGAACTTTTGAAGGTGATGAAAATGTCTTGTATCTTGATTTTGGAGGTGTTACATATGTGAGTGTATTTGTTAAAACTCATCAACCTCTACACTTAAAGTGGGTGCACTTTATTGTATGTGAATTATAACTCAAATTGATTTTATATATTTTTTAAAGTTCAAAAAGCCCCATCATTTATGAACTATGTGACTCTGACCAAATTACTTAATTTCCCTGTTCCCTTTTCCTTATCCCAATCCAAAGCAGTTTCCAATATTCCATTGTGCCTCTCACCCTAAAATCATCCTTCCTACTTTAAAACTCTAGAAGCCCTATTGGTTATATAAAGCTGTCTTTTATAATAAATAGGTAAGTGTCATGGTTCAAATGTTTATATCAATTTTTAAATGCTCTTGGTGATTTAAGGACGTGTTCACCATCAATCATGTGATCCTGGCTGACAAAGTTTGGCAGTAGTGTTGCACGCTGTCAGGAAGGATTTTAGGTGTTTTGGCCAATAGTAGATGGAGGCCGTGTTTGCTTGGGGTTCATTTTGCCCGGCAGGAGGATCCCAAAGCCACCGGAGAACAGGACTGAGCTGCGGCTGTCCAAGGGCTTACATATTTATGGATAGTGCGTTACAGCCCAGAAGAATTAAGCCATTTACCCACAACGCCCACATGGGTAGCACCCTATGCGGGAAACACGGGCTCCCTTCACCTTTCACTTGCACGTTATGGTTGCAGCCCCTTCATTCATGTACTTAATACATTCTCATTAAGCACATGTTTAGAATATGTGCCAGGCACAAATAACAGCCACTGGGGGTCCAAAAATGAATTTTAAAAAATATATATTTCCTGCCCTCCAAGAGCTCAAAGTGTAATCAGAGCACAGATACATAAGAAAAAAAATAAAAGCAATATTTTGTAATGCTATGATACAGGCAGATGCAAGATGCTGTGGGTTTCAGAGGAAGTCAGGCTCAGCTCTTGTTTGGGAGGAGTAAGGAAGGCTCCATGGAGGAAATGACGCTTTAGCCTCATCTGAAATGATGATTAGATGTGCAACAGACAGAGAAAAGGGGAAAGAAGCTTTCTGAGCACAGGGAATAGCACATGGAAGAGCTCAGAGGCCTGAAAAGGCCTGGAAAAGCCTGCTAAAGCCAGAGAATGCAAAAAAATTGATGGTGGGAGTGAAGAATGATGTAGACCACAGTAGGTAAAAGCCTTGTATGAGGGTGGTGGCCACCCATTACTGGGAGCTGCTCTGTTCCCACTTGCTGCAGAGGTGCTCACACTTGCACTCTTCGCTAGAGGTTGCCCTCGGCTGATTGGCGCTGCCTCATCTAGAGATGCCTGGGCGTTCAGACGCCCCTACCTCTGGAAGACCCGCAGCCAGTGGCTAACCTGCCTTGCCTCTGGACAGGACAACTTCCTCCTTGGTGCAATTCTTGCTCCAGAGCGCCCTCTGGGATCAGACGGGGGTTGCGCAGCTCCTGAAACATCTGTGTCTGGCTTCTTCTCCAGCCGTATCCTGCTTCTTTCAGCCCCTTACAGGCCCCTTCTGAGAGCTCTGCCTCAACAAATCACTTGAATGCTGCTTAAGGAAACCCAACCTAAGAATCCAAGCCAAGGACCCTGGGCTTCGGTCTCTAACCAAAACAGCACAGCACTGGTGCCTTTGCTGTATAGCCCAGGGCTGCCTATATTTACTGTTTGTGGGTTTCTTTCATTTTTCCCTCACTTGTGCCCCCTGCAGACCCCACCGTGGAGAGAAAACAAGAACTTCTCTGAAATGAGTCGCCTCCACTTTAGATCGTGGCTTTCTGATTGCCATCTCTCTGCAGACAGACACTTGAAACCATCCCTCGCTCCTTCCCTCCTCTGCCGCCCAACCCTTCAGCTCCTGACCCCTCTTCTGTTCATTTCACTTCCGCCATTGGTGTGTCCCTCCACCGCCAGGCTCGCAACCTGTCTGGCCATCTGCTTCCGTTCCCGTCTCCTCCTCTCCGTTAGTTTCCCCTCTGCCCTTTCTAAAGCAGGTCTCTGGCCGCATCCCTCTCCTACTTAAGAACCTCTGCTAGCTGCCTGCTGCCATCACCGTAAGGTGACTTGACCTTTCAAGTCTCTTTTCAATCTTGCCACAATATATCCTTCCAGTCTCTTCCCTACTATTTCCTGATACAAACCATTGAGTAGAGGTATAGCGGTGAGGAAAAGTTTGGGGCATGTAGTAGCTGTATCACCTTGGACCAATTACTGATACTTTCTGTAACTCGGTATACTTATCTATAAAATGGCAATAAAATATCTATCTTTGATGGTTTCTAAGGATGAACAAGAAGAGAACTAAATGGCTAGGTCAATTTAAAGTACTTGATCAATTATATTCCAGCCAAATGGCACGAGTTGTTACTCAGCAAACACCATCTAGAACTTCCTTCCTCTGTGCTTTTCCTCAAGCTTCTCTCCCCACCTAGGACAACTGTGACAGTCAAAGTACCTCAGTATGTAACTCCTTAATAACAGATTAATATCCAAAATATATAAAGAATGCAACAATTTAATGGCAAAAAAAACAACTAATCTGATTCAGAAATGGGCAGAGGATTTTTTGTTTTTTTTGTTTTTGCAGTACGCGGGCCTCTCACTGTTGTGGCCTCTCCTGTTGCAGCGCACAGGCTGCGGACGCGCAGGCTCAGCGGCCCAGCCACTCCGTGGCATGTGGGATCTTCCTGGACCGGGGCACGAAGCCGTGTCCCCTGCATCAGCAGGTGGACTCTCAACCACTGTGCCACCAGGGAAGCCCGGGCAGAGGATTTTAATAGACATTTTTCCAAAGAAGACTGACACATGGCCAATAGGAACATGAAAAGATGCTGAACATCACTAATCATAGAGAAATGCAAATCAAAACCACAATGAGATGTCACCTCATACCTATCAGAATGTTTATCATCAAAAAGACAGGAGATATAACAAGTGTTGGTGCAGATGTGGAGAAAAAGGAGCCTTTGCGCACTGTTGGTGCAGCCACTATGGAAAACAGTATGGAGGTTCCTCAAACAATAAAAAGAGAACTACCATATGATCCAGAAATTGCACTGCTGGGTATTTAGCCAAAAGAAACACTAACTTGAGAAAAACAATCTGCACTCCCATGTTCATTGCAGCATTGTTTACAATAGCCAAGATATGGAAACAACCTAAGTGTTCCTCGATGGATAAAAGGAAATGTGGTATATACATATACAATGGAATATTATTCAGCCGCAAAGAAGAATCTTGCCATTTGTGGCAACATGGATGGACCTTGGGGGCATTATGCTAAATAAGCCACACAGAGAAAGACAAATACCATATGATCTCACTTACATGTGGAAATGAAACGAAAAAAAAAAAGGCCAAGCTGATAGACACAGAGAACAGACTGGTGGTTGCCTTGACTGGGGGGTGCGGGTAGGCAAAATGACTGAAAGTGGTCAAAATGTACAAACTTGCAGTTTTAAAATAAATAAATCATGGGGATGTAATGTAGAGCACAGTGACTATAATTAATAATACTGTATCGTATATTTGAAAGTTGCTAAGAGAGTCGATCTTAAAAGTTCTCAAAAGAAGGGACCTTGTTGGCTTCCCTGGTGGCACAGTGGTTGAGAGTCCGCGTGACGATGTGGGGGACACGGGTTCGTGCCCCGGTTCGGGAAGATCCCACATGCCGCCGAGCGGCTGAGCCCATGAGCCATGGCCGCTGAGCCTGTGCGTTGGGGCCTGTGCTCCGCAACGGGAGAGGTCACAACAGTGAGAGGTCCGCTTACCGCAAAAAAAAAAAAAAAAAAAGGGACCTTGTTTCCTTCCTTAGATAAATAGTTCCTTTTCCTGGCTTTTCAGCCCCAAAAGAGGCTGTCTTATGATCTAAAACAATGTAGACACGTGGATAGACTCTGACTGGCAACTAAGGAAAAATGCAACAATAAAATGTCATTTTAATGACAGGTGGGGTGGGGAGTGGTTGAAGGGGAGGGGGAGGAAGGCAGCAGAGATGAGCAGAAGTGGACGCCTTGAGGACAGTTCTCTTTCAGAGGGTGACAGTTGACCTGTCATTGGTGCTTTGGAGCTGTGAGCAGAAAGCAGAGGCTTCAGGTGTGGAAAGCATCCCCCGGCCCATGTTGTCACCATGCCCTGCCTTGGGACATGAGACCAGACAGCTTGCTGAGCCAGTCCTACTCACCCCACCCCACGCTTCAGCCAGTCCTCAGCCAGTCCACCCCCAAGGTGCTGACAACCCATTTCCATCTTGGGAATGACAATCTAACAATCCCCATTCACTCTTGGGAAACACATCCTGCAGCCTGTACTTCCTGTGTCTAACTGCAAGTTGAGCCCATTTCTACCTATTTTACCCCAGGTGGGAATGTGAGGACAGAACTGAAGATCAGTGACTTCCTACTGAGCTTGGTGCTAAATTCTGACAAAAATGTCCACTGACAGTTCATAGGCTGCCAGATCCATGGAGTTCCCCGTGTAGGATCTGAAGTCCCAATTTCAGGTCGTATGAGGCTGTTTCATCAGCATCACCCCTGGTGGACACCGGGGGCCTGTGCTTCCCCTCCTCACATTTGGATACAGCAATAAATGCTAACACTGACATCACATGTACTGTGTGCCAGGCACAGATCAGATGATTTACATGATAAAAAATACATATACTAAAATTCATTTCATCATCACAAGAACACTGAGAGATAGATACCAGTAATCATCCCCATCTTACAGAGATGCTGTGACTCAGGTTAAATAATCTGCCCAAAGTCACCCAACTATAGGATGGCAGGGCTGGGTTTGAAGGTGGCAGTCAGGCTGTAGAGTTGTGCTCCCAACATCTCACTGCCTTTGAGGACCTTCCCCAGCCCGTCTCCCTGTCTCCCCCCTCCCACTACCTCCTCCAGTCTAGACTGCGCACTGTGGCTCTCAACAGACAGAAATGTCATCGTGCTCCTCTCTGGGCTGGAGCTCACAATGGCTTGGCCCTGCCAGTCCCACACTCCAGGCATGGGGATCAGGACCCCCTTCTCCCTTTCCTCGTTCAGCACCCTCGCATGGTTTGTCTGGCTCTGCCACCAAGTTCACCCACATGCCACTTCTAGAAGTGCCCATATGCCCTCCTTATCATAGACCTTCCACTATTCATATCATAATAGGACCATGACCTGGTTTATCCATAAATGTTTCAGATAAGAATTCTGGGTCTCTCGTGGTTTTCTTGCCTATTATTTTTCAAACCGACTGAAGAAAAGGACTGTTTATCTTTCCTCAGCAAGGTTAGTATAATTCCAGGGAAATTAAATTCTGCCCCTGAATGCCTAAAATTCCACCATTAGAGATTCATTTCTTTGACTTAAGCTTTGTCTTCCCTCTTCCCTTAAAATGAATAGGCTCTTAGTAGGAGTTACCAATTGAGCATTTCTAGCCATTATTCTTAGAATGGGTAAACTGAAAAGATTCTAATCCTGTATCAGCGTTTGAAGGAAGGGAGGACGATAAGGAGAACAGAACAGTATAAGCACCAAATTTAGGAACTGGGAGAAAAGAAAGGTACCAACAACAGAGGAAAAGACACAGAAAGGGGAGGCTAGCGATGCCGCAGAGCAACTAATCTGCCCAATGATTTTGTTGCCCCATAGCACACCAACTTGCCCCTGCACTATCACTGACTCGTTGAGCTCAGCATTTTGGCAAAGATTTTCTAGGTGCGGGCTCATGTTCTTTTTCCTTCCGACTTTCACTCTCCACTCCCCTAACAGCTGATGCATCAGATCTACAGCCACAGAGTCAGGACTTGCAACTGGGACTACCAGCCATTGGTTTGCAGCCCATCTGCTTGTCTGCCCACCTGCCCTTCACCAACATTCCTTGGACCTCCACCCACCTCTGACATTTCCGGAAGTGAACTCTCTGAGGTGAAGGCTTTTGCTGCAAGCCAGAGTTTGGGGCACGGAGCCTGGCATCTGAGGTCCTTCAGATAATCCATTGTTTAGATGCTTTCATTTCCAGGAACAAAGGCTCTCCCACCCCCACCTCTCCTCTCTGTCCCTTCAAAGGGCACCACTATGTAGCAGCAGAAACGCATCATGATATCATTTCTGATATCCATAGGTTTCAGCAATCAGTAACTGTGTTTTATTCTAGGAAAAAGCAATATTCTTTGACAAATAAGCCATTTGCACAGCAGTTTAAATGACATTGCAAAGAGTGACACTACAAACCGATGAGCCTGTTTTCTCTGGTCCTATTCACCGAGAAACAGCTAATGTCCCAGATAAAGAATGTAGATCACATATGACTCATAACATGAATACAGCACTGGATAAAGAGCCACAGGAAGAGACCACCCTGGTCAGCCACTGCTCTGATGAGACACCCAACCAAGCTGACTTTTTCCTTCCTGTCTTCGAATGGGAAAACATCATCACCCCCATGTCCTTGAGGGTTTTCTTAAAAGACTTCCGTTCCTTAAACATTTCTAGTCACTGATGCGACCAAACTCGGGTCTCCACTAGCCCTGGAACTATTGTAACCTGCTTGAATACGGGGCGTTTCCAGGAGGCAGATGTTTTAACTAGCAGGGGAAAGAAAGGTCTGTTTCTTATTGACGGAACCCTAGCATGTGTAATAGAACTTCAAAGATGCAAGGCCAGATTGGGCAGGCAACATCAAAAGCTTTTGACTGGTGCTGAGTAAACTTTGTATTCTGACATACAAGTTCTTATCTATTCTGCTCCAGACTTGAGAGAGGGAGGCTGCATCTAACCAAATCACATTGTTTTTCCTCACAGCTGCCAACTTGGAAAAATATCAGGACACAAAGGGACCATTAAAAAAAAGAAAGAGAGAAACACACACACACACACACACACACACACACACACACACACACACACACATGTTTTGTTAGTTCCTAAGCAACACAATATTGCCACGATGGGGGCTCTTCGGAAAATAAGAAGACATTTGCTACACCACCCATCGACGCCATTCACTAATCCTAATTTTTATCTTTTTATAAAGAAATTAACAGTATGTATTTGGATAAAGTCTGCTACTCCCTACCATTCACTTCACTTCCCAGTGTCTCTGTCTCTTTGATAAACATTCACTTTCTAATGAGGCCAGATCAAGGGTTTAATTATATCTAAACTCAAACAATGAAGCTATTTCCTTATTAAATTTTTTTAAAATAATAAATTCACTTATTTTTTAAATTGTTTAAAGGAATTACATTCACTTCTTTGGATTACCTGCTTTTTCCATTATTAAAAAAAAAAAAAAAAAATTAAAATGTGTTTCATTTCAACATAACTGAATAACATTTCCCCAGTCTGGGAACCAGAGTCTATCAGGAGGGCCATCTTTCTATCAAAGCCTGTATGTGCCTCCCTCATGTGGGTTTGTTTCAAGACACCCAATTATTTCCTCTGAGAACATCAATGTGTACCTACACTGGGGAAAGGAGGAAGAGCCCCACAGAAGGGAAATTAGTTTTAAACCTGGGGTTTTCCTCCTACGTTAAGAACACCTTTATTTAATCAGAGGGTCCTTCTGAGCGCCTTGTGCGTGGCTTCTGTCAGGGAGAGAATCTCAGCTCCAGCCCACCTGCCGCAGAGCTTGCCCTCCAGGACCTCTCCAAAGCAGGCAGTTCTGCCTCCTCATCCCTCCGCTTTGAAACTCAATTCCATAGCCCAACCCCATCCTGATTTTCTCCTGCCTCTCAGCTCTGTGCCTCTGTGGTCACATCCATATTTAGAGAAGCTTAAACAGGAGACCCTGTAGACCAGTGCCATGATGCTCAACCTTGAGTGCGGTTCAGAAACCCAGGGGCCTCCTAGCCGAAGGATGGACCAGGGACCCGGAGTGTCAGCCCCATCTGGATGCTTGTAGGAAATGCAGACTCTCGGGTCCTGCCCCAGACCTACTGAGTCAGAATCTGCATTTTAACAAGCTCCTTAGGAAACCTGTGTGCACGTAAGTTTTGAGAAGCGCTTACCCCAGAGCTCTTCAATGTACACCTGCCCAGGCTCCAACCCTGAGGTTTTGGGGACGAACTGCAGTGAATTCATGGATTCTGTGTCTCAAAAGTGCCCGCAGTGATCTGCTGCGCCCTAAGAACCAGTAGTGAGATGCTCAAAGGTATCAGACACACGCAACTTGCAATTTTGGCTTCTTTACTTATTAGCCCGTGACACTGAGCTGCTTAAAAATGAGCTAAAGGGACCCAGAAATTCTTAACATTCAGAGAACTACGTGTAATAAGGCCCCTCAAAGAGCCCAGGGAACGGCCATCTCTGAGGTCCCTGATTTTCCTTCTATCCTTCCCTGTCCTTGCCATGTCTTCAACCCAGAAAACTTTTCCACTCTCCCCTCTGCTCCCAAGGTCTGGCCATCTACCGGAGAAGGCATTTTGAGAAGGCTGTTTTCCTCTGATGCTACTCCTCAAGGCCCTTTCTGCCTCCCTTTTTTTTTTTCTTTTAATAAATTTATTTATTTATTTAGGCTTCATTGGGTCTTTGTTGCTGCATGTGGGCTTTCTCAGAGTCACCTCAACCCCTTCCCTTCTCTGTCCCTGTGTTCCCTTCAGGGGCTGGCCCTGTTCCTCATGCTGAGAGGATACCCAATAAAAATCAGTTAAGTCTAATCGAAGTCATTCTCATGAGTTACCTGAATTGCCATTCCAAAAAATCCTCTCTTTTCTACATCAAGGCCAGGAGAAAAGAGGTATTTCTACTGAATATTGGTTTATAAAGGCCACATCTTTACAAGCAAAAGTAAGCAGAATACTGAGGCAATTCATTTATTCAGCGAAGCAATTATCAGACCAATAACCTATAATTGAAAGAAACATAAGCATTTAAAGACTAATTTATTTAGCATATTCCACTGTCAAGTCTGATAGTATTAATTATCAGAGTAAGACATTACTTTGACTTTGGTTTCTGACAAAAGAGTGACTTTACAGTATCTTTCACTCACTGATACTTTAATTAAAGAAGTCCAATGGGGTCCACCCATTCTCGTTAGGTGGGTTTTACAGTGACAAGGAAGTGGGTGGGATCAGGGTTGAAGGGGGTTGTGTCCCCGGAAGTGGTGTAGGAGGTGGAGCTAGACCACTCAGATTCATTGGATAATCTCTCACCCTCCACACCATTTGCCCTAGGTCAATACATTCTTGACTCACTTGATTAAAAAGTGGACAACTGCCCTGGATGATTCATAGGCCAGATGATACTGACCCAATAACCCAGAGGTTCCACTTCAATTATAGAGGCAAATGAAAAATTCTTCGCTGGCAAAGAATGAAGTAATTCTCAGGGAGACAACTGGTAGCCAATAGCCTTCTATCCTGCACAGAGAATGCCATCATCTCCATGACTCTCACACACAATGGGATTCTTCTTTGAGGACCATAAGAAAACAGGGGTCTCTTTTTCAGCTGCTAGACAGGTCAAGAGCAAGGGCAGGATTAAATGCTCACAGCTCTGTCTTCTCAGCAGAGTGAGCTGATCCCCCCAGTAAGAGTGGCACCCAGTCCTTTCATGTGGGCCTGTACTAAAAGCATCATGGCCATTCTTTTCTTTTGAGAGCCCACTCTGTGCCAGGCGTTTCACATACAATATCTCATTTAATTTTTACAATCACCCTGCAGTAAATAGTCCAATTATTCCTTTTGACAGATGAAAACACTGGAACTCAATGAGGTTAAGTAACTTGTCCCAAATCATTCAGTTAATAAGCTACAGAGCTGGGCTGAGTACCAAGTCCCCTGGCTCTGAATATGTCTTGCATCATAACTGGTCTTCTCCAGGCAGAGTCTCCAGGGTCTGGTCCACGTTGCCTCCTCTTCCTCACTCTATGCTCTCCTAAACAAAACTGCGCAGGTTACCCCTTCTATTTCTGGTTTCATGTCTGGTCACTTTGTAGGAAGCCCACTTCCCTCAAGCTTACATTGATCCATCAAAGAGGGCAATGACTTCAATTCACTTTTTATGGAAAGGATTTGATAAAGTCTTTGGTCTCCTTGAGGCTGCATGTTTTTGTGTATGTGTGTGCGTGTCTTTTTATTTTTTTTTTATTGGAGTATAGTTGCTTTACAATGTTGTGTTAGCTTCTGCATGTTTTATATTTCTTTGTAGCCCTGCCCACCACTTAGATAACGTCTCAAACTCACCTTGGGTTCTCCATACCTGTTACTGAATGATTAAATGAGGGAAGGACTGCTAAATGCTATTGACGTAGTAACTCCACGCTTCTGCTCTGACCACAAATGACCTATTTAATTGATTTTAGTGACTCTGCAGTAGCTGTTACATTACCTCAGGGCAAAATTACTCATTTCTTGTTTCTAAGACCTAGGAACTTATATGCAGAATATGTAATAATCTACTATATCAAATACCCACTCCTATTTAAATAAAAATAGTTTGCTGCACAGTGTAACAGCCTTGGATATACACAAAATAAGGACAGGTGACTTATGAGTTTGCACAAAAGAGCCTTCTGTCCTGGACACAGCTGTTTCAGAAAAACACAGCTAAGAGTATAGAAGGAAGCCGGGTAGGTAAATATTAGAAGAGGCCTTTTAAAAGCAGCCTGGCTATTGTAAATAGAGCTGTATTGAACACTGTGGCAACCTAAGTGTCCATCGACAGATGAATAGATAAAGAAGATGTGGCACATATATACAATGGAATACTACTCAGCCATAAAAAGAAACGAAACTGAGCTATTTGTAGTGAGGTGGATGGACCCAGAGTTTGTCCTACAGAGTGAAGTAAGTCAGAAAGAGAAAAACAAATACCGTATGCTAACACATATATATGGAATCTAAAAAAAAAAAAGGTCATGAAGAACCTAGCGGCAGGACGGGAATAAAGACACAGGCTTACTAGAGAATGGACTTGAGGACAAGGGGAGGGGGAAGGGTAAACTGGGACAAAGTGAGAGAGTGGCATGGACATATATATAGACTACCAAATGTAAAACCAATAGCTAGTGGGAAGCAGCCACATAGCACAGGGAGATCAGCTCGGTGCTTTGTGACCACCTAGAGGGGTGAGATAGGGAGGGTGGGAGGCAGAGAGATGCAAGAGGGAAGAGATACGGGGACATATTTATATGTATAGCTGATTCACTTTGTTATAAAGCAGAAAGTAACACACCATGGTAAAGCAATTATACTCCAATGAAGATGTTAATAAATAAATAAAAAGCAGCCCTGATCACTGGATCCTTAGGATGTGTTCGTTAGACAAGGATACCCTAATAATGTTTAGTATTGATATAGCATTTGACAATGCAACAGACAGGCAACGAGAAGGCTGTTCTTCTAAAGATGAGCAAGTGGGGACATGAGAGACCAAGCTCATGACTTCAGACCAGGCAGTAAGTCACCCAACAGCAAGGAGCAAAGACCCAGGCTGGGACTGCCTGCATGACGGTCTACAAACAGCAGAGCTGACAGGAAAGGAATTTTTATCTCCAAGCCCAGCATCTCAACCACTCCATCAAAGCTGACAGTGGGTAGAAGTATATTGCAGAGGGGAAAAAGAAAAGGGAGCTGGATACTGGCAGAGAGCACCTGTGCTCTCCTGCCCACTTCCCTGAATCTCTCTGGCCTGATGGTACCACTGGAGCAGTGGCCACTGCCTGCTACTTCCCAATAGTAGGTGGTGCTTGCAAGGCCCATGACACTTTTCAGAGCCCGCCTCTTTTTCATCCTTCCTCTTCAGTCCCCAACTCCCTAAATTAGAGCCGGCATAAAGAGCACTCCTCATCCCCTCACTGTGGTCAAGTTAGAAGAAGCCCTGGCTTTGCGGTCAGGTCCACCTGTGTTTGAATTCAGGGATCACTATTTGCAATCATGTGATATTGAGCAAGTGACTTCATCTTGCAAAGCTTCCTTTTCCTTCTCTTCAAAATGGGCATAATATCATCTGCCTCATAGCGTTCCAGTCGGGACTGAATGCTAAGATATAGACTAAGAATCATGGGGCTTCCCTGGTGGTGCAGTGGTTGAGAATCCGCCTGCCTATGCAGAGGACATGGGTTCGATCCCTGGTCTGGGAAGATCCCACATGCCGCAGAGCAACTAAGCCCGAGTGCCACAACTACAGAGCCTGCGCTCTAGAGCCTGTGAGCCACAACTACTGAGCCCACGCACCACAACTACTGAAGCCCACGCGCCTAGAGCCGTCCAAAACGAGAGAACCCACTGCAAGGAAGAGTAGCCCCTGCTTGCTGCAACTAGAGAAAGCCCGCGTGCAGCAACGAAGACCCAACACAGCCAAAAATGAATAAATGAAAGAAAGAGAGAAAGAAAGGAAGGAAGGAAGGAAGGAAGGAGGGAAGGAAGAATCTAACCAAACGCCTGACATAGGCACCCATGCTCTGTAAATCCTAGTTCCCTTCCCTGTTGCCCTTACTTTCTGTCCTTCATAAGCTGCTCCACCTTCTGCTGGGATGTAACTAGAAACAGCTGGGAAATACCTGGTGAGGGTTTGCTTCATTCCATATGTCCTTGAAATGAATCTTCTGTCCTCTATGTTCCTCTTCTCACTATTAAACCCCCTTCCTTTCATCTCTGGGGAAATCTGGAAACCAGAAGATGCTCTGGCCTCCTATGGCAAAGTACTGGGATTGATCTGGGTTAACAATGTCCCAGAGTGGTCTGCACTGACTGACAACCCGGTTTCCCCAGAATTCACCCAGTATTAGCACTGAAAGTCCCATATCCCTGGAAACACTTCATCCCAGGTAAACCAAAGCTGTTGGTCACCCTCACTGTCTGCAAGGTAGTTTCACACACAAACAGAAAGCTCATAACTTCTCAGATTTGCAGATAGGAGCAAGTGACTTAAATAAAAGTCAGTCAAAAATCTATCTGAGACACAGGAGTCCTATGTTCCTGTGGGTGGGTGTTCTTGTCAGGCAACAGAGGGTCACTTGAGAGTGGCCTCATATGGGACCTCAAACACCATTCTTTCAGATGGCCCACAGGCTGGACGTGACAGGCAATGGAAGAAATTCAAGACACCTTTTTCTTACGGTACAAAGAATACTCTTCAGGCCTTGCTGCTGAATAAGAAGATAGCAAATGCATACCTAGAGGTGAGGTTGTTACAGTACTAATCTACTGACACTGCTGACCCAGGCAAAGCAATGGTTCCAGGCCAGGAAGTGAGTTTCTCTATCCTTGCAACATAACAGAACAAAAGCGTACACACCAGAATCATTTAGACATTGAGGGACTCTCAACTCTTTCACACTTTCCAGCTTGTGAGACCTGGAAAAACTGCTTAATCCCTCTATGCCTAGATTTCCTGGACTAATAGTACGTATATTATAGGGTTGTTGTAAAGAATTAATAAAATAATCCATGTGAAATGCCTAACATAGCTTTCATTTCTGGTATTATGGAAGATCAGATTACTTGAAGACCCTCCCAATATGAAACACTTAGAAAATACTGAATAGATTATAATAAAAATCTTTTTAAAAGCAATAACTGGATTTATAAGAAAGTGAGGGAAATTTCCAGAGACACAAAATGAAGAGAGAACTGAAAACCAGTGTAGAAACCCTGAGCTGATGCTGTAGCTGCCAGTGGGAAGGCTGCCATCTATTTGGTAATGCAAGGGCTTGGGTGTGAATGTCCACATGAGGTCAAGGAGATTAGACCTAGAGTCCATATAATGCAAAGAAGTGAAATGCAGACACCTTCCCCTCCTCTTCCTACAGAAAGCCAGAAGCCTTGATATGCCACCCTAGTTGTAGGAAGGAGTAAACAAAATCTACATTCAAACTCAGGAAGATGATCAAGAAGCTTAGCTATCTCAAACTGAGCCTGGATAAAGAAAAGAAATAGTCTCCTCTGATAATTCATGAGCACAGGCTTGCCTTCATATGGGTTTGGGGTTCAACTTTGCCCTAGATGCATGATATAGAAAAATTAATATAGAAAGTGATTAGGGCCTACGACTCTGATGTGCCTGGCAGAAACAAATAAAAAAATTTCCCTGTAGGGACATAATCTTTCTCAAGCTGGAATAGTCCCTCAGATAAATGTCCACTACCATAGTGACAATCCAAATTTATGAAGGACACAAGGAAGCAATCCACAATGGGCTAAAGTCAGCAAGTTCAGCAAATAGCAGAATTTTAACTCTTGATAACCCTAACCTAAAATAAACTATCAGAATTAAGCTAAAAACTAAAGATGTTTAAAATCATTAAATACATCAAAGAATGTTTTAAAAGACACAATAAAATGATGATTATTGTGGGAAAAGAATTAAATAGAATTTCTAGAAATGAAAAACAGTCATAGTTTAACCAGAAAATTAGATATAGCCAAAGAGAGAATCAGTAAACTGAACAATGAATATGAGGATGAGCTATCCGAAGGTGCAAAGTGAGGGCACCCAAATTGCAGCCAAGAGAGACAAAGATATATGAAACAGAGGCTAAGATTTGAGGATGAAAGGATGAGAATTTTCAACACAGATCTAATGGGAATTCCAGAAGAAGAAAAGGAAGACAATATTCAAAAAAATAAGGGCTGAGAAGTTTTAAGAATTAAAAAAAAAAGATGTAAGCTCATGAGCCTTGAGTGTAATAAAAATTAATTTATACCTAAACACATTACAGTGAAAGTGCATAACATTAAAAACACAGATTTCTAAATAAAACTATAGAAAAAACACAGAATACTTTAAAAATAATTACTATTAGATGAACAGCAGCTCTTCCAACATTTTTTTATGAATTTTTCAAACTGAGCAAAGTTGGTAGTACTTTACAGTGAACACCTATATTCCCATTACTTAGATTCTACCATTTATATTTTATTCAGTTTAACTGTATTTGCTTTATCACATATCTATCCTTTATCCACCTCTGTTTTCATCCATCAGTCCCTCATTAGCTTTTTGTTGTTGTTATTTTATTTCATTTGGGGATGTTTCTCAGGGGCTTCCCTGGTGGCACAGTGGTTGAGAGTCCGCTTGCTGATGCAGGGGACATGGGTTCGTGTCCTGGTCCGGGAAGATCCCACATGCCGCGGAGCGGCTGGGCCCGTGAGCCATGGCCGCTGAGCCTGCACGCCTGGAGCCTGTGCTCCGCACTGGGAGAGGCCACAGCAGTGAGAGGCCCGCGTACCGCAAAAAAAAAAAAAAAAAAAAAAAAAAAAAAAAAAAGTTTAACATAATGAATTATTAACTAATAAAATGTGGTTAACAACTAAAACAGGCAAAACAAACCCTAAGGCATAGATAGAGAGAAACTACAGAAAAAAAACCTGCTGCCCTTAGGGACTGAAGGAAAGTGAACAAGAAAGTAATTTAAAATCCCAGAGGACAGTCAATAAAAAATAATAATAATAAAATCTCAGAGGACAGGAAACTGCAGAGCTGAAATTTAGACCTCTAAGGAGAGGGTATGGATGCCATTGAAGTGGTAACAAAGAAAATGACCACCAAGTGAGCCATTAAAGCTAAGAGACACCCTCCAGTGTGGTAACAAAGAAACTGGCTGGAGGGTGCCACAAATAAATAAGGATCTACACCTTGATCTGCTCATCCTATTGAGACAAAAAACAGAACACCAGAAGGAAAAAAGTTTCCTTTTCCTCTTCCTCTTCCAGCACTGTAATGTCCCTCTGGTGCCCTCTCTTGGCAGAACCTAACATGGAACCTTCTGGCAAGGGAGAAACATAATCTACAGAGTTCAGGTGTGATATCACAAAGTATGAAAAATAAGGGTAGATTTGGAGCTGAGAGGCAAGAAATTAAAAACAGGCACAAAGATCTTCCAAGTGCTGAGAAACAGAAATACCTGTGAACCTAGAATTCTATACCCAGTTAACCTATCATTCAAGAGTAAAGACATAACAATGACTAAAAATGGTTTTTCTTTGTTATACTTCATATAATACATACAAGAGAAAATATGTAACAGATAGGTAAATTAAGACTTTTTCAGTAGGGGGCTTGAACACCCCACTTACACCAATGGACAGATCATCCAAACAGAAAATAAATAAGGAAACACAAGCTTTAAATGACACAATAGACCAGATAGGTCTAATTGATATTTATAGGACATTCCACCCAAAAGTGGCAGAATATACTTTCTTCTCAAGTATATACGAAATATTCTCCAGAAGAGTTCACATCTTGGGTCACAAATAAAGCCTCAGAAAATTTAAGAAAATTGAAATTGTATCAAGCATCTACAAGGCTATGAGATTGGAAATCAGTTACAGGAAAAAAACTGTTAAAAACCACAAGTACATGGAGGCCAAACAGTGTACTACTAAATAATCAAGATGTCACTGAAGAAATCCAAGAAGAAATAAAAAGATACATAGAAACAAATGACAACTAAAACACAACAACCCAAAACCTACAGAATGCAGCAAAAGCAGTTCTAAGAGGGAAGTTTATAGCAATTCAACCTCACCTCAAGAAACAAGAAAAGTCTCAAATAAACAATCTAACCCTACACCTAAAGAAACTAGAGAAAGAAGAACAAAGAAAACCCAAAGTCAGTAGAAGGAAAGAAATCATAAAGATCACAGTAGAAATAAATGAAATAGAAATGAAGAAAACATTAGCAGAGATCAATAAAATAAAATCTGGTTCTTTGAGAAGATAAACAATATAGATAAACCCTTAGCCAGACTCACCAAGAAAAAAAGGGAGAGGACACAAATCAATAAAATTTCTAATTTCTCTTTATAATTTCTCTAATTTCTCTTTCTGAAAAAGGAGAAAACACAACTGACACCACAAAAATACAAAGGATTATGAGAGACTACTACAAACAACTATATGCCAATAAAATGGACAACCACAAAGAAATGGACAAATTCTTGGAAAGAATACAAAGATACAATTTTCCAAGACTGAACCAGGAAGAATTAGAAAATATAAACAGACCTTTCACAAGTAATGAAATTGAAACCACAATTAAAAATCTTCCAACAAACAAAAGTCCAGGACCAGATGGCTTCACAGGTGAATTCTATCAAACATTTAGAGAAGAGCTAACACTGATCCTTCTCAAACTCTTCCAAAAATTGCAGAGGGAGAAACACTACCAAATTCATTCTACAAAACCACTATCACCCTGATACCAAAACCAGAAAAATATATCACAAAAAAGGAAAATTATAGATCAGTATCACTGATTAACATATATGCAAAAATCATGAAAAAAATACTAGAAAACGTAATCCAACAGCGTATTAAAAGGATCATACAGCACGATCAAGTGGGATTTACCCCAGGGATGCAAGGATTCTTCAATATGTGCAAGTCAAACAATGTGATACACCACATTAACAAACTGAAGAATAAAAACCATATGATCATCTCAATAGATGCAGAAAAAGCTTTTAATAAAATTCAACACCATTTATGATAAAAACTCTCCAGAAAATGGGCAGAGAGGGAACCTACCTCAACATAATAAAGGCCATATATGACAAACCCAGAGCAAACATCATACTCAATGGTGAAAAACTGAAAGCATTTCAACTAAGATCAGGAACAAGACCAGGATGTCCACTCTCACCACTCTTATTCAACATAGTTTTACAAGTCCTAGCCACGGCAATCAGAGAATAAAAAGAAATAAAAGGAATACAAATTGGAAAAGAAGAAGTAAAACAGTCACTGTTTGCAGATGACATGATAATATACATAGAAAATCCTAAAGATGCCACAGAAACCTACTAGAACTAATCAGTGAATTTGGTAAGGTTGCAGGATACAAAATTAATGCACAGAAATCTCTGGCATTCCTATACACTAACAACGAAAAATCAGAAAGAGAAATTAAGGAAACACTCCCATTTACCATCACAACAAAAAGAATAAAATACCTAGGAATAAACCTGCCTAAGGAGGCAAAAGACTTGTACTCAGAAAACTGTAAAACACTGATGAAAAAAATCAAAGATGACATAAACAGATGGAGAAATATGCCATGTTCTTGGATTGGAAGAATCAACATTGTGAAAATGATATAGTACCCAAAGCAATCTACAGATTCAGTGCAATCCCTATCAAACTACCAACAGCATTCTTCACAGAATTAGAACAAAAAATTTTACAATTCATATGGAAACACAAAAGACCCCCAAATAGCCAAAGCAATCTTGAGAAAGAAAAACAGAGTTGGAGGAATCAGGCTCCCCAACTTCAAACTATACTACAAAGGTACACTAATCAAGACAGTATGGTACTGGCAGAAAAACAGAAATATAGATCAATGGTACAGTATAGAAAGCCCAGAGATAAACCCATGCACATATGTTCACCTAATTTACAGCAACAAAGGAGGCAAGAACATACAATGGAGAAAAGACAACCTCTTCAATAAGTGGTGATGGGTAAACTGGACAGCTAAGTGTAAAAGAATGAAATTAGAACACTACCTAACACCATACACAAAAATAAACTCAAAATGGATTACAGACCTAAATGTAAGACCAGACACTATAAAACTCTTAAAAGGAAAATATAGGAAAAACACTCTTTAACAAAGCAACAGCAAGATCTTTTTTGACCCACCTCCAAGAGTAATGGAAATAAAGCCAAAAATAAACAAACGGGACCTAATTAAACTTCAAAGCTTTTGCACAGCAAAGGAAAGCATAAACAAGACAAAAAGACAACCCTCAGAATGGGAGAAAATATTTGCAAATGAAATAGTGGACAAAGGATTAATCTCCAAAATATACAAACAGCTCATGTCAAAAAAACAAACAATTCAATTAAAAAATGGGTGGAAGACCTAAATAGACATTTCTCCAAAGAAGACATACAGATGGCCAAGAGGCACATGAAAAGATGCTCAACATCACTAATTATTAGAGAAATGCAACTCAAAACTACAATGAGGTATCACCTCACACTGGTCAGAATGGCCATTATTTAAAAATCTAGAAACAATAAATGCTGGAAAGGGTGTGGAGAATAAGCAACCCTCCTGTACTATTGGTGGGAATGTAAATTGATACAACCACTAAGGAAAACAGTATGGAGGTTCCTTAAAAAACTAAAAGTAGAAATACCATATGACCCAGGATTCCCACTACTGGGCATATGCCCTGAGAAAACCATAATTCCAAAAGAAACATGTACCACAATGTTCATTGCAGCACTATTTACAATAGCTAGGACATGGAACCAACATAAATGTCCATCAAAAGATGAATGGATAAAGAAAATGTGTCAAAAATATATAACGGAATACTTCTCAGCCATAAAAAGAAGTGAAATTGAGTTATTTGTAGTGAGGCGGATGGACCTAGAGTCTGTCATACAGAGTGAAGACAGAAAGAGAAAAACAAATACTGTATGCTAACACATATATATGGAATCTAAAAAAAAAAAAAAAAAAAAAAAAAGGTACTGATGAACCTAGTGGCAGGGTAGGAATAAAGATGTAGATATAGAGAATGGACTTGAGGACACAGAGGTGGGGATGGGGAAGCTGGGGCGAAGTGAAACTAGCATCAACATATATACACCGCACGCAAAATAGTTAGCTAGTAGGAAGCAGCAGCATAGCACAGGGAGATCAGCTTGGTGCTTTGCGATGACCTAGAGAGGTGGGATAGGGAGGGTGGGAGGGAGGCTCAAGAGGGAGGGGGATATCGGGATATATGTATGCATATGGCTGATTCATTTTGCTGTACAACAGAAACTAACACAGTATTATGAAGCAATTATACTCCAATAAAGATCTATTTAAAAAAAAAGACTTTTTAAGCAATGAAAAACTGAGAATATATAACTAACAAACTCTCAATGCAAGAACCACTAAAGTGCTTTCCTTCAGAAAAAACCTTTGAATCCAGAAGGAAAAATAACATGAAAGAAAAAAATTGTAAGCCAAAAAACTGGTAAACTTATGAGTAAATATAAATTTAAAAGGACAGTATAAATCAATAATGATTTTAAGAACACTAATTCATGGTATAAAAGCAAAGCATAGTTGAAATGTTGGACAATAATATGGTGGATGGAAGGAAATGTTAAATGTTAAAATGTTTTAAGCTCCTTGTATTTTTGGAAGGAGGATAGCGATCAAGGCCTTACCACCTAACAATCCAGAAAACAGTATTAATGGTACTCCCTGGAGGTGTACAACAGAATCTTGGATGACAGCTTCTAATATAATGTGCTATAATGTTAAGGTTGCCTCTAAATAACAAAAATAAAATGAACAGTCTTAAAATCAGTAGAATAGCAAAAAGAATAAAGAGAGCTTGATCAACTCAAAATAAAGTAGGAACGGAAGGAAAAAAGAAAAATTAAACCACAAAAAAATGGAAAACACAAAATCTTTGGGAGAAATAAATCTGTTAGTAATTCCAATAAATATAAATGAAATAAACTTCCCAAGTAAAAGGTGGGATTTTTTGTTGTCTTTTCAAAAAATCAGTTATATATACTGTATAAAAGACATATAAAAGCATAGAAATATTATAAGTGAAAGGATGGAAAAAAGACATCAGATAAATACTATCTAATAGAATGCTGGTGTCACCATGTTAATATCAGATGAATAGATTTCAAGAATTATTAGAGATAAAGAGACACTTTATAATGATAAAGAGAACAATTCATCAGAAAACTAAGAAAATTTACAAACTTCTGTTGACATAGCTTTGAAATATACAAAACAAAAATTAATAGACTTTCAAGAAGAAATTGAAAACTCCATCATCACAGTAAGAGAGGATAATATACTTCTTTCAAATTAGTAAATCAAGCGGATAGAACAATGAATAATGACATAGAAGGTTCAACAACACAATTAACAAAGTTTACCTAAAGTCATATAAAGAACTTTTCAGGCAACCCTACAGAATATATTTTTTTCAAACACACATAAAACACTAACAAAACTTGGTCATATGCTAGGCTGCAAAGCAAGTTTCAATAAATACCAAAGTATTGATATCATACAGATCAAATGCCTTGACCATTACACAAGTAAGTTAGAAGTTAATTACAAAAAATATTTGATGATGGTAAAAGCACACCTCTAAGTAAAATGGGTAATATATCCCTGTTCAGTAGTGAAATTAGTGGCTGCAGAATAGAGAGAAAGAACCTGGCCTCTAAGCATATTGAATGTGCAATCTTGATTCCCCTAGGCTTGTCTGCCCAACAATTGACTTCCAGGAACTTAAAAGCACTTTCACCTGAAAAGTTCGGCTTATCATAGTCACCTGGAGCAGACATACCCAGGTGGAAAGTTTCCCTTTCACTCTTCCAAAGGACAAAATGACTGTCTTAAAGCTGAATTGGGCTGTCAGTGCTCCAAAATGCTTGAGATAAGAGGATGCTCACTGGGATTGGAGTGTGTAACTGATGGGTGAGGGGAACCCTAAGACCAAACATGCTTCAGTGTTTATCCAGAGCTGTCCCCAAGAAGAGACAGTGCTGGTCTATAAGCCTGTCTTCTATTGAAGTTCTAGGCCCTAGAGCAGGGGTTCCAGTCTGGCAGGACAAGAGTCTAGAAAAGGGAAGTAAGTGTGCACTTCATGAAGCAACATGGACCGAGGGCAACAATAGCAAGGGTGTCTAGCTCTCTGGAACCTAATCTGCACACCCCAGCATCCCATTGCTCTAACATGACATACCATGAGAGCATCCCTGTACAAATGGTAGAGTAAATCATTCTACCTTAAATGAAATATGGTGGCAACCTAACTTATCGGTCTGCCTCTGGCAAGTTTGGTGAATATAACTCTAGCTCTCTGGAGTGTACATTCTCAGCAGGGGCAATATCGCCCCCAAGGGGGCAAAATTTGATTGGGAGGGTAAAAATACTTAAATATTACAACTTACAGCCTTCCAAAGGGCTATAGCACATAAATAGACATACAGTATATAAAATTTCATGGGGGAGAAGAGACAACTAGGGGAAAATTTCAAGTCTAAAAAGGCTCCATAAGGGGGTAACAATTTTTAAAAAAAGGGGGGGGTGAGAAATACCCCTCTAGAGGATAATATCTGTGAGTAGACAGATACATATGAGTCTGACAAGCAGATTCTGCCCTAAAGTAATTCTACACCTAGGCACCAGCCAGACTAACTGACCAACCTCTCCATCATTAACAGCTTTTAAACTTCAGGAAAAGGTATCAATCACTTTGATAAAAGGCCACAGAACTCAACTCTCAATTTTCCAATCAACCTCTCAACAAATATTTATTTGGTAGTTTCTATGTCTGTACAATTTATTAGCCACTAGCCACATGTGGCTACTGAGCACTTGAAATGTGGGTGGTCCAAATGGAGAAGTTGGGAGATACTCCTTCACAAACCTCTCTTACTGCCGAGTGTTTTGCTTCGTATGAGTTATATCTTTGGGGCTTCTATAACAAAAATACCATAGACTGGGTGGCTTAAACAACAGAAATTTATTTCTCACAGTTCTGGCACCTGGAAGTCCAGGATCAAGATGCTGGCAGATTTGGTACCTGGTGAGGGCCTGCTTCCTGTTTCATAGACTGACGTCTTCCTGCTGTGTCCTCACGTGGCAGAAGCGGGTGAAGGGTCTCTCTGGGGGAATTTTTATAAGGACACTAATCCCACTCATAAGGGCTCCACTCTTATGACCTAATCACCTCCCAGAAACCTCACATCCAAATACTATCACAATGGGGACTCAGTTTCAACATATGAATTTGGGGGGACACAATCATTCAGTCTATAGCAGTATGCCAAGAATGTGAGGCACCCATGCTTTTTACGTGGGACGTTTATCAGATTTGTGTTCGCAGTAAGCAACCTTGAAGGATGAGATAATATCTCCCTCTGGGACAAAGAGTGGGCTTGCCTGCTGCTCTCTATTAAAGAGTAAGGTTCCCAAGCTCTAAGTTCCTCAACTGTGATATAAACTCACTTGCAGCATCTATCTGGGCCCTCTGTGTCACCTTCATGGGACTTATTAGTTTTCTATTACAGAGTAATAAATTATCACAAACTTGGTAACTTAAAATAATGCTCACTTATTAGCTCATAGTTCTGAAGGTCATGAGGCCACACGAAGTTCTCTGCTCAGTGTCTCAAAAGCTGAAATTGAAGTACTACCAGGCTGAGTTCTCATCTGGAGACTCAGGAAAAATCCACTCCCAAGCTCATTCAGGTTGTTGGCAGAACTTAATTCCTTGTGATTGTATAACTGAGGTCTCCATTTTCCTTACTGGCTGTCAGCAGGGGCCACTCTGGGCTCATAGAGGCCACCTGCATTCCTTGTCACATGGCCCCTCCATGTCAAAGCCAACAATTTCTTACCGTAAATCCCTCTTGTGTTATTAATCTCTCTGACTCTCTCTCTCTCTGACCTCTAGCCCCATATTTAAGGAGGTCAGACCCACCTGGTTAACCTCAATTCTTAAAATGTATTTTAAGGTCAACTGATTTGAGGTTTTAATTATATCTGAAAAATCCCTGCACAGCAGTGTTTGGTTGAATAACAAGGAGAAAGTGTGTGTACGTAAGGAGATGGGAATATCTCGGGCCATCTTGGAATTCTGCTGATTACAGGGGACCAGGGCAACTGAAGCAAAGATGTTGATGCTCACACTGCTTGCTGTGCCATGGGTAATAAAGTCCTTTATCTCTGACCTAAGAATCTCATCTCTTCTGTCAGCATCCATGAAATAGGGTAAGTAGCTTGTCAGAAGGGTAAATTCAAATCCCAGACCTTCCATAAAATATACACTGGATTTGAAATGACAATATTTTGGATATATATGATTAAGTATGGTATATTATTAAAATTAATTTTACCTGTTTATTTTTACTTTTTAACGTGGTTCCTAGAAAAATCAAAATTACGTCTGGAGGAGGCTTGCATTATATTTCTATCAGGTACTGCTGGTCCACATGCTACTACTGAAATCTGAGGCTCTTTGGCAGGGTTTACAGTCTGGCAACACATCTGTGTCCTACAAATATTTTGTTTGGCCAGGACAGTGTTCAAATTCTTTATTATTTAGATGCCTTTAAGAGGGGTACGTACCTTCTAGTATACCTCAGGCCCCACCACTCCCCATGGTTTTTCACCTGGTCCATTTACACATTTACTTTACCCACTGACTTCTGTAAGTATTTCGATTGTGTGGCTCTTGTAGTCACACCTATACTTTTGTTGGGTTTATTAAAAGATACTAACACAGGAGGGCTACCAAAGAACAGCATTCAACCAAAGGTTAACCTGCATGGCCCAAAAGGGCTGTAAGAGCTTCAGAAGGAAGCAGTCCTTAAGGGCAGGGTGATGGCCATGAGTCAAGAGACCTGGTTCTAGACGCAGCTCTGTCACTGATTTCGCTGGGAGACCTCGAGCAAGTCAGTTCCCCTCTGTGGGTTTCCATTCCCTCAAGGACAGTGAAGGATAGAACTAGAAGGCCTCAAAGTTCCTTTCTGAAGACCTACAGGTGATGGCTTGCAGGCGAAAGCAATCAGAGAGAGCTATGCGGAAGGACAGGACTTGAAAATACTTGCTTCTCTGTCCTTTGCACATCATTTCCTTGCTGTTATTGGCCCTAAAAGAAGGCGGAGAGCCAAGGAGAAGACTCAAAGCCCTACAAAGCTCCAATGCATAGTTTGTCAAAGAAAGAAGTCAAAACCCTCGGCTGCGCTGTTGTTTTGTGTTCTCCACGGATGTAGGTCATTCGGGTTTTGGCCCTGTACCCCACATGGTAGGTAATCAAGTGCTGGCAGCGCCCTGCTCCCCACTCCCTCCCACTCCTGACAGTGGCATTTAATACAATCCAGAAGCAGATGCTGCACATTGGGGGGTGGTGGCTGGTAAGTTCCCATTCTCTCTACCCATGACATCTTTTTCATAACCTGAATTTCTTTAATTAAAAAACATCTGCCAACTCCTGTTATCTGCAAAGATGTGCCATGGCAACTCTCTTTGCAAGCCCCTTTTGTAGCCGATGCAAACAGGTGGAAGCAAAGCCTCCGTGGAGTCTCTTGAATGTAGAGAGAGAAAGGCAGGGAAGGAAGCACCTCAAATTGTATGTGGGCGGGGGGGGTAAGTCAGAAGGACAAAGACAAATACCATATGAAACCGCTTATATATGGAATCTAAAATATGGCACAAATGAACTTATCTACAAAACACACTCAGAGACATAGAGAACAGACTTGTGGTTGCCAAGGGGGAGGGGGAGTGGGGGAGGGATGGAGTGGGAGTTTGGGTTTAGCAGAAGCAAAATATTACATATAGAATGGATAAACAACAAGGTCTTACTGTATAGCACAGGGAACTATATTCAGTATTCTGTGATAAACCATAATGGAAAAGAATATGAAAAAGAACTCTCCCTCTCATTAGAGAGGGTTAGAGGAATTTGGGAACATGAGCATCACGCCTCTCTTATGCATTCCACAAAATAAGGACTGGTGCCTTGTGACAAACCAAACGCACAGAGTGAAGAATTCATTGAGATGGGCCTTACTTGTGAGGACTCATGTTGCGTTTTGCCCAGAATGAGTCTGATTTGTCAGTGGGAAGAGGAGGCCAGATGCCTTTGTCCCCCCTTGCCTTTGTCTTCTGCCCCATGAACTTCCGAAGGAAAATCCTTCACAATAATCTTGAGGAGAGGGAACATTTGCACACCCAAGGCAGGTATACAAATGGAGACAGCACAGGATGTGTCTAATAGGTACCAAGCTAATAAACTGTTAAATAAAATATTTTCTATCCTCAAACCCTACACATACACTTCCAGATCAACCTGGAAGGCCAGTTTCACATTGAGAATTCTCAGACTCCTTAGAGTTCTGCCTGGGATGAAGAGGTGCAGAGAAAGCCAATCCCAGGATTCCGACCTGATGCCTTTTCCCTTGCCACCCTGTCCTGCACAGCACAAGCCTCTCATATATACAGATACTCCAGTCCACACACCCAAGTCCCAAATATGTCTTCTTTAAGCCACAGCCCCCCCCACCCCGGCAAAACTGCAGGCCCAGGGTGTGCATGAAAGTAGTATATTCTGTGCTCTGGAGGACTGACCCAGGAAAAAAAGCTACATCAGCCCTGAAGGGCCAAGGAATTCCAGACCTTGGAATTTCTCAACCCAGAGCATGATCTAGAAAGTGGAGGTAGAGAGGCATGAGTTCAGGGTGGACACGCATCCTAGTGCCACGATCCTTCATCTTCCATAGAACACAGTCAGAAGAGAGACAAAGCATGGCCCTAAAAGGGCATCCCTCTGGCTGGGTCTAAGAGCAGTGCTGATGTCAGCCCCTCCCTTTCACTCCTGGGCCACCTCTTAAGATGGATCCAAGTGTCTCTTCCTCCCCTATCCATCCAAGCATGGTCCTCTCTTCCGCTGTCCACCCCATTACAAACATGCTACCTTCTCTAAGAAGAGTGTCCCCATTCTTAGAGAGGAGGTAAGTCCCTTTGGTCCCCAACCCACATGGATTAAGCCTGAGCTCCACTGAATCTAAGAAGGAGGTACTGAAGGCAATAATGAATGACCTCCTCTATCTCAGGGTTATCCTCCAAACCTGACAGTTTCTAGAGGAAACGGCCTTCGTGCTTGGGATGTTCCCACAGCACGTTCCCTAGCATGGCTCCATGTGGGCAACGAGACAATCGATGCCTTTTAAAATTATATTTATTATTTTTTCTGATCATAAAAGTATAAAAGATTGAGAGATGTTTTCAGGTAGTAATAATGTCTGCCATGTTTTGTTAGCAATCCTTAGGACAAACCTCTAAATTTGCAGCCCGAAAGTCACTTTCCTCCAGGGTGGCTCCTCAGTTATCAGACAAGGCTAACTGCTCAGCAATTTCTTCATATTCTTAATATCTGCCTTCTTGTAAGTTCCATCCGTTGACGCAGTTTCACTGGCTCACTGCAGCAGCCGACCTCTGTGGAGCAGCACACCTGCTCCCTCAACACAAATCTAACAGCCCTCGTTCCTTAACTCCTAGGGTCAGACGTGACAGCTAGTGCCAAGCGCCTAACACAGTAATCATTACATAGTGAGCACCTCAATAATTTACTCTCGTTATTACCGCTTTCTTTCTTTCCACTTCTCATTAAGAGGTTAAAAATTTTAAATAAGTAAATACAGCTAACCCCCATTCTCTACATATTTCTCCACCTTTTTTTCATTCCCACTTTGCCTTCCCTGCCTCCTCTTCCCCACATAGTCCAGGGCAGGGTAAGGAAAACAGGAAGATGAAAACCATAAATGCTCCTTTTCTCAATATTCCATCTCAACCCTGGCTAAAGACAATATACTTACCCCCAAAGTGAGAATATCCAATGAACTATCTGCATTATATTTTGGATCTTTTAGCTACAAGGTGTCAACCATCCTAGTCCTCTTGCAATCATCTTGAATAATGTCCCAAACAATGAGGACATATAATGCCAGGTGGTGGCTCAGAGCTCTGAAGGAGACTAAGCTGGGAGAAGACTGAAGACGTGGAGTCTTGTACCCTGTTTTGGCCACAGCGATGAAGAAAACTCATAGCCGGCTTTCCCAAGCGTTCCCAGATCATGGCATGAGGGTAAGAGAACCAGGGACAGGGTTAGAAGAGGTTCGAGGTTAAAACAGTTCAAGAGAAAGACGTTGTGGTAGAGGAGAAGTAAACTGTTGATTTCACTTGGAGAGAGTTAAGTGGAGTGAGTTTATGTCAAATCCAAAATAGCACCTCCTTGGATTTGTAAGTGCACTTAGGAGTGACCACATTTCCCAGTACTCAGCACAGCATCAGGACTTGTTGAAAAGGAAAAAAAGGGAAATATATACTATTCACAATTAGCAATCAACCGAATGTTGGTAAACGTTAATAAGAAATAGCAATCATGAAATATTCAAGCAATCCCAGAGTTTCCCAGCGTTCTAAATTGTATAAATGGCATGGTGTGACGGTTCTCAACAGATGGATATCTTCAGTCGCTTTTCCTAAGAGCTGGACCATTGGGTGTTCTTGCCAACACCGTCAACTGCCAAGGACCTTGCTGCCAGGGAGGAGGGTGGGCATGAGGGGAATGGGCCCCTGGTTTGTTTGACTCTTCAATGACACTTTCAAATTGCAACATTTTCCTTTTTTTTTCTTTGTGGCAGCCCTTTGGAGGATCTTAGACTTTCTGGGTAGACTGTCCCTAAAACAAGCTAAAGACCTGATTTTAGGATGAGATTTCTTCCACGAATAGATGTGCTTGTGAATGGCCATCATGGATAAAATATACCACTTCCTGTCCCCGAAGCTGGACGTGGGGTTCACTCAGCCTAGCCCAAGTGGGTTATTTCTTTTTTTTTTTTTTTGTGGGATCAGCCATGGCTAATAACAAGGGGAGAGGTGACCCAACTGGTAATATTTACTTTCCTCTATCTAGGACAGGGTGGTTTCCTGGACTAAATAGAAGGACCATAATTCACTAACATAGATAAACTAATGTTTAGAATGCACTAAGATGCTATGTTGCTAGTTATTAGATTTTTTGTGTGGCTAGGAAATTGCCTTCCCTCATATTATCTCCCTAAGAGTAAAATTATCCCTGCCAACCTCAATCTCAGAAAAGTTGATTAAAACAAAGTGTCCCCTAATGAGACTGCAGGGGAAGTACAGCAAATTCCCAAATGTTCCACACCTACCCACTCTCTTGACCTATCCCCACAAGACTTATCTAGAATAGAGGTCAGTAAGGGCCAGGTAGCCACAGAGACCTAATTAGGTATACTCTGTGGCTCAGGCTTTATCAACAATCCTATAGTATATTTAAAAATATACATACAGTCAGGTTTTCCAGGGTCTAAAGACTTTCTAAAGCTGTATGCATGTAAGTGTATGGATGGCAATAAATGACAGATGGCAATTTTGCGAGATTTAAAAATTATATTTTAAATATTTTAAAATATTACCATATTATTGTTTTTCCAAGTAAGTGTTCCTTTTGATTTATGTTTACTACACAGTCATTCAACCAACATTTACTTAAAGGCATAGCAGGTAGGTTATTTCTACACTTTTTTTTTACCCTATCCCCATATCACACTTGGGAGGATTATCCTACAAAGGTGAGTGAGGGGATATTTTAAAGGTGAGCACTAGAAATTCTGAACGAGAGAAAGTATATTATGTTTGGATGAAATGCTTAATGGCTTATTTGGGTATGAAAAGATAGAACGAAAAGTATGTTCTAGAAGGAGAGACCAAAACAAAAAAAGAACTGAATAAATATCTCTGTGTCAGGAAATGAGAGGAAATTTTTTGTACCTATAATCGGAAG
>NW_006777801.1:1750114-1825076 GCF_000442215.2 Lipotes vexillifer
AAGAGGGGGGAAAGGCCAAAAGGTTCAGAGCCTGGAGAAGTTTCAGGGACTATAAAAGAAGTCAAACAGAGAGAAAAGACGTGGCGGGGGAAATGCAACATGCAGGGAGAGGAAAGGGTGGCCACTGAAATATTCCAGATGCTGGGTATGGCTGAGAAACTTTGAAGAATGGCTATAATTAATGTTGCATTTTTAATTATTACACAGAACCATGCTGTAACCTCCCTCCTATGACTCAAACCTTCAGTGGACCCACAGTGCTGGGGAAGTGGGATGGAGGGAGTGGCAGTGGAGATGAAAGGAATTACAAGAAAAAAGAGGCCACATTTCATGTTTGCATCTACTCTACTCAGAGTAGAGGTAAAAAATTCTCTGGATACAGGAATCTTAGCTAGAAGTGACTAAGAAAAATGTAAGTCCCTCCACTTCCAAGAATCTTTGGAGGCATTGATGGGAATATTAGATTTCATATGGCAATTGAGACTTTGTTTTAAAAATATGTTAAAGACAAGTCACAGACTACAAGAAAATATATACAAAAAGACATATCTGCTAAATAACTGTTATCAAAAATACACAAAGAACTTTTAAAATTCAACAACAAGAAAGCAAACAACTTGGCTAAAAAATGGGCAAGAGACCTAAACAGACACCTCACCAAAAAAGATATACAGTGGCAAGTAAACATAAGAAACGATGTTCAACATTATACATCATTAGGGAATTTCAAATTAAAACAACAGTAAGATACCACTGCATATATCAGAATAGCCAAAATCTAAAATATTTGGATAGATGCCTAAACAAAGGACAACACCAGATGCAACAGGAATGCTCAGTCATTGCTGGGGGGAATGCAAAATGGTGCAGCCACTTTAGAAGACAGGTTGGTTGGTAGTTTCTTACAAAACGAAACATACTCTTACCATATGACCCAGCAACAATGCTCCTTGGTATTTACCCAAAGTAGCTGAAAATTTAGGTCCACACAAAAACCTACACACAGATGTTTATTATAGCTTTATTCGTAACAGCAAAACTTGGAGGCAACCAAGATGTCCTTCAGTAGGCTAATGAATAAATTAGCTGTATTACACCCAGACAGTGGAATATTATTCAGCACTAAAAAGAAATGAGCTAATCAAGCCATGAAAGATATGGAGGAAACTTAAATACATATTACTAAATGTAAAAGCCAATCTGAACAGGCTACATACTATATGACCCCGACTATATGACGTTCTGAAAAAGGCAAAACTATGGAGACAGTAAAAAGATCAGTGGTTGGGCTACCCTGGTGGCGCAGTGGTTGAGAGTCCGCCTGCCGATGCAGGGGACACGGGTTTGTGCCCCGGTCTGGGAGGATCCCACGTGCCGCAGAGCGGCTGGGCCCGTGAGCCATGGCCGCTGGGCCTGCGCGTCCGGAGCCTGTGCTCCGCGATGGGGAGGCCACAACAGTGAGAGGCCCGCGTACCGCAAAAAAAAAAAAAAACGATCAGTGGTTGCCAAGGGTAAGCGGGAAGGAGGAATGAACAGGCAGAACACAGAGGATTTTCAAGGCAGTGAAACTATTCTGTATGATACCATTAATGACGGATACACATCATTTTGCATTTGTCAAAACCCATAGAATGTACAACACCAAGAGTGCACCCTAACTATGGACTTTGGGTGATAATGATGTGTCAATGGAGGCTCATCAATTATAATAAATGTACCACTCTGGTGGGGGATGTTTATAGTTGGGGAGGTGGAGTGTATACGGGAAATCTCTGTACTTTCTGCTACATTTTGCTGTGAACCTAAGACTGCTCTAAAAAAATTAAGGCTATTTAAAATTTTTTATTTGTTTATTTATTTATATTTCTAAAGGGTGACTTCAGAAGTCTGTAGGCCACAGGAGCTCCCAGATGGCTGACATCTGGGTTAAATGACCAACACTTCAGGGTGAGCAGAGAGAAACAGTTGTCAGTGGTCCAAAAGTTTTCACTCTCGTGGAGCAGTGTGGACGGCTCATTTACTTCTGGGTGCACTTTCCCACCCTCTTGTGGTTTGGCTGACCATGGACTAGTTCTGACCAATGAAATGTTCCTGGAAATGGCCTGCGTCACTTCCTTGCCAAAGCATGGGATTGTCAGTGCCTGCATCTCCAGGCTTCCCTTCCCCTGCCGTGGCCATGGGGGAAGTGCACATTGGGAGGGATGAAGGAGATGAGAGGTCAAAGCAGTCTGTGATGCCAAGCTCGAGATCTGGAGGGCAACTTTTGTGGAAAACCAGTAGCATATACAGGGGATTTTGCATGGAGAAGAAATAAAAACTTCTGCTGTATGAAGCTCCTGAGGTTTAGTTTGCTGCCAAAGCCCAAACTGGTCCATCCTGACTGCTATGCCAAGTTACAGTTTCCAGTTCAAGTTCATTGAGGCCAGACTGGTACAGGTATGCAGAGCAGGAAAACCAGGAACAAGGGAAGGCTGAAACTTTTGTGGAGAATATTAATCATTTTAGGTGAATTCAGTTTTGAGGGTTTTCTCCAATCTGAACAATACTTACGTCAGGGCTACAGTGCCCATTTTGCTTCTCCCAGTTTCCTGGAGAATGTATTCTTAGGGGAGAGCAGAGAGGGCTGCCATCCATCATTTTGGAAAGTCAGGAGATGTACAGAGATAGATGCCTAAACAAAGGACAAGCGCATTAACAAATCTCGCTGTCCAAAAGTCAGGGCTAATGTTAACCAAGATGAGCATTACTGCGATTCCATCAAGATGTCCTGTTATTTATTTAACTTTTCCATTTTCATTTTTTATTTGGGTAAGATAATTGCTTGTGATAAGCCTCGGGTGTGGAGGTCTGCTGCATACAGAGTGGCAAGGCGAGATTCAGTTTGTAGTCTCAGGAGGCACTGGGGAAAGGAAACGATGTATTAACATATTGAAATGATCTCAAGTCATGTCCTTTAGCAGCTTTCTTCTGAGAAGAGAACCTCTCCAAAGCAAATGGCCTACTCACAACAAGAAAAAGGCCCATTAGGAGGATAATGTGTTTACCTGCTTAAGGAAAGATCTCTTATGAGTGGATTTCATAAGAAACAAAATATAAATATATATAGTGTTTCTCTCCCTGGGTCTGATACCACAATGTCACTCATGCATTTTACTTCATAGCACCTACACCAGTGCCTCCCACTGCTTTCTGGCCAGGACCCTAAACTGGACAATACTAGGAGCCACAAGTCCTAAAATGGAGCTTCAGTCAAGGAGTCCTGTTTATATAAATGATGGCTTGGCACGCTCTCGTAATCCTTTCAATGGGAAAACAACCATGACCTCAGGCTTTTGTGTGCCGCAGTGCACTCCTCTCCCTGCTACCTGCTCTGTTCTGGCCTGAACACACCAGAAGCTTCTGCAGAAGCAAATCTGGGTGTGGTCTCTGTTTCTGAGAAGCTGGTAATGGCTGCAGGCAAATTCAGGAGCTCTGTTGGATACGAATGAAAATAGCCACCGGTATACTGTTCACAACAAGCCCCAGAAGTGGCTAGCCTCTTCTTTTTCAGATGAGAAAAATGAGGTGTAGAGGGTAAGTGACTGGTCCATGACGCCTCATCCCCAGAACTCAGGACCCCCTGCTCTACCTGGAAAACTTCTGCTCAGCCTTCAGAACACATTTAAAGGTAAACTTTCTGGTGAAGTTTCTTCCAGGTCCTCCCATTGGTGCCATCTGTTTGCAGGCACTATTATCATACTCGTGCAGGGGATTCATACCAGTCTTAGCTTCTACACAGCTGTCTCTCCCACTGGACACAGCACTCCTTGAACAAGTGCCCTGAGCCCCATTATAACTCTGGATTCTCAATGCTTTACCCAGGGCTTTGAACCTGATTTGGGTTGTTATAAAACTGTAAGCTTCCTCAGAGGACAGTGTCAAGGCATGATGGATTTAAAAACTCAATTAGCACTGTGCACATTTTCTTACTGGGTAAACTGAGATTCAGAGTTCTTCGTCATGTTGCCACAATCACAGGTCCAGAGGGGCTTATGGATCCAATGGATCGATCTAGGGGCTCCAATGCCTTCTGGTAGTAGCATCACTTCCTCTCCTGCTGTCTTCACTAGAGGTGGCTGGGATGCTAGGCAAGAACAATACTCAATCCACGCTTTATCACGCTCTGCTATCCCTTGCTCCAAACGGCACGACCGCAGCCTGTCCCTGCGTTCATCTGCTTCCCATCTCACTCTGCGGAGATGCCACAGGCAGAACTGAGAGCTCGATCTGGAGCAAGTCCCCACAGAAAGATGACCCCCTCCCCCAAAACCCTGTCTGCTCTCCAACTGGAATGGCTTGTGATAAAGAAACCGCTGTGCTTCAGGTCAGGCAACAGTGCCAACCACAGAGACGGATGATAATTCCTCTTACTGACAGGGAGCCTCTATCGTTTTAGAATATGCTTATTTTTCTGCAAAGAAACCAGGCCAATTTATTCAACCGTTTATAATGTCATCGTGCATTTATGGAATGGAAGCGTTCTCTGGGCTCAATGTGACAAAATGCTGATCACCGACTTTTGGTGGTTCTGCCACCAGGAAGCTGGATGGATGTCAGGGCGGAGGTGAGGGTTCCAGGGCAAATAAAGAAAACAGGCTTGCCCTCTTGCAGATTACATGCTGGAAGAGGAGGCTTGCTGGGTAGTCTGCATTCACTGAGTATCTTCAAGTACCTGACACTGCAGCAGGCAGATCAAGCTGGAGGGGAAAGAACCAAGGGCTGTGACCTTTGGTGTGTCACCGCAACTTTCAGAGGCTCCTTGTCTATAAGATGGGGATCATAATATCTGCCCTGCCCACATCAGAGTTGCGGTATGGATGAAACAGTGGATAAGAGAACTCTTTGTAAACTAAGTGCTCACAGCATCCCATTTCTTTCCTTTATGGCCTTTATCATACTCTAGAAGTATTTTGTTTCTATTCCTGCTTTGTTTAATGTCTGTCTCCTCTAGCAGAATGCAGGCTCTCTGTAGGCAGGAATCTAGAACACTGGGGAATGCACAGAATAAACTCATACTTAGTAGTTGTTATCACCCTCCTGCCATCCCACCTCAAGACATACTCGTTCCTACATCGACAACTCCGCTCAAGCTGTTCTTTCACTCTGAAAAACACCTTCCCCTCATCTTTCTAGCCACTTACACCCTATCTTCCTTGAAGGGCCACTTCAAGTCCCACTGCTTCTATGAAATGATTTTCTCATCCCTTCTTAAAATCTTCCTTTGCCAGGCATTTCTTGACTAGGAAGCACATTGTCTGCAGCCTACGGTCACACATTCATTCACACTGTCACTTGGCATGGGTGGGGTCACGTGGTAAGTTTTCTGTCCTCCTAAACCCAAGTTTATGCTGGGTCCAGCTCTGAGTCTGTGAGTATTCCCTCATAAGAGACATACTTCTCCCACAAAGAGCAGGAAAGTATGCCCTAGCCTGGGAATTAAAATCCCCCCTGATGTGGGCATCCCCCCCATTTCCTTGGATTCCCTTGGCCCAGGTGGATGGACCCCAAATTCAGAGATTCAGCCAACTCAAAGCCAATCCCCGGCAGACACTAAGTATCCTACAATTCAATTCAATTCTGACACTAACTACCCAGAGTTAGCACAGGCCCACAGGTTAAGGGCTCAGTCCCACAAAACAGCCCCCCCAACTTTAGACACCCATCGCAAGTAGTAGGTCTCCAGTTTACCCACACTTTTGTCCAACTGGGCTACAAATTAGGAGTTCCCACCTCCCCTCCCCAGGTTTATAATTTGCTAGAACAACTCACAGAACTCAGGAAGACTCTTAACTTATGTTTACCAGTTTATTATAAAGAATACAACTCAGGAACAGCCAAATAAAAGAGATGCATGAGGCACTTTATGGTGCCGGGTAGCAAACGAAGCTTCCGTGCTCTTTCTAGGGGCATCACCCTCCCAGCACCTCAGTGTGTTCACCAACCGAGAAGCTTATCACATCTCCTTGTTCAAGAGTTTTTATAGAGCTTAATTTCCAGCCCCACTCCACCCCTGTTTCCCGGAGGTCAGTGGTGGGAATAAAACTTCCATCCCTCTAATCACTTGGTCTTTCCGGTGACTAGCCTCATTAGCATAAACTCAGGTCTGATCAAAAGAAGCTCAATATAAATAACAAAAGACACTCCTCTTATCACTCAGGAAATTCCAAGGGTTTTAGGAGCTCTGTGCCAGGAGCCAGGAATAAAGACCAAATATACTTAGAATAATGCCTTCCAAGTCCATCCATGTTGCTACAAATGGCAAAATTTCATTCTTTTTTATGGCTGAGTAGTATTCCATTGTGTGTGTGTGTGTGTGTGTGTGTGTGTGTGTGTGTGTGTGTGTGTATCACATCTTCTTTATCCATTCATCTGTTGATGGACACTTAGGTTGCTTCCATATCTTAGCAATTATAAATAATGCTGCTATGAACACTGGGGTACATGTATCTTTTTGAATTAGTGTTTTTGTTTTTTTCTGATATATACCCAGGAGTGGAATTGCTGGGTACACCTGTAACTTACATAATATTATACAGCAACTATACTTCCATTAAAAAATACAAGACCCCCCCAAAAAAAAATACAACACCAAATATATTTTGTATTATACCATAACAGCCAAGTGTAATAAAGGCATCTCTCTTGACTTAGATGAGTTGGAGGCCCTCTGAGGAGTTATTATGCTGTCTCCTTTCCAATAATGATGGCTGTATTACTCTGCTTTCCATCTTGCTCTGGCTGCTAGGAAGCAGAATCTGAAAACTGTTGCTTCATCACAACAATTGTATTAAGCTATATGATTGGCAATATTTCTCCCTCTTCTTTGTCTCAATCAAGATTTTATATTTTTCTCTTCTATTAACCTTACCATATATTACATAGATTCTTCCTGAGAAGAGATGAGGTATAAATAAATGAACTGATAACCTAGCCATAGGACCAGTGTCTAAAGAGGAATTAATAAAATGAACCTCCAGATGGAGCCTGCTGACCTAAGCTGATCGGCTTTCTCAAAGCCAAGTACACAAATCCCCACGAAGTCAAGCTTTCAGCGTCAGTAGGATACTGTTTAGAACTCTACTCAGTGTCAACATGGAATGTCCTTAGTGAACTTAATCATACGATTAACCATGACAGGGGGGTGGCAGTGAGGCTGAGAATACAGAACAGGACACCATCAGTAGCAGGCCCAGGAACGCAGGCTGGGCTGAAATCAGGACCAACTGTTGAAGGCGGAGACTTCATGAATGAAGCGGGACTTCAGATGGGCCTTTTCTCTTCTGACGTGTGAGCTTCTTAAGGACAGCAGCTGGGCAGGACTTATGGATTTCTGACTCCTCAGCTTCTAGCACAGAGCCTGGTACACCCTAAATACTCAATAAAGTGTTGCTTCTCTCTTAACACTATTCTTTGTTCTCCTTCCACACATAACTATGAACACTGGGGAGCATATCAGTTTGTTTCCACGGGAGAAAAGATCTCTGGGCTGGAATCAGGAGACCCAGACTCTGGGCCCCACTAACAGGAGTTACGTGATCTGCACAGAGCGAAAGAGCAGCAGTTGAAGGACGCAGCTTAAGTCCGATTATTTGGATTTGAACCCTGACTCCTCTTCCTGCTCTGTGTGTTTCAGCAGCCATTTAACATCTCTATGTCTCCTGCTTCCTCCTCTGTAATATGAGGGTAAATACCTAGGAGGTGTTGGGAGGATGAAATGAGTTACCATATATGAAGTATTTAGAGAGAATACTCCCTAGCACATACTCAACATTCATATTAGCTTTTATTATCTTTAACCAGTCACAATGTTTCTAGGCCTTAATTTTTACATCTCTCAAGAGTCAGGTTCAAACTAGATGAGAGATGTCACATGTGTACCTTTCATCGCTACAGGCACACCTCAGAGATGTTGCGCATTTGGTGCCAGACTGCCTCAATAAGGGGAATATCACAATAAAATGAGTCACGCCAATTTTTTGGTTTCCCAGTGCATGTAAGAGTTATGTTTACACTATACTGTAGTCTCTTAAGTGTGAAATAGCATTATGTCTAAAAACAAACGTGCATACCTTAATTTTGAAATACTTCATTGAAAAAAATGCAAACCATCTTCTGAACCTTCAGTGAGACGTAATCTCTGATGGTGGAGGGTCTTACCTCGACGCCGATGGCTACTGATTGATAAGGGTGGTGGTTGCTGAAGGTTGGGGTGATTGTGGAGATTTCTAAATAAGACAACAATGGAGTTTACTGCATAGATTGACTCCTCCTTTCATAAATGATTTCTCTGTAGCATGCGATGCTGTTTGATAGCATTCTACCCACAGTAGAACGTCTTTCAAAATTAGAGTCAGTCCTCTCAAAACCTACTGCTGCTTTATCAACGAAGTTTATGCAATATTCTAAATCCTTTGTTGTCATTTCAACAATCTTCACAGCATCTTCACCAGGAGTAGATTCCTTCTCAAGAAACCACTTTCGTTGCTCGTCCATAAGCAAACCTCATCTATTCAAGTTTTATCATGAGATTGCAGCAATCCAGTCACATCTTCAGGCTCCACTTCTAATGCTAGTTCTCTTGCTATTTCCACCACATCTGCAGTTACTTCCTTCATTGAAGTCTTGAACCCCTCGAAGTCATCAATGAGGGCTGGAATCAACTTCTCCCAAACTTCTGTTAATGTTAATATTTTGACCTCTGTGAGTGTTCTTCATGGCATCTAGAATGGTAAATTCTTTCCAGAAGCCTTTCAATTTACCTTGCCAAGATCCATCAGAGGAATCACTGTCTATGGCAGCTACAGCCTTATGAAATTTATTTCTTAAATAATGAGATGTTAATATCAAAATTACTCCTTGATCCATGGGCAACAGAATGAATGCTGTATTAGCGGGCATGAAAATAACATTAATCTGGTTGTGCATCTCCATCAGAGCTCTTGGGTGACCAGGTGCATTGTCAATGAACAGTAATACTTTGAGAGGAATCTTTTTTCTGGGCAATGGGCTTAAAATATTCAGTAAACCATGTTGTAAACAGATGTACTGTCATCCAGGCTTTATCGCTTCATTTATAGAGCACAGGCAGTATGATTTAGAATAATTTCTAAGGGCCCTAGGGATTTTCAGAATGGTAAATGAGCACTGACCTCAACGTCAAGGTACCAGATGCATTAGTCCCTAACAAAAGAGTCAGCCAGCCCAGTGAAGCTTTGAAGCCAGGCATTGACTTCTCCTCTCAAGCTATGAGAGTCTTAGATGGCATCTCCTTCCAACAGGTTTCAATCTACAGTGAAAATCTGTTTTTTAGTGTAACCACCTTCATTAATTATCTCAGCTAGATCTTCTGGATGACTTGTTCCTGCTTCTACATCAACACTTGCTGATTCCCCTTGCACTTTTGTATCATGGAGATGGCTTCTTTCCTTAAACCTCATGAACTAGCTTCAAACTTGCCTTCTGCAGTTTCTCCTTCTCTCTCAACCTTCATAGAATTGAAAAGAGTTAGGGCCTTGCCTAGACTAGGTTTTGGCTGAAGGAAATGTTGTGGCTGGTTTGCTCTTTCTATCTAGACCACTAAAACTTTCTCCATATCAGCAGTTAGGCTGTTTTGCTTTCTTACCATTCATGTGTTCACTGTAGTAGCACTTTTAATTTCCTTCGGGAACTTTTCCTTTGCATCCACAACTTGGCTAACTATTTGGCACAAGAGACTTAGCTTTCAGCCTGTCTTGGCTTTCAATATGCCTTCCTCACTAAGTTTTTTTTTTTTTTTTTCAGTATGTAGGCCTCTCACTGTTGTGGCCTCTCCCATTGCAGAGCACAGGCTCCGGACACACAGGCTCAGTGGCCATGGCTCATGGGACCAGCCGCTCCGCGGCATGTGGGATCCTCCCGGACCGGGGCACGAACCTGTGTCCCCTGCATCGGCAGGCGGACTCTCAACCACTGTGCCACCAGGGAAGCCCCTAAGCTTAATCTTATTTCTAGCTTTTGATTTAAAGTAAGAGACATATTTCACTTGAACACCTAGAGGCCATTGCAGGGCTATTAATTGGCTTAATTTCAATACTGTGTGTCCCAAGAAATAAGGAGGCCTGAGGAGAAGGGAGAGAGATGGAGGAATGGCCAGTCAGTGGAACAGTCATAACACACAGAACATTCATGGTTGAAGTCCGCATCTTATATGGGCATGGTTCATGGCATCCAAAACAAGTACAATAGTAACATCAAAGATCACAGATCACCATTACAAATATAATAATGAAAAAGCCTGAAATATTGTGAGAATTATGAAAATGTGACGCAGAGACACAAAGTGAAAAATTACTGTTGGAAAAATGGCACCAACAGACTTTCTTGATACAGGGTTGCCACAAATCTTCAATTTGTAGAAACAAAAACACAGTATCTTCTAAGTGCAATAAAGTCATGCACAATAAAATGAGGTCTGCCTGTAGTTTCTCTGCCCATAACAGACATCACTAATTGATTACAGCACCCCCTCCTACTGGGTCCAGTTATAGCCTCAAAATCTTTCCCAGGGCAATACTCCAGGCAGCCATTGCCAGTCTTTCAGAGTCAGCACAAGAAATGAAACCAATTCCTTATCCTGCATAGAGATTATTTTACAGATTCTGTGATTCTTAATGAACAGATGTGAGAAACCAGTGAGGAGGTCAAGGGAAAGGAAGGGAGTCTGCCTGGACAAGACCTTCAATGTCATTCCAGGTACCATCTTTGACTGACAGACCCCTCCAGACACACAGCTTTGAGATTCTGCTATTCCTCAGCTTCCCTGGGACAATGACTGGACTGTTTTCTCCCTTTGCAGTGTAATTGCAGAGATAAAATGGTGTGTGGCTAATTGCTGGGTAGGCCACAAACAGAGCAACCTCACATGTAATTTCAGATTGGCGGAGACTGTAAATTATTCAACATGATAACCAAAAGATTATAGCAATGTGTGGAAGTGGAGAGAACATTTGAGGGAAACAAAAGGATGGCTTTGAAGCCAGGGTAGTCACGAACAACCTTGTATAGACGTGAAGAATATACTTTGGGGCGAAATACAAGGGGACAGCTGAAACTCGGACCTGGGAGAGAGGCCTGAGGGTTCTCACTCTCCAGGAGCCTTTGTTCCTATAAGAATAATAAACTAAGTTAATACTTAGTTACCCATGAAAGTCCACAACAGTACAAAGTAAAATGAGCCATGTTGATTAAAACAACCCAGCTGAAAGATCTTCCCATCAAGCCAGAGCCTCCTCTAACTCCCCTGTCTCCATTGACGGCCCCTCTATTCTCTCCATTACTCTAAAGGCTTCTTTCTCTCTTCCCTCTTCCTCTAAGTTCTCATCCCATCATCACTGTATCCTGGTGAAGGCGTTCCTACCCTACTTTTCTTTCCATTCCCATTGCCATTGCCTTCATTCAGGCATGAACCATCATGGCAGCCTCTGAGCTCCAACTTCCAGGCTCTTGGTCTTCCGGCACATCACCACTTTTTCTAGGTTTCGCAGAGAAAGCTCTGATCAGAGCACTTATCTACTCAAAACCTTCCATGGTTCACCCCATCTGTCAAGTGAAGCTGAGCTCCCAGCCTGGCATATAGGGTCCCATATGGCTCCACCCACCTTTCAGGATTAATTGCTGCCACTTCCTTCCCCTCCTTCTGCTCTCCCTGGACATCCTAGAAGCTGTTCCTGAGACATACTCTCTCCTCTAGGAGCCTTTGCTTGGCTGTTCCCCCACCTCGATGGCCTTTCCCATGGATTCTGCAGGCCAGACCTGGGTGACTCCTTCAGGATGTTTGAATGTGCTGACAATCACCTGCTTGAGCTCCAAAATCATGACACAGTTCCTGGGGCAGTAGGAGGGTTTTGCATTCCCTTTGAAGGGCTATAAGGAGCCTGCTCCTACCTCCTAGGATCCCTTGGCCTGTGCTACCAACCACCCACAACACGGGCTGCTCCAGCCTTGACCACAACCCTGATTAGCCTTGGCCTGGGGGCAGTGGAGGTTAGCCTGCTGTTAGGATAGTTGGCATGTGGTGGAGAAGGGGTTGGCAAAGAGGTTATAGTAGGTAAAAATCTCTTTAGAAGCCTCTCTGGTCCTTCTTTATCTCCCACGTTCTTCATTGTTGTTCTCTGAGTTCCCAAATTCCCTTGAAGGCCATTAGAGTCAAAGCCACAATATTTTGATAGGATTCAAGTCACGTTTTCCTCCTCAAAATAAACCCCAGCCAGCGAGGTCCAGGAAACCATAGACTTCATCCACCTTTAACTCCTGTCCTATCAGTCTAAGGTGGAGAGATCATCCTGACATCCTCAGTTGACAATCCAACTCTCACCACCTCCACTTCATGCACCTCCAGGATGGGCCTGCCTTGGCCACTCCCCACCTCTTCAACCCATCTGCTGGGATGGCACGGCGTCTGCTCACAAGTTGGTTGGAGCCTATGGAGGTGCCAGGCAACAATGTGCTTTGATGGGCAGCCTGCAGAAAGTGGCAATTGCCATCTCTGGTGAGTGAAGGCCGTAAGCAGTGCCAGCCCTGGCATGCCAGGTCTGTACACTTGTTCACACCTGTTGACTCTACAGTGTCAAGAAAAGCATACTTGAGCTAGGGACAAGGGTTGTGGGAGAGGACGTTCTCAGAGCACCAGCATCTTTGGGTGTCCTTGTGGGGACAGACAGAACCTAGAGAGATTCGGTCAGTCAGACCCAGGGCCACATCTGTGTCCGGCACTGGAACTGCTTTGTCTGGCCCTGGAATACGTCCCCTCCCACAATCTGCACTCACTAAGGAAAAGGTACCCAGCAGGGAGACTGCAGCACAGACACAATTCAACACAGAGACAAGCCTTAACTCCAAGCCAGAGAGGAGATGCAGAGAGAAGGGCAGGTTAAGGTTAGGAAAGTTCTTTCCACCAATAGCCTAAAATACTTTGAACCCTGATAAGATATGTCCAACGCAACTGGAGGCCTCCGATTCCTCACTCCCTCACCTGTCTCAGAGAATTGCTATTTTCTAGCTAGGACATGAGTCCAGCTCCAGAGTCAGACAGAGCTGGCTTTACAGCTCAGCTCCACTAACTGACTAAGTGATCTTCAGTGAGTTACTGACCTTACCTGAGCCTCAGGCTTCTCTCTCTAAAATAGCGGTAACTCCCCTACTTCCTTGGATTACTACAAGAGTGAGACAGGAGAACATAAGTCAGGTGCCTAGTGTGGTATCTAACACATAGTAGGTGCTCATCAAATTGAGTTTCCTTTTGTGCCTTGCCATTCCCTGTCTTCCTTCATTCTCCATTCCAAATAGGAAAGGCATTACAGGAGCCAAATGATATTACAGATGTCAGTCTAGGACTAAGTCATTGGAACTAAGTAACAGAAGAGACTGCAAGGTAAACACAGTGGGAGAGAAAAGGGAGAAGAGATGGAAATGGGAGAGAGGGAAACTGGGGTTCCCTTTCTAAAAGGCCCCTTCCATCTCTGCACTCCCATGTCAATGCCTCACCCCAATAACAGCCCTTGCTCTGTACTCTGTCCCCACCTCAGCTCACCAAGACCATCCCATCGCCTGCTTAGGCAAATTCAAATTAGGAAAGAAAGTACATAGTGAATTTTCATCACCTAGAAACTCTATCTATGTACACAAGACACTCCTACACCAAATCCCTGACCTTCTTGCTTGCTATTCTATGGTGCCTGCCATGTGCCGATGGCCATGCTGGGCAGAGGGAGGGTGACATGGGCATGAGTCCTACCTTCAGTCTCTCCGTGCAAGAGGCAGAAACAAGCTCAAATAACCCTTAAACAAGACAGAATGGATGGATGCACCAACCAAGACGTAAGCAAACAGCTCCTGGGAAATATGGCTTTAATTTGCCTCTACCTTCCTCGTTTGGCTGGTGTTCATGTGCCGACCACATCCGTCAGGCCTGTCTCCTGCCCTCAGGTCCTTGAGAGTAGGACCCACATGCACTGCAGCTTGGGGCCATCATGGAAGGCCTCACTAACCCGGACACACTTGTTTGCATTAGAAACTGTAAGCGGCCATGAGAAGTTTATTTGGGTGGCTGGTCTGACCCTGCTAGTTTTGTGCCACTACTGTAATGGTGACCCGTTGGATTTTAAGGTTGGATGGCATACTTGGGGACAGACCTGGATGCTGGAACATCACGTGTAGGAGTAAGATCTCAAGTCCATAGCTGAAAGCCCGAAAGACAGCTCAGATCTGCCAGAGATTCCCAAAGGATCTCCCTGAGGAACTGTCCTAAGCACTGAATGGCATATGTGAAGAAGGAAAGAAAGAGTAGAAAATGATCGGAAGAAAATACACAGGAAAAGCTCCACCTGCTTCCTGCTTCCCAGGTGAAGAGGAGAGCTGGGACCTGCCAGGGATGAGAATAGAGGCGTGAATCTTGGAAGTAGAAGAAAATTCTTATAGAGACAGTCCCTGGATGCCTCGGGGCTATCAATGGAGCACTGACCCCTAAAGCTCCAAGGGGGACAAAAGGTTGAAGAGGGACAAAGGGTGCTTGAACAGAGTGGATCGGGTGGACACCCAATCCCAAGAAGAATCTAGCTTTCATGTCCACAAGACAGCCAGAGCAGAACTGACCCACCATAAGGAAATCAAGTCAATTCATGAAACATATAATATATTCCTCCTGTGAGTCTCTTTCCAGAGATCAATGGTGAGCTAAAACATAGTCCCCTAGCCCCCCATGGAGCTTAAAGTCAAGAGGTCTGCATTCAGAGCCTAGCGACTCCACTGAGGAGTTGGGTGAACCTGAGCAAATTATATAAGCTCAGTCTCCCCATCTGTAAAATGGGAATAAAAAGTAATACATAATTCAGGGACTTCCCCCTCTGGTGGCACAGTGGTTAAGAATCCGCCTGCCGATGCAAGGGACACAGGTTCGATCCCTGGTCCGGGAAGATCCCACATGCCGTGAAGCAACTAAGCCCGTGCGCCACAACTACTGAGCCTGCGCTCTAGAGCCTGCAAGCCACAACTACTAAGCCCACACGCCACAACTACTGAAGCCCACACACCTAGAGCCTGTGCTCCGCAATAAGAGAAGCCACCACAATGAGAAGCCAGTGCACCGCAATGAAGAGTAGCCCCCGTTCACCACAACTAGAGAAAGCCCGCGCACAGCAACAAAGACCCAACGCAGCCAAAAAATAAATAAATAAAAAGTAATACATAATTCAAAGAGTTGTTGTGAGAATTACATCAGGTGTATGTGGGAAAGCGCAGTGGTAAGCCCGGAACGCAGGCTCAGGGAATGTTAGCTGCTGTTATTGTTGTTGTCGTTGTTATCCTTACCATGGTCTGTATTATTATTGTTAGTTGCAAAGTTTAGGTGGGGAGAGAGTAATGAAATATAAGCACAGAAAATATCATTTCAAACTGTGAAAAGTAGTAAGTGATAAGCACCCTAAGCAGAGGTCACTTATGGTGATTTGAGAGTGAAAACTAGGGCCCTGACTTGGTCAGGGGATCTGAGGAAACAGCCTTGAAGCTGAGAACTGAGAGCTATTTAGGTGTTGACAATGGCAAAGGGAGTAAGGGGATGTGAGTGGGTGGGTGAAGACAAGGGCTCCAGGCAGGGGAAACAGCTTGTGTCAAGTCCCCGAGACACGTCCAAAGTCATGGCAAGAAGCTGAACCCCACAGGACAGATGGTGATTCCCAAAGGGCAAAAGATGGAAACAGGAAGCCCCAGAAGGCAAGAAAACACAGATCTATGCTCCCTCCTGTGTGGGTGTGAGGTTGAGAAAAGATTGGGAGAATCAGCTTTTCTGCCCACAGCAGGCTGATGACTGCTGGAGACACCAGCACAACTCCACCATGATCTGGAATCCATAAGCCACCTAAGTGCCAGCAGAGCCCAGGCACGCTGCCAAACCTGGGAAAAAACAGAACTGTCCGTGTCCCTTCCCACTCGTCACCATCACCCAGGAGGCACGGTCGGTGTCCTGCCCCAGGCCATCCAGCTCCACGGTGCTTTCACTTCTGTCTGACAGGGTCTCGTGGCTCTCGCCAGCCAGCTCCACCACTTCCCTGAAAGAACAGCCAACTCTGGCACCAGCCCAATGGTGCCAGTCTCTGACTCAGCACACCCACTAACCTCCCTTCTCAGAAAAGAAAAAAGTGTTGAAGCAACACCTGAGGCTCTCCTCCCTGGCTCCACCTGAGTCCCTACCTCACCCACTGAGTGTCGGTCTGTCCAATGGGAGAAGTCGGGGCTTAGGAGTTTCAAAGACCAACGTATAAATCTCGTCTCTATCACTTACTGTGAAGTAGCCTCAACCTCCACATCTGTGAAATGGGGCTAATACCATCTACTCACAAGACTTTCCCAAGAGGATAAAAGAGATGATGTGTAAAGCATTTTTTGCAGTGTCTACCACATGCACTCCATGAAGGGTCAGTAGCATGGCTATTACTATAAAATTGATCTACATGGGGCAAGGAGAATCAATCATTTTGGGAAGATGGCACTGAAAGCCCCCACTTTGAGTCTCTCATAGTCACCACGCACCAAATTTGCTCCTAAATTACCAACTGTGTGGCCTTGGGCAAGTTATTTAACCATTTTCTGCCTTTGTTTTTGCATCTGCAAAACATGTATAATAATAAATCCTACCTTGTAGGGTTGTTATGAGATTTAAATAGATTAATATAAATAAAATGCCTGGCACCCAGTAAATATTTGCTGTAATAATAATGATTATTATTTCAACTTGGGTAATAAATAGGTCACATTAGCTGCTATGGAGGCAAAGTGAAAATAGAGAGACCAGTTAGAAGTTCACTATGATAAATCAGGCAAGAGGTAGCAGCTTGGATCAGAGTAGCAACAGGCTTGGAGAGAAGCACTTGGATTCCGGATATATTTTGAAGGTAGAGAGACTGTTATTTGCTGAAAGATCAGCTGTGAGGGTGGGAGAGAATGGGAGGAGTTAAGGATGAGCCCCAAAGGGCAGCGCTCAGCAACTGCAAGGATGGAGTTGCCATTTCCTGACTAAGAGAAAAGCAGGTATGGGAGGAAATCAGGAGTCCCTTATTCCAGGGGAAATTAGTCATACGACTAAAGATATCAACTAGGTATCTGGATGTGAAAGTCTGGATTTCAGAGAGAGGTACCAGCTGGGGATATAAAAAGTCAGGGGACTCAGATGAAATTATTACAGACTGGGAATGGATAAAGAGAAAAGGTCCAAAAACTAAGCCCTTTCTGGGCTTAGGAATTTCAAAGACCAGAGTATAAATCTCATCTCTACCACTTACTGGGGAGCAGCCAGGGTGGCAGGAGGCTAGAGAGAAAATGTGTCTCAGCAGATGAATGCATAAAGATGTGGTATGTATACACAGTGGAATAGTACTCAGCCATAACAAAGAATGAAATAATGCCATGTGCAGCAACATAGATGGAACTAGAGATCACCATGCTAAGTGAAGTAGGTCAGAAAGAGAAAGACAAACACCATATGATATCACTTATATGTGGAATCTAAAATATGCCACAAATGAACTTATCTATGAAACAGAAAGAGACTCGCAGACATAGAGAACAGACTTGTGGTTGCCAGGGGGGTTGGCGGGGGGAGGGATGGATTGGGAGTTTGGGATTAGCAGATGCAAACTAGTATATATAGAATGGATAAACAACAAGGTCCTACTGTATGGCATAGGGAACTACATTCAATATCCTGTAATAAACCATAATGGAAAAGAATGTGAAAAAGAATATATATATATATATATATATATATACACACACACACACACACACATAATGGAATCACTCTGCTGTACCACAGAAATTAACACAACATTGTAAATCAACTATACTTCAATAAGATAAATTTTTTTAACAAGTGTCTCAGGCTACAAGTGAAACAAGGATTTCCTGGCAGAGGGAGTGGTTGATCATCGATGCCAATGCGGGGCTGATGGCCAAGTGGGACGGAGCTGAGGGCTAACATTGCACTTGGCAGCATGGGGTCATTGTATGCCTTCTTTGGTGGAGTGGTGGGGGAAAGCCTCAATACAGCTGAGATGCTTATCCTACTTTACAGAACAGGGAGACCGAGGCTTGTCCACAGACCCAGAACCAGTAAGTGACAGAGCCCTCTTCCCAGACCTACCATCGTTCCATCACCTCATGGGATTTGCGGGCACACGGGACTAGAACCCAGACTTCAGGCAGACAAGCAGCAGGCAAGGATTATATATTCAAAGAGTAGGCAGCACGGTGCTAAGGAAGCCACACCCTGCTGGGGAGGGTAGAGATTACTCAACAGAAACTGAATGCAATTCTCAGGACATTCTCATTCTGCAAATCATGGCCTATCCTCAGTCCCCCCTGAATCCACTTGACATCTGGAAAAAGAACAGAAAGGGTATTGGCCCATAATTGAGAAACCTCGGCCGTCATTCTGCTTCTACCACTCACTGTGGTGTTTTCCTCTTTCCATGCCTTAGTGGCCTCATTTGTACCATGAGGTTGGCTTGTGACATCCCAGGCTCCTCCATCTCTGACTCTGCAGTTCATCTGTGCCTCCTCTCCCAGAGCCGGTCAGGTGTTTGCCCCGGGTCCTCACAACAGCCTCATCATTGAGGAGCGTGAACAACAAAGAAACCACAATGGCTCTGGGTTACTGAAGTGATGAAGGAAAAAACTTGGGGTACTGATTATCCAGTGGCCCGTTAGAAGTCTCCTGGAAAATGCACTGGTATTAGGAATGCAATTAAAGCAAAGCATTCATTCCTTCCTTCGCTCATGTAAGTTCTCTATAGAAAAATGGGCCAGGCACTGGGAACCAGGCATTGGGACCACGCTGACCACATCACTGAACAAAATCAGGCACAGTTTTTGCCTTCCTGGAGCTTGTGGTCCACTGGATGAGACAAACGGTAGTCAGTTAAGAGCAGAAATATGTAGAAAGTTACAATTGTAAGTGCAATCAAAAGGAAGTACACGATGCCTTGAGAGCATATAGTGGGGGATTTAACCTCGATGGAAAGACCAGGGCAAACTTTACTGAGCAAGTGACAATGAGGCTGCTACGCTAAAGAGCTAATAAGGCAAAAAAAAGGAAGAACGTTCCAAGTGAGAAGAATGAAGTGGGCCATCTCCATGATGGGAGTGAGCGTGACAAATTCATGGTCTAAGAGAGGCCAGAGTAAAGGAATTACTGAGAGCGATCGGGAGCATGGTGAAGGATGCGACTGGGATGCAGGAGCCAGGCCAAGAGTACCTCTAAAAAGTTTTTAATGTGTGCATTGTCTGACCCAGCAATTCCAGCTCTAAGATCTGATCCTACAAGTACTTGCACAAGTCAACAAAGATATACATGTATGTGTACATATTGCATATACATATACATAATGAATCTTGGTACATCTATTGAAATAAAATGCTATTCAGCTATTAATGGATAACAAGGTAGATTTACATGTACTAATGTGGAAAGATATGTTATTAAGTGAAAAAGGTAAATTGCAGAACAGAATGTATAAGATGAAGATAATTTGCTTTTTAAATATATATGCATATTATATATTGGGTATATTCTATACAATTCACTAAGCATAGAAATGAATCCAAGACTATATACATCAAGCTATTAAAAATAGTTACCTCTAGGAAGTAGAAATGGACGAGAAGGCCTTTATTTCTCTTATGTGTCTGTTTTGTTTGAATTTTTTTTAATACCCAGTAACTATTTCTTTGGCAATGAAAGAATCTTATATTTTGTTTTGTTTTTGAAGAGACAGAGTACCCACCCATCTCCTTAAAATTCCCCCAATGAACCCAGAACAAAAATTAATCCTAGGTTTGTGCTTCCTTGGAGCAAGTAGACAACCATCCTAAATTATTCCTCGCCACCAACCTGCCCTCTCTCTTGCTTTCATCTTCTCTTGGATTTAGTGGGGAAGAAAAAGTGACTATGGGTTAAGTTTGACGAAAAGAAGGAAGGAAGAGAACTAAAGAAAGGAAGAGGGGGAGGGAAATTCAGAGGAGGAGGAAAGGAAGAAAAGAAAGAAAAAGAAAGAAAGGGAGCCCTTCTATTTCCCTCTCCTCTCCATATGTCCCTCCAAAAGTCTCTGAGCAAGAGCCCTCAGGAGTGAGAGAGAAGCGAATCCAGGTATGAGGATGCAGCTGCCAAGGAGACTGGCAGAATAGCCCCGGGTTTGGACACAGAGCACAAGAGCCATAAGAGTAACAACTCCCATCATCAGGTGCAGACTCCTGGGTTGGACCCTTTTACATACATTAACTCAAGATTAAGGATCTCAATCCCTAATTCTGCATTTAAAAAGCAGAAGCCCTGTGACCTCCCAGAACTGTAAATTCTCTCATCATCTCAGTGTTCTTAGCTGGATCATGGAGGAAACTTCCTAGCTCGTAGGGCTTTCTGAGGATCAAATGAGAGCCTACATAAGTATACATATTATTCATTCTATAATTGATATGATTATTGTCACTCCAGCTACTGAGTCAGAACAGAGAATGCTTATGAGCATGAAGTGCAGTAATCCTACTGTTATCCAGTGGTTACTATGTGGTAGCTCTTTAGATCTGCTGAAAAACGGTGACTGTGGAAATAATTTTAGTCCCATTCACAGATTTTTAAATAACTGACTGTATGCAGGGGAGAGGATTTGGCTGTGCAGCGGGGTGGTGGCTAGTACCGCGCAGCTGCTATGGCTGTGAAAATTTAACCTCGAGCAGCCTAAACATTCATTTTACAATGTACACTGCTGATTACTTAATTATGTCTAAAATATAAGTCAGACACACTACAAACCCCAGGGAGTAAATTACACAGATCTATGAAGCAATATGCACTCATTCTGGTCTCACATTTGTGAATTATTTTTTCCCCCAGTGAATTTGAAAAATATCTTCCTTTTCTGCAAAAGGTATGGCTACTGCAAACAAATGATCATTTTCTCAGTATTATGAGCTCAGTGGAGAGCCCATCTTCAATCTAACGTTTCAGACTCTTACCAACGGGTTCTTATCTTTATGTATATTTGAACTAGGAGATCTACATATGCTTGATCTCAGCATGAACCTCCCTATGACCTGATTTTGTTACCATAGTCACCAACTAGATGAGTCTTGTTGACTGCAGAACAACAGTCAAAGGATTTCTATTAAGTTCCAGGGTGGAATAACAGTCATATTTTGTGAACACACTTTATAGATTATTTTTCCCATTTGCTTGCCCCAAGGTCGCCTCCCTCTATCTGCTGAGAATGCAGTTGTTACATAAAATGCAAAGAAAATGCTTCCTGGGGCCAGTAATTAAATTTTCCTATAAAATGAATGGATCAGCTGGACTCCTATTTCCCTCTTCTCCCTCTGGGATATAACAATACATCTTACTCAGGACTCACCTACAGTCATCCTTTCCTAAAATAACTTTACCCCCACTCCATGGCCACACATGTGTACATGTGTGTGAAAATACACTATGACCTTTACTGATATCAGCTGTCCTATATATGAAAACACTTAAGGGTAATTTTGAAAGGTTTAGCTGGGTGAGGTTTTTCATATAACCATTCCAGCCAATGAGTGTGGTCAGTGATTCAATGACCTCATGAAAACCATGCTTGATGATTTATAAATGTTGATATTAATAGGTAACATGTACTTACTCCATGTTTTATGACTATATGAGTTTCCAGTGGCCACCGTAACAAATTAACAAAAATTCAGTGACTTAAAACAACAGAAATTAATTCTCTCACAGTCTGGAGGCCAAAAGTCTAAAATGGAGGTGTCAGTAGGGTAGTACTCCCTCCAAAGGCTCTAGGGGAGAATACTTCCTTGCCTCTTCCAGCTACAGGTGGCTTCGGGCATTCCTTGGTTTGTAGCTGCATAGCTCCAATTTCTGCCTCCATCTTCACATGGTCTTCTGCTGTATCTGTGTCTTTTTTTCTATCTCTTATGAAATACTTGTCATTGGATTTAAAGCCTACTGGATAATCCAGGATGAGCTCATCTTGAGAGCCTTAATTACATCTGCAAAGACTCTTTTTCTAAATAAGGTCATATTCACAGGTTCTGAAAGTTAAGATGTGGATCTTTTGGGGGGCCACCATTCAACACACTATAATAACAACATGCTTTTCCAAAGGTTTTATAAAATTAAGCTTAGAATTTTTGTATGTGCAACGTCAGATACTTATCACCAATTTGAACTTAGTACAATGCCAAAGACTATTTACAAGAAAATATACTTCCCTCAGCACTTATTTATTAATCAAAGGTTAAAAGTTCGATTTTAAATTGGCAAATCAGGTGTAAGAATGCTGCGAAGTCATTAAAAAATCCTAATCAAATACCTCAGGATTTCTCAAAATGGCTCTAAGACCAAAATAAAGTCCAAACATGAGAGGCGTTCTCAGGATAGTGAAGAAACAGAAGAATGACTGGAATTGAGAAGACCACTGAAACAGCTCAGAACTAGTCAAATAGATGAGAGTTAATATAATGGGTGAAAACAGTCAACAAGCCATAAGCAACAGGGAAGACATGGCAACATATCAGAGCACTTGAGTGCAAAATATCGGGAGCAAGGGCCACCATGGGATGTATTTTGTTGATGGCTGTTAGGATGGCTGGACTGGTATTGGTGTTACTTTGTGTCACTGCACCACTTCACCATGCACTTTGTGCAATATTATTTTGTTCTTGTGATGGCTGCTCTTGATCATGTACCTTCATGTTTCAAGCTATTTCAGGTGTCAGTGTATATCTCCTCCCTTGTTAAAATACTGTGCATGCCACAGAGTTTGGGTTGGAAAGCTTGGAGGTTTTTTTGTTTATTTTTGTTTTGCTTTTTAGCTCCTGCTAAAGCAACATATTAAGAAATGAGTTACCAGTTGGGAGAGGAATGGGGGAGGGGCAAAATAGGGATAAGGGATTAAGAGGCACAAACTACTATGTATAAAATAAGTAAGATACAAGGATATATTGTACAGCACAGGGAATATAGCCAATATTTTATAATAACTTTAAATGGAGTATAATCTTTAAAAATATTGAATCACTATGTTGTACACCGAAACTAATATGATATTGTAAATCAACCACATCTTAATTAAGGAAAAAGAATGGGGTGAAGGTTTAAGTTTGTACTCTCCAAATATTGTTATAGAAAACCTGCCTTACGTGCCCATGTCCTGCCACCCCAATACCTTAAGAAAAGGGATTACGTTCTCTGTCTCTTCAACTGCCCTGTCACAAAGTCTACCGACCACCTTGGGTATTGCTCAGTTTCCTATGCTGTTGCAACAAATTTCCATAAACGTGATGGCTGAAAACAGCACAAACAAATTACCTTACAATTTCAGTCAAAAGTTGGAAATGTGTCTCACTGGGCCAAGATAAAGTGTCAGCAGGACTGTGTTCCTTTCTGCAGGCTCTGTAAAAAGAATCCTTTCCCTTGTCCTCTCCAGCTTCTAGAGGCTGTCAACGTTCCATGGCTCATGGCCCTCCTCCTCTGTCTTCAAACCAGCACAAGAGGTCTTCTCACAAAGCATCACTCTAACCTCCTCTTCTACCTCTCTCTTCCACACGTAAGGACCTTTGTGATTACACTGGATCCATCAGGATAATACAGGCTGATCTCCCCATCTCAGGGTCCTTAATCACTTCCGTAAATTCACTTTTGCCATGTAAGGTAACATACTCCCAGGTTCCAAGGATTCAGACATGGTCATCTTTGGGGGGGTCGCTATTCTATCTACCACAGGAACAAAACAGATCAAGAATCATGGCAGGGGCGGTGTGGGAAGATATGGAGTTAGCATCTCCCCACAACTAGGACACCTTCTAGCTGATGCGGTGGCAGGGACTCTGATGCCCAAGGAGACAGGAGGAACCCCAAAGTGAACGAGTAGGATGTAGGGGGACTGAGGGGGGAGTAGAACTGGAGGCCAGACAGGATCGGCGGCCCTGAGGCTGAGGAGATCAGGAGAGGCAGGCAGGAGGGACTCTCCGGGAACAGCGGGAGAGAAGCAGAGGGCGATCGCCTGGCCCACTCAAGCCAGGGAGCCTGCTGAGCTCCCAGGCCGGTACCCCCACTCCAAAGCCCCATCCAGGCCACGTGGGTGCTGGGGGCCCTCCCAGACCAGAAGAGCAGGCGAGGAGAGGAGGGTGTTTGCCCCGCCCACTCGAGTCTAGGAAGCCTGCCAGGCTCCCAGGTGAGGTCCCCTGCCCTCTGAGACCAGGGGTGGGGGGCACACCTGGGCCCCTTCTGTGCCTTGAGCCTAAGCCCCACCCCCAACAGCCCCCAGGGCCTTTTCTAACCCTGTGGGTCCTGAGCATTGGCCCCGCTCTCTGCCCAAACCTTGCCCTTGCTTAGGCGCCCCACTCCACAGCCAAGGCCTATCCCCCCCTGTCTTTTTTTTCACTCTTCTTTTTCACTATTGTGGTACTGTTGTACCTTTCAGTTATTGATTCATCTATATTTTTATTTTTATATTCTTCCTAACATATCTGTTAGTCTCCTAGTCCAATTTTACTTTTTACTTTGTTATTGTTTTTTGTTTGTTTTGTTTTGTTTTGTTTTTCCCACCCCAGGCAGCTTGTAGGATCTTGGTTCGCAAGCCCAGGGTTGGGCCGAAGCTCCTGCAGGTGGGAGCTCCAAGTCCAAACCACTGAACTAACAAAGAACCTCAAACCCCAGGGAATATTCATCGGAGTGAGGTCTCACGGAGTTCTTCTCAGCACCAAGACCCACCTCTATGCAATAGCCTACAAACCTCAGAGTTGGAAACCTCAGGCCAAACAACCAGTAAGACAGGAACAATCCCACTCATTAAAAAAAAAAATGAGATGGCAAAAAAATATGTCACAGATGAAGGAGCAAGGTAAAAAAACCTACAAGACCAAGTAAATGAAGAGGAAATAGGCAATCTACCTGAAAAAGAATTCAGAGTAATGACAGTAAAGATGATCCAGAATCTCAGAAACAGAACGGAGGCATGGACTGAGAAAATAGAAGAAATATTTAACAAAGATCTAGAAGAACCAAAGAACAAACAGAGATGAACAACATAATAACCGAAATGAAAAATACACTAGAAGGAATCAATAACAGAATAACTGAGGCAGAAGAATGAATAAGTGAGCTGGAAGACAAGGTGGTGGAAATAACTTCCAAGGAGCAGGATAAAGAAAAAAGAATGAAAAGAATTGAAGACAATCTCAGAGACCTCTGAGACAACACTAAACACACCAACATTCGAATTATAGGGGTCCAAGAAGATGAGAAGAAGAAAGGGTCTGAGAAAATATTTGAAGAGATTATAGTTGAAAACTTCCCTAACATGGCAAATAGTCACCCAAGTCCAGGAAGCACAGAGAGTCCCATACAGGATAAACCCTAGGAAAAACACACCAAGACACATATTAATCAAACTAAGAAAAATTAAATTCAAGAAAAAATATTAAAAGCAGCAAGGGAAAGACAAAAAATAACATACAAAGGAATCCCCATAAGGTTATCAGCTGATTTTTCAGTGGAAGCTCTGCAGGCCAGAAAGGAGTGGCAGAATATATTTAAAAGTGATGAAAGAGAAAAACCTACAACCAAGATTACTCTAGCCAGCAGGGATGTCATTCAGATTCGATGGAGAAGTCAAAAGCTTTTCACACAAGCAAAAGCTAAGAGAATTCAGCACCACCAAACCAGCTTTACAGCAAATGATAAAGAAACTTCTCTACACAGGAAAACACAAGAGAAGAAAAAGACCTGCAAAAACAAACCCAAAACAATTAAGAAAATGGTAATAGGAACATACATATCAATAATAACCTTGAATGTAAATGGATTAAATGCCTCAACCAAAAGACACAGACTGGCTGAATGGATACAAAAACAAGATGCATATATATGCTGTCTACAAGAGACCCACTTCAGACCTAGGGACACATACAGACTGAAAGTGAAGGGATGGAAAAAGATATTCCATGCAAATGGAAATCAAAAGAAAGCTGGAGCAGCAATATTCATATCTGATAAAACAGACTTTAAAATAAAGACTGTTACAAGAGTTAAGGAGAGACACTACATAATCATCAAAGGATCAATCCAAGAAGAAGATATAAAAATTATGAATGTTTATGCACCCAACATAGGAGCACCTCAATACCTAAGGCAAATGCTAACAACCATGAAAGGAGAAATTGACAGTAACACAATAATAGTAGGGGGCTTTAACATGCCACTTACACCAATGAACAGATCATCCAAACAGAAAATAAATAAGGAAACACAAGCTTTAAATGACACAATAGACCAGATAGATCTAATTGATATTTATAGAACATTCCACCCAAAAGTGGCAGAAAACACTTGTTTCTCAAGTGCCCATGGAACATTCTCCAGGATAGATCACATCTTGGGTCACAAATCAAGCCTTGGAAAATTTAAGAAAATTGAAATCATATCAAGCATCTTTTCTTACCACAATGCTGTGAGACTGGAAATCAATTACAGGAAAAAAACCACAAATACATGGAGGCTAAACAGTGTGCTACTAAATAACCAAGTATCACTGAAGAAATCCAAGAAGAAATAAAAAAATACACAGAAACAAATGACAATGAAAACACAACAACCCAAAACCTATGTGACACAGGAAAAGCAGTTCTAAGAGGGAAGTTTATAGCAATTCAATCTCACCTCAAGAAACAAGAAAAATCTCAAACAATCTAACCCTACACTTAAAACAACTGGAGAAAGAAGAACAAAGAAAACCCAGTGTCAGTCAAAGGAAAGAAATAATAAAGATCACAGCAGAAATAAATGAAATAGAAACAAAGAAAACAAAAGCAGAGATCAATAAAACTAAAAGCTGGTTCTTTCAGGAGATAAACAAAATTGATAAACCCTTAGCCAGACTCATCGAGAAAAAAAGGGAGATGACACAAATAATAAAATTAGAAATGAAAAAGGAGAAATCACAACTGACACTGCAGAAATACAAAGGATTATGAGACTACTACAAACAACTACATGCCAATAAAATGGACAACCACGAAGAAATGGACAAATTCTTGGAAAGATACAATTTTCCAAGACTGAACCAGGAAGAATTAGAAAATATAAACAGACCTTTCACAAGTAATGAAATTGAAACCACAATTAAAAATCTTCCAACAAACAAAAGTCCAGGACCAGATGGCTTCACAGGCGAATTCTATCAAACATTTAGAGAAGAGCTAACACTGATCCTTCTCAAACTCTTCCAAAAAGTTGCAGAGGGAGAAGCACTCCCAAATTCATTCTACAAAGCCACCATCACCCTGATACCAAAACCAGAAAAAGATATCACAAAAAAAGAAAAATATAGACCAATATCACTGATGAACGTTGATGCAAAAATCCTGAACAAAACACTAGAAAATGTAATGCAACAGCATATTAAAAGGATCATACAGCACGATCAAGTGGGATTTATCCCAGTGATGCAAGGATTCTTCAATATATGCAAATCAATCAATGTGATACACCACATTAACAAATTAAGGAATAAAAACCATATGATCATCTCAATAGATCCAGAAAAACCTTTTGACAAAATTCAACACCCATTTATGATAAAAACTCTCCAGAAAATGGGCAGAGAGGGAACCTACCTCAACATAATAAAGGCCATATATGACAAACCCATGGCAAGCATCATACTCAATGGTGAAAAACTAAAAGGATTTCCACTAAGATCAGGAAGAAGACAACAATGTCCAATCTTGCCACTCTTATTCAACATAGTTTTGGAAGTCTTAGCCACAGCAATCAGAGAAGAAAAAGAAATGAAAGGAATCCAAATTGGAAAAGAAGAAGTAAAACTGTCACTGTTTGCCAATGATGTAACACTATACATAGAAAATCCTAAAGATGCCACAGAAAACTACTAAAACTAATCAATGAATTTGGTAAGGTTGCAGAATACAAAATTAATGCACAGAAATCTCTGGCATTCCTATACACCAACAACAAAAAATCAGAAAGAGAAATTAAAGAAACACTCCCATTTACCATTGCAACAAAAAGAATAAAATACCTAGAAATAAACCTACCTAAGGAGACAAAAGACTTGTACTCAGAAAACTATAAAACACTGATGAAAGAAATCAAAGATGACATAAACAGATGGGGAGATACACCATGTTCTTGGATTGGAAGACTCAACATTGTGAAAATGACTATACTACCCAAAGCAATCTACAGATTCAATGCAATCCCTATCAAACTACCAATGGCATTCTTAACAGAATTAGAACAAAAAATTTTACAATTCATGTGGAAACACAAAAGGCCCCAAATAGCCAAAGCAATCTTGAGAAAGAAGAACGGGAATCAGGCTCCCTAACTTCAAACTATACCACAAAGCTACAGTAATCAAGACAGTATGGGACTGGCACAAAAACAGAATTATAGCTCAATGGTACAAGATAGAACATATATATACAACGGAATATTACTCAGCCATAAAAAAGAAACAAAATTGAGTTATTTGTAGTGAGGTGGATGGACCTAGAGTCTGTGGTACAGAGTGAAGTCAGTCAGAAAGAGAACAACAAATACCATATGCTAACACATATATATGGAATCTAAAATAATAATAATAATTGTACTGATGAACCTAGTTGCAGGGCAGGAATAAAGACACATAGAAAATGGACTTGAGGACATGGGTGGGAGGGCAAAGCTGGGGCGAAGTGAGAGTAGCATCGACATATATACACTACTGAATGTAAAATAGTTGGCTGGTGGGAAGCAGCAGCATAGCACGGGGAGATCAGCTCGGTGCTTTGCGATGACCTAGAGGGGTGGGGTAGGGAGGATGGGAGGGAGGCTCAAGAGGGAGGGGATATGGGGACATGGGTATGCATATGGCTGATTCACTTTGTTGTGCCACAGAAACTAACCCAGTATTATGAAGTAATTATACTCCAATAAAGATCTATTAAAAAATTTAAAAAATAAAAAGCATCACGGCAAGCCAACTCCTTGCAGTCTACACACAGGCCACACCACAGGTTTGAGCACATCTCTTCTCATCACCAAGGTTTTTAGTTAATTCCTACGTCAGCAGAAGTAGCTGGCAGGGGAAGGGAGTGGCAATTAGAGGTAGGTGGCTAATGGTCAGGTCATCAGCAGCTGAGTGTTTACAGTTTCCAAGTACAAAACTATCCCTTTCCAAATGATTGCCCTAAAAATTCTACCCCAGATGGGAATGAAGTACAGGTGTGCCTCATTACAAGTAAATGCCACATAAGGAAGCCTGCCTTTACACAGAAAATTTGCCAAAGCAATGCGTCACCCGCACTGATGTCAACCAACCCTCACCCTGCTGGAACTCCCGGCAGTTTGTACCACTTAAAGGTCTACTAATGGGCTAAAGCAGTTACTAGTAGGCTAATAAGCTACCATTAACAGCTTCTTAAGTAGCAGGCTGGGGGAGCTGTGAGACTCTAGTTACAGCCACTGAGAATGTGTTGTTGTCTCAGGTTAAAAAAAAAAACCCTAAATTGGGACAAGAATTGTTTCCCTAAAGGTTGACTTACTTGGCTCCAAATATGGAGGCAGCAATTGTTCAAGTTACAGAGGAATTTCTCCCTTTATAAAGATATTCACTCTGAAGTTCCCTGCCAAGTTCTTCCCCTGGGCACTGAAATTTTGGTTTATAGACCATGAATTACTTCCAGAGACTCTAAGGAATAGAGACATCTTGTAATGGAGCCTTAAGACATAACTTTAAAAATCAGTCAGAAATGAAGATAGAGCCTGGTTACAATTTTAATATGAATGTCCCAAGCATAACCAGCTAAGAGGGCAAATGAAGTCAGGGTCATATAAAAAGCTGATTAACCCTACCATGAATCTAGACCCTCTTATTCACTCACTCATTCAATACAGACTTATTGAGCACACAGTGGGTAGTGATCTAGACACAGGAGAACATTAGAAAATAAAAGGGTGAAATTCTGTGTTATAGTTTACATTCTGTAAGTGGAAAGACTGAAAATAAACAAAAAACAATGAAATTATATAATATATTAGAAGGTGACAAGTGCATGGAAAAAGATAGAGCAAGGGAAGGTGAATCAGGAGTGCTGGGCGAGAGGAGAAGGCAGGACAGTATCTAATTTATTTGAGGAAAAGTAAGGCAGTCCATGTAGCTGGAGAAGGGAGATGAAGTCATAGGGGTAACAGGGGCCTGGACTGTATGGGTCTTATTAAAGGCCTTTGTAAAGGACTGTGGTCTTTTTTCCAAGAGGAATGAATTACTGTTGGTGGATTCAGAGCATAGGAGTGAAGGAATCCCATTGTCAGAAGTCTCCCTGACTTCTGGGGAGACCCCAAGTTGCTTCTGGGGAACCCCAAGACAATGTCCACAAGCTGGCTTGTTCTCCTGTGGTACCCTCCTCATCAAGAAACGTCTTCTCCTATCCCTCACCAGTGTCCTCTGCGAAAATGGCAAAGCCTGGCCTGATGCTCTCTCATGCTCCTGAAGGGCCAACCCCAGCGTGCCAGAGCAGTCATGCAGGTCCTCCCAGTCCCATCCTGCCCTGGGGGAGCTGATTCCCAAAGCCACAGCTTCCACACAGATGCTTAGAACCTTCCAAGAGAATACCTCCTTCAGCTTTTGGCCCTTGGGCTGGGCTAGTAAGCCATGCCTATTTCTAAAAAAGACATCCCCCAACATTTTCCAATTTTCAACAGGTATTCTTCTCTTACAATTAAAGGTTTTTCTTGAATTATGTTTTCTCATAGCTCCATTTTCCATGAGTATCTTATTCCTTTGAAGTTTAACTATATGAGTTTAAAATATAACCTCTTTTCTCACTTGTATTTTGGATTAATCCTATCTTGGAAACCCTTCTGATGGCAGGGAATATGTTTTTTATTGTATTTCCCCCCAATACTGAGCACCAAGCTTTGCATACGGTTAAGTACTTAATATTAGCTACATTACTATAGCCTATGACCTCAGCCCTGTACTACGCACTAAAGCCATCATAGATGTGAAAGGTACCCTTCTCCCCCCAGATAAGCTTATAATATGTTTGGTAGACAAGATAAGTCTGGGAAACAGCATCAAATAATGGTAGAATATGGTTAAGTACAAGAATTGAACATTACAAACTCTGACTCCTGTAAATTCAAGGAGGAACTGGGTGGGGTCAGAACAGTGGAGAATGGTTTCCCAGGGCAAATAGGACTTAACTGGAGACCCCAAAGGATGAACAGGGTCGAACAAGACACACAGAGCCACCACGCTCCAGTGAAGAGGAAGCTATGGAACAATTTGTGTTGCTTAGACTAATTTTACAAGCATCCTTGTTAATGCCTATGATTTGGCCAGTAAACCCTGACTGGTTTACAACATTAAGTTTGGGAGTATAGAATAGACCTCAGCAGAAACCCTATCACTGTCCCATCAATAACAAAACCAAACTATACTATACCTACCTCCATTAAATGAGCTTAAATAACAAAGATAAAAGTGTGTCAAACTCTGGGGTAAAAAAATGTCAGTCAGGGCTTTCCTGGTGGCGCAGTGGTTGAGAGTCCGCCTGCCGATGCAGGGGACACGGGTTCGTGCCCTGGTCCGGGAAGATCCCACGTGCTGCGGAGCGGCTGGGACCGTGAGCCATGGCCGCTGAGCCTGCACGTCCGGAGCTTGTGCTCCGCAACGGGAGAGGCCACAACAGTGAGAGGCCCGCGTACCGCAAAAAAAAAAAAAAAAAAAGTCAGGCAGTTGGGGACACTGCAGGGTTTGTTGTAGGTATTCAGGATCTGGTGACTGGCACTAGGAAGCACCACAAATACCTAAGGGAAGAAACTTGTTTACGTACAGACGGACAGATGCAGGTAATGGATGGGGCTTAGGAGCTGACAGAACACGTAATTGAAGGTGCTGAGCATTACATCAAGGGGCATAATAATGCTGTTCCTGTCACCTCACCAATTAGCCCTCCAGTAAATGAATTAGCATCCTATTGTAAGCAGGAACCCAAGTAGTAGTTGGGAAACAGGCAATTCAAGATACTAGAAGCAGAGCTGTGAGAATCAGTCTGTCCAGGTGGGAAAGAGACCAGATATTCAGCTGTTTGATACATGTATAAAACAACAAACTTATTGACATTCTTCTTCCACCAAAGAAAAAATATTTCAGAACACATGTTTCAATAAAATACATCTATAAGGGCTTCCCTGGTGGCGCAGTGGTTGAGAGTCTGCCTGCCAATGCAGGGTACACGGGTTCGTGCCCCGGACCGGGAAGATCCCACATGCCACGGAGCAGCTGGGCCCGTGAGCCATGGCCGCTGAGCCTGCGCGTCCGGAGCCTGTGCTCCGCAACGGGAGAGGCCACAACAGTGAGAGGCCCGCGTACTGCAAAAACAAAACAAAAAACATCTATGGACATAATAAAGGAGCTTAAAATGGCTGCAGGAACCATGGCACATTATCATAAAAATTGGTTATCCAAGAGATGAAAATGATTTTTGTATGCTAGCATTAAAGTTTGTAGTCTCTGGGTGCTGCTGCTGGGGAGGAAATTATAAAATTCATTAACCAACATCCCACTTACCCTCTAATACCTAAGAATTGGTATTTATTGGTTTCATAACCCTATATGCGGATCCCAAGCATCATCATTTGACTCTGTTGACTGAGCCTAAGTCCCTGCTAAGAAATTAAAGTTGTGTTTAGTATAAAGACTTCACATTTGTGCAACAGATATTCTCTAGGCAAGACTTGAATAAATCAGATCACATACAAAAATAGGTTGCTGCCTAAGAATCTAGTAGGTCTTTTCATTATAGAATAATTATTTTGAAAAGTGAACAACTATTGCCTAATTTATCTACTGTGTAAAAGTGGCCTTTTGCTAACTGTGTTTTCTGAAAGCAGAGTTTACTTGCCTTTGTGGGCTCTAATTCCTCAAAAAAGATCAACTGTTTTTCTTTAAATATAAAACAATGACCAACCTCCAAAGAAGGGTGTAGTCAGACCCTCAAGTCACTGTCTTTTCATTCCCCTTCCTTGCTTTAAGTCTTAGCCAGATTTTAGCCATGTGAGTTTAGGGCAATCATATATACAGGTTTGCTCAGGACAGTGCTAGTTTACACCTGATGTGCTGGCCTAACTATTTAATGCAACTCACTCCCAAAATGTCCCGAGTTACGTGATAAATTATATGGTTACCCTATGTATTACAGGTTCTAAGGAAGTAGAAATTTATTGTATGTTGAAATCAATTAAGAAGGTAACACACAGCAAAGGAAACCATAAACAAAACAAAAAGACAACCCACAGAACCGGAGAAAATATTTGCAAACGATGCAACCGACAAGGGCTTAATCTCCAAAATATACAAACAGCACATGAAGCTCAATGTCAAAAAAACAAAGAACCCAATCAAAAAATGGGCAGAAGATCTAAGTAGACATTTCTCCACAGAAGACATACAGATGGCCAATAGGCACATGAAAAGATGCTCAACATCACTAATTATTAGAGAAATGCAAATCAAAACTACAATGAGGTATCACCTCACGCCAGTCAGAATGGCTATCACCAAAAAGTCTACAAACAATAAATGCTGGAGAGGGTGTGGAGAAAAGGGAACCCTCCTACTGTGTTGATGGGACTCTAAATTGGTACAGCCACTATGGTGAACAGTGTGGAGGTTCCTTAAAAAACTAAAAATAGAACTACCATACGATCCACTCCTGGGCATATACTTGGAGAAAACCATAATTCAAAAAGATACATGCACCCCAATGATCACTGCAGCACTATTTACAATAGCCAAGGCATGGAAGCAACCTAAGTGTCCATGGACAGATGAATGGATAAAGAAGATGTAGTACATATATACAATGGAATATTACTCATCCATAAGAAAGAATGAAATAATGCCATTTGTAGCAACATGGATGGACCTAGAGATTATCATACTAAGTGAAGTGAGTCAAAGACAAATATCATATGATATCACTTATTATATATGTGGAGTCTAAAAAAATGATATAAATGAATTTAATTACAAAACAGAAACAAAGAGGAAAGGTAGGGGGAGGGATAAATTAGGAGGTTTGGATTAACATACACACACTACTGTATATAAAATAGATACTCAACAAGGACCTACTGTATAGCACAGGGAACTCTACTCAATACTCTGTAATAACCTATATGGGAAAAGAATCTGAAAAGGAATAGATATATGTATATGTGTAACTGAATCACTTTGCTGTATACCTGAAACGAACACAACATTGTAAATCAACTATACTCCAATGTAAAATAAAAATTAAAAGACAAACAAAAATGAAGGCAGCATTTTGGACATTGTTCACATTACCTCCAAGGACGAACTCCCAGCTCTTTTATAATCCACTTGGAAGGTTTTGCTAAGAATTTGGTGAGTGTACATTTCCAATCCCAAATGAAAATCCTATCATTACCTCCTTCTCTCTAGCACCCGCTCTCTTTTGTCTGTGGTTCTCTAAACACTGTGGATAATATTTGCAGGTTAGCAACTGAACTTAACACAAACTTACTAAGCCCCCCAAAACATACCTCAGGTAATGCAAAATCCCTGGTATATCAATCATTTGATTAGATTATGATTCCTCACCATTTTCAATGCCCTTATACTCAAAAATTTGTCTTCCTGGTTTACATGTGGAAACTGAGGCTTAAGAAAAAAGGATAACTCATTGGGGACATAGCCTAGTAACAATTTCAAGCTTTTCCCAACAACCACTACCCACAAACCCTGCCCCAAAACACACACACACACACACACACACACACACACCACACACACACACACACACACACACCTTCCCAGTGGTAGCAGAAAACCTTCAAAAGAAACATTCATTCTACAAATGTCCTATTTTCTGGCTCTCTATTTTTTATATGCTGAATTGGTAATGGAGCTAATAAGGGTTCAAGATTGCTCTTTCTGGGGGCCAGATTTTTCTCTTCTCCATGTCATGCTTTTTATTCAGAAAATAATTCTCTTTGCATTGTTTTCACAGAAGCTTTCCAACACCCCCAAATAATGCAGAGAAATTGCTTTTATTTTGAATGGGCTTTTCCAATGCACACTGTATCTCTCAGCGTATCTATTGCATTAATCTAAGCCTTAATGATACAATGGGTAAAAACAGTGTACGGATGTGTATAAATGAAAAATTTAATAGATTTCCCTCTTAATGTAATAGAATTGGCATGAGGCATTGGGAACAGGAGTGAGAGTAGTCACTCAAGCATTGTGTTTACATGATATTTAAATACAAGTGGCTGGGGTATAAGTACTCCTAAGTACACCTGAAAGGGATGGTGCCTCCTAATCATTGTTTCAGCAAGTGACAGTTGTTTACACAACAGCAGCACATTCGCTGCTGATTTGAATAATCAACATGCTTAAATACCAGCTGGATAATAGAAGGATAATTGAAACATAGTTTAAAGCTCTGATTTATAGGCACTGTAGCAACACTTTTATTTGCTGTACAATGCAACACTTCTGTGCAGTCTCTGAAAAAAAATTTTTAAGGCATTGTTTCAAACATTGGGATCTATTAAACTTGATTAATATGTACCTATATGTACTCATAGTTCAAGCCATGCCTGGGCATACTTGAGACAGCTATTGTACAATGTGTTTTAGCAAAACACTTGAGGCTGTAATAGAACCATTCAGGAGGCCGGCAATGCAGTGTGTCCACCAGGGCCCTGAACGGTGGATGGCACCACAGGTACCTGAGACAGAACCAGAAAGCATCACCTAGGTCTCATGATTCACAGGTGAAAATCAAGAGGGTTGACCTGGTAACCCCTAAAGGTAAAATTTTACAAAGTTATGACTGTGAACTCTAGCAAATCTTTCTCGGTTTCTTCACACGTCCACTTCCTTCTTTCCATGCTGACTGCCACCATCTTAGTTCAGGACAGTTTTACCTCTTACCTGGTGAATGCAAGAGGCCTGACCTGGGTATCTGTTCCTAGGGCAGCCCTGTTTCAATCAGCTCACACAACATCGCCAAGTGAATAGTCCCCTTTCAGGTAGAAGCTCTGGAGTAAGACGGCTGCCTGCCCAGGTTGGCCCTTATGGGTAGGCAGCACCTGGCAGATGTTAGTTACCACCCAAGTCCTTACATTTGGAGACCCTGAAACGTGATTGCACCTGTTTACTTAGAATACGTCATACCTGCGGAAGTTCCTCCTGTAACCAAATCAGCAGGAGCCTAATTTGCCAGCCATTGATTTATCAGTTTACTGATACATTGATTCATTGATTTATCAGTTTACTAGGGGAAATATCTCTTAGAGGATAATTCATATTGGTCATTCAACACTCTCTTCCGGAATGATTGCCTCAGAGGAGAAAATTACGCGTCAGAAAGTTGCTTAATGAACATAAAGTAAGAGCAAAGGAACAGAATGGATTGCCGCTTTTTACTCCAGAGAAAATGTTGCCTAAAAGTAACGACACCCAGGCACCAAGCCAGATATCTATTATCTCTAATTCTTACAAGATCCCCCAGGAATTATTATTCCCTTTTAAATATAAGGGACTGGGCTTCCCTGGTGGTGCAGTGGTTGAGGGTCCGCCTCCCGATGCGGGGGACACGGGTTCGTGCCCCGGTCCGGGAAGATCCCACATGCCGCGGAGCGGCTGGGCCCGTGAGCCATGGCTGCTGAGCCTGCGCATCCGGAGCCTGTGCTCCGCAGCGGGAGAGGCCACAACAGTGAGAGGCCCGCGTACCGCAAAAAAATAAATAAATAAATAAATAAATAAATATAAGGGACTGATCTAAGGCCACACGGTTGCTGAGTTATAGCTTTGAAGCCACACCATTTGCTGACTAATTACTAATCATATTGCAAGCTCTCTCTAACTCCCCCCACTTCCTCTCTCCCTCTCTCTCTCTCTCTCTCTCTCTCTCTCTCTCTCTCTCTCACACACACACACACACACACACACACACACACACACACACACATTGGGCTGAATAAAAAAAAAACAACAGGTATATATTTTCTGACTCCTTTTTCAGTGAATCACTTGCACCAGTCACAGGGGCTGTCTTACACCCCTTGGAATTGGTGGGTGCCCTATAGATGTGGAACGAGTGACTAAGTGAAAGGTTAAATGAACGTTGGATGGTTACTTAATGCTAGACATGTCTTTCTGAGACCACAGCTTGGTGCATGGTAAGAGAGCTTGGGCAATCATTGCATCTCTAATCTATTAAGAAATGGTGTTGTTTCTGCAAATATCTAATCTCACCTGGTATGAGTGGCTCACTAAAATTTAGTTTCCATTACAACCACATCCTGAAATTCTGAAGACACATTAGCAGCATCCTATTTCTAAGGCCATCGGTTTCATTGTTACTCACCCACTCAAAACCAGGTCCAAAACTAGGAGGTCCATTTTCAGAAGAAAGAACAGCAGTGCCAAGAGCCTTTCCTGCAGGGCACTCAGCAGGTCAATCTTGGTGCCATCTGGCCCTCAGATCGCCTTCTAAGAGAGTTTGCTCCAGTCACTGTCACTGCTGAAGTAGGAACTTTCTACTTCTCTCTGAACCCCAGCCGAGTGGAGGGGCAAGGGCAATGACAACAAGGACAACAGATGCAGGGGCCAGCCAACAGCCTACCACACGGCCGGACACAAAAGAAGAGCTGGGTCAATCATTTCAAGTTCTCTCCCTCTCCCTCCCTCTCTCTCCCTCCCTCTCAGATTAGAGAAAACTCGGGCAGTTGGTAGTGAAGCCAAAGGCAGAAACTATTCCCAAAGAGAGAAGCCCTGAGGTACCATCAGGGCCATGAGAAGCAGGAACTATGCTAAAGTAGAGAAACTAAAAGAACAGCAGAGGAAAGTGGTCAAAGCGTGTGGACTCTGGAACCACTGCCCGGGTTTGAATTCCAGTTCATCCTTGTTCCAGCAGCGTTACCTTGGGCTACTTACTCGCCTCTCTATCAGTGCCTGGCACATGGTCAGCATCACACACGTGTTAGCATGTTAGGGACTGTCACTGAGCACTTAAAATGTGCCAGACAGTGCTCTCAGTCTATTACATGTATTAACTCAATCCTCATAACAAGCCCATGAAGCACTATTATCATCCCCATTTTGAAGGTCAGGAAACTGAGGCACAGAAAAGTTAAGTGCCTTGTCCAAGGTCATGTCTCTGGTAAGTGGCTGGGCTGGGATTTGAATCCATGCAATCCAGCTCTAAAGCAGTCCTACAGAAAAAGCACAGACATCCTCAAAAAGAGAATAGGTGATCTGCAACAGAGAAATAGCACACTAAGGAGGTACTCTGGCCAGAGACCTAGTCCTAACTCACAAGCATCCTCCAAGTCACCCCCTCAGGTGCCTCAGGTGGCCTGCATGGGTCTCTTTCTTGAAACTGAAAGAGTCTGACTAAAACTGAAATTGGTCCTGTGTTGGGTTGGGGAAAGGTGCCCTAGAGGAACAGAACAGGATCTCAGAAGACACGTGGGACAGATATAAGTGGACAATGCACAGTGACAGGGTGAAGGGGGCAGGAAACCCCTATAGCCCCGCACACCAAGACACTGACAGAGTGAACACCGGGCTTTTGTTTACAGAATCTCGGGACCCTGAGCCACTAGAGGGTGGCTTGTGGAAGATGTGGAGGTCTTGGTCTTAACTCAGTTTCATGGGGTTAGGAATGAGGTAAAGGGACCTTCCTTGGGTGTTGTATCATTATTTATGATGCTAAATGTTGATATAAAATAAGTGATCTTCAGCATGAAATGAAAACATGTTTACATTCTTGGGGAGAGTTGCTTCATTTTATCAAAAGTCTGTCTTGCCATTCATTAAAATGATATGTGGGGTTTTTTTCTTCAATTTCTAAACTATTGTGAGTAATTATATTAAGAGATTTCTTAATATAGTTATACAGGGAAAATCCTGTATAAGTAGAACAAAAATTCTTGACTATAATCTATTTTTTAATTTGCTGGCATTTTATTTTATTTGTATTATTAGCAAATTTTATTTGCTGATATAACACATTTCTTTTAGGATATGTTCATCATATATGATCACGATGGATATATTCTCAAAGAAATTCGTTACTAATTTTGGTTGTTAATTTTATTAGGTTATGGTATGAGATTATGCTCGCTCAGAAAACAAAATTATAAACTTTTACATTGTTTTCATGGTAGAAGTAATTTTAAAGGATGAGAATCATCTATACTTCAATAGCTTGAAAATAGTTAACATGAAAGAGCTTGACCCTTTTCTTACTTACAGTAAACTTTTTCAACTTTTCTGGTCATTAGTTTATTCAGACTTATCTTGACAAAATTTTACAATTAGTAATATAAAACTCTGATCAGTAGTCTCTCAAAATTTTAAAAACTTTTTCTATATATTTAGTTATATACCATTTTGATTCCTACATTATGGGATTTTTCTTTATTATATTTCCCAAGTTTTAATAACTTTTTAGTCTTCTCAAAATCTTAGAATTTGAATCTATTTACTAACTACACTACTTTATAACTGTTAAAGAATTTATAAATCTCTGCTCTTACATTTAATTCCCTCAACCTGCTTTCCTTGGGACTTTTTTTTTTTAACTCTATTTCCAGTTTCTTAAGCTAAAATATAATTCACTCATTTATATTTACTTTTTAATATTAAAAGCACATAAGGCAATGAAGTTTAATTCTGTCACTGCTTTGCTTACATTCAATAAGTTTTGATATGTAATGTTCTTGATATTATTTTCTAAATTATATGCAACTGAAATTTTAATATCCTCATATCATTTAGAAACTGTTGGGGAGGGTTGTGTTATTGTTTTCTTATTTTTTGGTTTGACTGGAGGTTTAATTGCTGCTTTTTGTTGTTTGTTTGGGGCAAACTTCTAAGTGGTTGGGTATGTTTTCTTAAATTAAATTTTGTGGGTAATTTCTAGGTTTTTTTACAGTACGACCAGAGAAGACAGTCTGTACCATATACAGGCTTTTTGGAGTTTGTTAAGAGTTTTGGTTGAAGTTTAGAGGTTGCGTGGATGCTAAAAAAGAAATAACATATACGGTAGCATACACTGCTCAATAAATATATATTTACTAAATCAACTCAATTCCCTTTGTAATTCAAATTCTCTACATATTTACTGTTTGCAGACTTATTCTATACCAAAAGAAGGAGAGAGAAACACTGAAGTTGCTTGTTGATATTGTTTCTCTGTTGATTTCCTTAGTATTTCCAGCAATTTCACTTTATATATTTCAATTAAATGTTATGGTGCATTGAAATACATGATGTATATCTCCCTTGTAAATTTTACTCTTTATCATTACAAAGTAACAAGTGGTGTGATGGTAAACTGGCTCTCTGAAGAAAAACTGTTAAAGCCATGATTTGTAGCATTTGCCAGTTGTCTTGTAAATGCTCCCATCAGGGCTAATTTCAAGTTAGTGTTGTAAGGTCACTGAACTAAGAGTTGGAATGAGATGGATACAATTGGCTCTCATGGGCCAGCACATGCCAGCTCCAGAACACCATTGAAAGTAAGCATCTTTATGTTTTATGATCTTTGTCTTTGATTCTGTTCTAGTACTAAGAATACATATATACTTTTTTTTTGCTTTTGTTTGTTTGCATCTGCCTGATATATTTTTGCCCATTCATTCATTTTTAGCCATATTATGTCAGTTTTTTACATCTATGTCTCTTGTGAACTATATTTTGTTTTAAGGCCCATTCTGAGATTCTTTATATTATAATAGACAGGCTTACCATATTTATATTTATTGGTTTTGCTGATATATTTGGTTCTACATTTTTTTGTTTTATTTTTCTTTTTGCTTCCTTATGCTTTCTATCATTTATTAGATATTTCATGTTTATTTTTCCAGTTTTGATTTCTAGGATTTGTTATGTATTTTTTTCAAAAGCATTCTGAAGTGTGTATTTCTCTAATTGTCACCTTCAAGAATGAAAAAGTAGTTTTTGAGCTCCTCATATTTAAGATCAGAAATTTTGGACCCAAGAAGAGGGCTGTGATTTCTAAAAATGCTAAAAGAGAGAGTACTCATAACACATAAATGTCTTAATATTCAATTATATTATCTAAGGTTTGAACCTCAAATTATTATAATCACTTTATACTATGTTACTTTATATACTTTAAGAATAAGACATTTGCATTCATTTTTATAATTGCATAAAAATGTAATTTATGCCTATCTGTAACTTAAATAATTTTAGAACTGACTCAGCCTTTTAAAACAGGAAGATAACAGGAGCATGAAGGTGAAGAGGATAGACTCTGGCACCACACTTCCTGAGTCCAAATACTTGTAGCACCATCAACAGGTCATGTAACTCTGGGCAAAGTTATTTAACCTTTCTGTCCCTCAGCTCCTCATCTGTAAAATGGGCATATTAATAGTATATACTTCATAATGTGGTATAAAATGTATATCAGTTACTGTGAATAAAGGTCTTAGAGCAGTGCACTGTACATATTTGCTTTATCATCATCATCATCATTATATTTTAATGTTGCTCTCTCTTTCTAAGGACACTCTCAAGAAAACATCTTGGAGTAATTTTTCAAGATGGACATATGTAGTGTATTTTCTAGACCTAGTATAGCCAAAGCTGTCTTTCTGTTACCTTCACATATTAAAGACAATATTACTAGGCTTTAAATTCTTGGATCACAACTATTTCCCCTCAAAATCCCATAAATGAAAAATGCCAGTTGTAGTTTGATATGGATTGCACTGAATCTGTAGATTGCTTTGGGTAGTACAGTCATTCTCACAATGTTGATTCTTCCAATCCAAGAACATGGTATATATCTCCATCTTTTTGTATTATCTTTAATTTCTTTCATCAGTGTCTTATAGTTTTCTGCATACAGGTCTTTTGTCTCCTTAGGTAGGTTTATTCCCAGGTATCTTATTCTTTTCATTGCAATGGTAAATGGGAGTGTTTTCTGGATTTCTCTTTCAGATTTTTCATCATTAGTGTATAGGAATGCAAGAGATTTCTGTGCATTAATTTTGTATCCTGCTACTTTACCAAATTCATTGATTAGCTCTAGTAGTTTTCTGGTAGCATCTTTACGATTCTCTATGTACTAGTATCATGTCATCTGCAAACAGTGACAGCTTTACTTCTTCTTTTCCGATTTGGATTCCTTTTATTTCTTTTTCTTTTCTGATTGCTGTGGCTAAAACGTCCAAAACAATGATGAATAACAGTGGTGAGAGTGGGCAACCTTGTCTTGCTCCTGATCTTAGAGGAAATGGTTTCAGTTTTTCACCACTGAGGGCAATGTTGGCTGTGGGTTTGTCATATATGGCCTTTATTATGTTGAGATAAGTTCCCTCTATGCCTACTTTCTGGAGGGTTTTTAACATAAATGGGTGTTGAATTTTGTCAAAAGCTTTTTCTGCATCTATTGAGATGATCATATGGTTTTTATTCTTCAATTTGTTAACCACTGGCATTTTTCACAGAACTAGAACAAAAAAATTTCACAATTTGTATGGAAAAACAAAAGACCCCGAAGAGCCAAAGCAATCCTGAGAAAGAAAAATGCAGCTGGAGAAATCAGGCTCCCTGACTTCAGACTAAACTACAAAGCGACAGTAATCAAGAGAGTATGATACTGGCATAAAAACAGAAATATAGATCAATGGAACAGGATAGAAAGCCCAGAGATAAACCCACACACATATGGTCACCTTATTTTTGATAAAGGAGGCAAGAATATACAATGGAGCTAAGACAGCCTCTTCAATAAGTGGTGCTGGGAATACTGGACAGCTACATGTAAAAGAATGAAATTAGAAAATTTCCTAACACCATACACAAAAATAAACTCAAAATGGATTAAAGACCTAAATGTAAGGCCAGACACTATAAAACACTTAGAGGAAAACATAGGCAAAACACTCTATGACATAAATCACAGCAAGATCCTTTTTGACCCACCTCCTAGAGAAATGGAAATAAAAACAAAAATAAACAAATGGGACCTAATGAAACTTCAAAGCTTTTGCACAACAAAGGAAACCATAAACAAGACAAAAAGACAACCCTCAGAATGGGAGAAGATATTTGCAAATGAAGCAACTGACAAAGGACTAATCCCCAAAATTTACAAGCAGCTCGTGCAGCTCAATATCAAAAAAACAAACAACTCAATCCAAAATCGGGCAGGAGACCTAAACAGACATTTCTCCAAAGAAGATATACAGATTGCCAACAAACACATGAAAGGATGCTCAACATCACTAATCATTAGAGAAATGCAAATCAAAACTACAGTGAGGTATCACCTCACATCAGTCAGAATGGCCATCATCAAAAAACCTACAAACAGTATATGCTGGAGAGGGTGTGGAGAAAAGGGAGCCCTCTTGCACTTTTGGTGGGAATGTAAATTGATACAGCCACTATGGAGAACAGTATAGAAGTTCCTTAAAAGCTAAAAATAGAACTACCATATGACCCTGAAATCCCACTACTGGGCATATACCCTGAGAAAACCATAATTCAAAAAGAGTGATATACCACAATATTCACCGCAGCACTGTCGCCAAAAAAAAAAAAACTAAAAATACAACTACCATACAACCCAGCAATCCCACTACTGGGCATATACCCTGAGAAAACCATAATTCAAAGAGTCATGGAGCTTCCCTGGTGGCGCAGTGGTTGAGAGTCCACCTGCCGATGCAGAGGACACGGGTTCGTGCCCTAGTCTGGGAAGATCCCACATGCCGCGGAGCAGCTGGGCCCGTGAGCCATGGCTGCTGAGCCTGCGCATCCAGAGCCTGTGCTCCGCAACAGGAGAGACCACAGCAGTGAGAGGCCCGCGTACCTCCCCCCCCCCCAAAAAGTCATGTACCACAATGTTCACTGCAGCTCTATTTACAATAGCCAGGACATGGAAGCAAAACCTAAGTGTGTTGACAGATGAATGGATAAAGAAGATGTGGCACATATATACAATGGAATAGTACTCAGCCATAAAAAGGAACAAAACTGAGTTATTTGTAGTGAGGTGGATAGACCTAGAGACTGTCCTACAGAGTGAAGCAATTCAGAAAGAGAAAAACAAATACCATAGGCTAACACATATATATATGAAATCTAAAAAAAGAAAAAAATACAATGGTCATGAAGAACCTATGGGCAAGACGGGAATAAAGATGTAGACCTACTAGAGAATGGACTTGAGGACACGGGGAGGGGGAACGGTAAGCTGGGACAAAGTAAGAGAGTGGCATGGACATATATACAGTACCAAATGTAAAATTGATAGCTAGTGGGAAGCAGCCACATAGCACAGGGAGATCAGTTCAGTGCTTTGTGACCACCTAGGGGGTGGGATAGGGAAGGTAGGAGGGAGGGAGACAAAAGAGGGAACAGATATGGGGATATATGTATATGAATAGCTGATTCACTTTGTTATAAAGCAGAAACTAACACACAATTGTAAAGCAATTATATGCCAATAAAGGTGTAAATAAATAATTCCATAAATGACTCTCCATAACTTTCTGAAATTTAATGTAGCAAAAAAGTCTAAACCAAACTTATTTTTGTTTCTTTGTAGATAATCTAGTTTTTCTATGTGAATATTTGTATGCTCTTTTTGTCATTATTGTAATTCAAAATATCTGTCAAACTATCTACGTCTGGTTTCCTTTTCAGTAGTTTTATCTGGAATAGTCTTTAAAATCTACTTACAAGTCTTTCTTCAGTTCAAAAAAATTTTTCTTTCATCACATATTTATGTATTTGGGCTTTGTTTCTTTCCATTTATTCCATTCCCAACTTCAGAGGCACCAATTATTCATGTGCTGGCTCTCCATTCCGCTCTCCACTTCTATCATTTCTCTCTCAGTTTTTATCCACTTTCTCCTTCTGCATTCTTATAGAGCTTTTGTCTTTCAAAACAATATGATTTTCGAATATATCATTTAGTGCCCTTCACTGACACCATTTTGTCACTAAATACTACTATTAAAACTTTGGATTTTTTTCAATCTTTTCATCTCTATCCATCTTTCTTTTTACCTCATCCTACAGCACGTTTCTGGTAGCCATGCTGATTTGGCCTCTATTGAAGATATCAAAGGATTTTCTGAGTTTTAAATCTGCACCCTAACATTGATCATTCTTAGCAGTATGTATTTCCTTGAGTTTTCCTTTATTCGTAGTGTTTTAATAGGCCTTCCTTATCCTTGAACGAGGTGAATATCTACCTTTAAAATTTGCCAGAAGACATGGTGAAGTGATTGCACTAGTCTCAATTTCTAAATGTGTTTGGCAATCTCATCCCAATCATTTCTATAGCAAGGGGGCAGGCTAATGTGCGTATCTCCACATTTAATTCCCAAATACAGCAATTTCACCTCTGCTAGATCACCTCTGTTCTCCAAAATAGCATCATTTACTACAGTGGTTCTCAAATTTTAGCATGATCAGAAAGCTTGAACCCCATCCCCAGATTTCTGATTTTGCATTTCCAACAAATATGCTCCAGGACCACACTTTGAGAATCATTAATCCATGAAACCTCTGTCTGGTTCTCTGATCCTCTGCAATGTTGTAGTACATGAAATGCAATGATTTGCAGCACAAGCTTCTCTTAGGTTTTTTCTCTCTGTAGATTGCCCTCCAGTGTTTCACATCTGGGTTCTTCAGATAAAATGCGCCTCCACAATCCTTCATTCCACTTCCTACTCAGTTGTTTTTGGTGAATCTCTGACTTCAAGGAGTTATAAAAAGATGATGGAGGATGGGAAAAATATGACATCAACTCCTCTAACGTCTAAATTACGGGTGGAAACACACATTCGCACCTCAGAAGCATGAGAAAGAGGAGGGAGTAAAGCCCCTTTCTGTCACTGTTCAGGTCATCTCTGTTTCATGCAGCCAAGAGTACGTCCATCTTTATTTAAGCAGTTCTTTGTTATGGTTAGTGTAGCTTCATCATAAATTTTGGCACTTGACTGTTGGCACTCTACTTTTAATTTCCATAAATTTTTCAGTAGATCTCTGCTGAAAGCTATATCAGGCTTTACTGGCCAGGCACCATTTTGAATTGACACCATTTTGCACCAAAACTCTTTTTTTTGCACAACTTGACAAAAATAAAAAAGTTCGGGGATCCTGACTTCTTACTTTCACATCCATCCCAATTCCTGACTCCATAACACTGATGGAGAACCCAAAGACATAAGCCTAATGCAACCAAAGATTCCTGTGACTAAGCGCCAACTACCACTAACTTCATAGCTGAATCTACTTAAATATAATCCTTTATGAAAAATGTAGTGAAATGTTCTTACAGAGCCAGTCATACAGGCCATGTGACCATGACTACAAAGGGCACCTCCTCTGGTATTTTTAGACCCCAGCATCACCACAAACATCACCACTCTTTCTACTACCGCTATTTCCACCACATGACTCCTCCAGAATGTGACTACTCTTAATTTGCATTAAGCAGCTCAGAGCAGTGCTCTACCTCCTATCACATGCCCAGCTGAGCTCTGCTTGGAGCTCTGCTGAAGGGACCAGTCACAAACGGTTTCCCAGGGGAACAGCAGTTCCCACACAGCATTCCAAGGACATAATATGCTTTTAAAAATATGTGGCAGACATTTTCAGGGATTGTTCACAGCCACTTTATAAGAGGGAGAGAGTACACACATGCAAGAAAGATGGTAAGCATCGGAGTGCTCAGAAACACGGAAAAGGACATTTCTCTATTGGTGATAATGCCTATTATATGACATTCAAACACCACAAGTGCCATTCAGCTGCTTGTAAGTCACAAAAGGTGAGTGAAAACACTTATCTCCGTTGTCGAATGGGAAAAGGAGGTGGAGAATCCTTCACACAAAGATCCACTTTGACTTAAAATACAGGGTAAGCAGTACTAGAAATCTCCATGCACAAACCCACCTATTAAGATTCTGAACGAACAGGGAGCCTCAATACCACAAGGCTCTGTTGTTAATATGTGGTTAGTTATGTCAAGGACACTAAACAAAGCTGCTTTTCAGGTGTCAGTTTGAGCTCTCCCAGTTTATAACCATAGGGACTCCTGGGTCACAACCCCAAACGGGCGGCCATTGTGCCGGAGAAAACAGCAGATGGGCCCCAGTGCAGACAGAGCCACTAGGAGACCAGGACTTCAGCCACCCGGGCTGGGTCTTAGCAAAATTCAGAAGCAGATGAGGTTTTACTGGGAGGTCTGTTTGTTCTCCTTCCCGCACCCCCTCTGTGCCTGCTCCCCCAGCTCTGAGGCTCCCCTGGAGCCTCCCTCCTCCCAGGCAAGCCCCGCCCCTGACTCCGGTGCCCCATGAAAGCCTTCCCTCAGGACCCTGGTTCTGCCAGTCTAATAACCTACTTGATGCTGAGGCTCTGAGGGCTGCTGATAGATAAACCCATCTCCTTGCCAGATAAGAGATTTTGTTCCAGATAAAGTTAGCGTTTGAACAACTACCTTCAATGCCTCGTCACCACTGGGCTGAGAGCTGAATGGTGGGCTGGGTAAGGAGGGACACAGTTTCTCCTCAAATGACGCAGCTTCCCTTCAATTAAAAATAGATACATATATCAAAAAAAAAGATGCAGCTTCCGACTCCACCCTAGAACAAGCCCACTCCTGTTTCTGCCCCCGTCCCGTCGCACTGAGTTTGAAATAGTGTTTCCTGGATCCTTTGCTTCACTTCCCATTAGCAAGTTCTGAAAATTCTGCGAAGGTGAGGTCCCCTCCCAGTCGGCCCCGCCCTCTCTAGAGGACACTTTCCTCCCCCACTGCTAAGATAAAGACAATCGGCTGCCGCCTTTTAAGATCTTGTTTAAAACAAGCTGCTTTCCAGATGCCCTTGAGAGCAATTAATTCTCTCTGTCACTGCACTTCTACGGCACTCATCCTCCTGCCATCTTGAACCTCCCATCCCAGCCAGAGAGGCAAAGCACTGGCCTTGTCCAGGCAGCCAAAGGCCAATGCATCTCGCCCTCCTCTGAGAACCACGGAGAACTCCGAGCCTTCCTAAAAAGGGGCTGCCAACTGCGCTGGAAACAGAACCATTGTCTGACGCCCGAGCACAATGAGCCTGTGAGTGAATGGATGTCCAGGCAGAGGAAACAGATGCCCGCTTCACCTCGCAACGGAGTCGAGGAAAACGAGAGACGACTGGCCTCGGAGAGCCTCTCCTAGCAAGTCAAAGGTGCACTAATGTTGGCCTCTCCCGCCAGCCCCGCCGAGAGCCCACATCGGTGCCTCCTCGCTTCTGAGTGCAAGTCACTGTATTTGCTGCCATATTAAGCCGCTTTCAAGTTCTATAGGGCAGGAAGGGGTGAAGGCTGAAGGAAAGGGACCTGAATTTGCATTCAGTAGGAAATTAATGGAAATAGGAGTGAAAGAGCTTCTTCTGGAAAAAGCAGAACACACACCGAGCCAGGCTTAAGAAATGATCCCTTCTCCATTCCCCCTGCCCCAGTCCATTTCAAGCCCACTGTCACTCAGTTGCTGCGACTGCCACAAAACCCTTCTTCCTAAACTGCAGTCCCTGCCCCAGGTTTTGTCTGGCTCCACTCTGTCCTTCACAGCATTTCCAGAGCTCTGGTCTTGGAAATAAATGCCATCATGTTGCTTCCATGTTGAGATGCCTAGCCAGCCCCTCCACCTGCAGAGTGGAGGCTGAGTGTCCCCACCTGGCTCTAAACTCCTCGTCCGCCTTCATGTCCCTTTTTCATGACCCATTCCCATTTTCCCCTAAGAACCAGCCACCCTGAACTTCTTGCTTTGCCCCTTGAATAAATTAGGCTCATTCACAATTCTTAAGCCATTGGGATACCATCCTTTTGGCCTGAAAATGCCTTTTTATGGCTGTGATGCAGCCCACACACAATACCTCTTCTATGAAGTCATTTCAGAGTCCCTCCTTCTCCAGGTTGCCCCTGCACACCTCTGTTCTCATCTGCAGCAGACTGTACTGTAATTTTCCATTCCTGTGTCTCCCCCGCTCAACTCTGGACTCCTCCGAAGTAAGGATGGTGTCTTATGATCATTGTATCTTCCGTGTCTATCTTGGAGTCTGGAATCAAGTAGATGCTCAGTATTCACTGAATGAAGGAGCCTGGAGGAAAATCAGCCTTCTCCACTCTTAGATCTGGGACATCATCCACATACCCAGCCTGCCAGGGAGAGTTGATTGCTGAACACCATGGCCTTGACCTCACGACCACAACTACCCACGCCCATTTGATTCTCCCTCCTAATAGCTTCTCAATCTTTCACCTCCCACACAGCCCACTTGTGCCCTCCCCAGGACCCTTCTCCACACCTAGAATACCACCTCTCATCCCTACAAAGGTGCTGAAAATTCACCTTCTTCTGTCAGACTTCTTTAAGCAATTGCACTCGGGGCTGGTCATTCCCTTCGTCATATCCCACCAGAGGAAGAGGCCTATTTCACACTATATTATTCTACCCTTGGATTCTTGAAATCTTTTCATTCTCTTGGATGTGTATGTCACAGCTCACAGACGAGAGCTCAGGCTCCCTAAAAGCATAAACTTCCACATCCTCCCAAAGCTTCCTGCCCACTGCATCGCAACAGGTGTCATCATGTTAAGGGGGAAGGAGAGTGAACACAAAACCATCTGTTCTTTACTTCATATTTAATTTGGAGACAATTATATGAATCACCAAAGGATACGCTGCAGTGTAGCACTTTTATTTGGAGTATTTAATTTTTTTGGACAGTTCACAAGGCAGAAAGTTCTAAGGTCACTACGCTGTTAAGAGCCGAACTCGGAGTCTTTCCATACAAAGATCAAATCTTTGGAAAGACTATATGTAAGTTTGGGACCAACAGAATTCCTTGTTCCCAGCTGTTTTTTATATACAACTTTGCAGGAAATGAAATATTCTTAGAGCCTGGACTCCAATTATGATGCCCAGGTGCCTAATGTAATTTGCAAAGTCCTTGCTCCAGTTCCCTGGGGTAGAGTCCATCTACTCTGGAGGACGTTTAAAGGCCTTCATTTTCTTAGGAAAGTTCACTCTTTAATGTAAGAAGTTGTAAAAATCTGCTGGGCTTGAAGAAACAGACACCACAACAGCCCACCGCCACCACTACCAAATAAAACCCCTACTGTGACCTCCCTGCCACTGGGAAGTCTGCTGGAGGGTTGGATGTCTATCAGTAACTCTCAGCAGGACACTTTTCTTTTTTCTGGACACAGCTGAACCTCTAGGAGGCTCCCATAATAGTTTATATAGATAGTTCAGCTATGTTTTATTGCTAATACAGTCATCCAGTGTCAGTTCACCCACTGCATGAGCTGAGTATACTATAGTGAACAAGGTGCATGGCATCCCTGACTCAAGGAGCTTGGATCTTTCCAAGAACAGAAATTATTTAGGTGACCACAAGTGTGATGAACATTACGGAAGAACTACGGATTATGTAAGTGCTATGGGCACACATAATAGAGAGAGAAACTAGTCTGGGGAGGGAATCAAGAAAGGCCTCTGGGAGTGTATGATTTTTAAATTGAGACCTAAGGATTAACAGAACATAGCCAAAGGAGGGGGAAGGGCCTAGAGAGAGGTTACATCTCATACCCACAACCCCACAGCACAAACGGCAGAGCCAGGATGGAAACCCAGGCAGCCTGAATGCAGATGCACTAACCACTAGGCCCACCTGTGGGCTGGAGGTGTGGGAGGGGGTATGTCAGGCGAGACCTTGTAGGATTTTAGTCCTAAGAGAAATGAAAAGGAACTGCAGAGTTGTAAGCCGGGAACTGGCATGATCATTCCTGTACCTTAAAAAAAAAAAAAAAAAAAAAAAAAACACTCAGGCTGCTACCTTGAGAATGGATTGGAAGAAGACAAAGGTGAGTTCAGAGAGACCACTGAGGAGGAGAGGGGATGGTGGCCAGGACCAGGTGGAAGCTGTGGTGGTGAAGCAAAGCTGATAGTCTCCAGAGATGCTCAGGTGGTTCAGGTAGTAGGAATGTCAGGACTGATACATTGACTGTATATAGCCAGAAGGCAGAAATCATCACTCAGCTAGATGTTCTCATATGCCTTAACTTAATATTTCCAGTAATTCTATATAGTTATCGTAATTTTCTGCATAAAACAATGGAGATCTAAAGAAATGGTCATTTCAAAGTCAGAGAGGCTATAAATGGTGAAGATAGGATTTGAAATGTATGTATATAGATCTATCTTTCCTGCTGTTTGAGGGCAAGGCCCATGTCTTGGTCATTTTGTATTCCAAGCTGGATGGGGCCCATGCCTGGCGCATGACAGGGGCTCAATAAATTACTGAACTAATGAGCAGGAGAAAGGGTGTCCATGGGCTCCAGCTCTGCCCATGACGTTGCCTCTTAGGACATCATCAGACAGTGGCAGGTCCCACTGTCCCCAAGCAGCACCATCAGAATTTTTTAGACCTACTAAACAAAGAGGTTCACCCCAAAGTACCCAGATGTCACCTTTCTTTGCCTGCCTATCAGGCCCCAGCTGTTGACACCTGCCCACTGGTCCTCTCTCACCTGATGATCTAGAATCCTGAGTCTGCACCTCAAAACCTCATCAATTCCTTAAGTAGAAAAAAAAACAAAAATTAAGCCAAATTAAGCTGGACAGCTCAGGTATTATTTAAGTTCCTCCCAAGTCTTAATAAATTTCACAAATATTTAACAAGGAAATTAATTTATGTAAAGATCTACACATATTTGATAGACTTGAACCAGTTTAATAAATCCTGTCCTGTTTTAATAAATGATGGATTAGGGTTATATTTCCTACAAACAGTAAATACATAAAGAAAATATTTGTTATGTGTGTATATATACTGTGCCTGCCTTTTCAAAGACCAAGAAAAGATTATCTTTGCCAAAAGGACTTTAAAGCATTGTGTTGTCTGTGTGTTTGTTGGGAGAAGAGAGTGAACTAACACATGCTCAGGCCCTCAAGCTGAAGATGACTTCTTGGACGAGATGGCATGCCAGAGACAACACCGAAAGCTCAGACTATGTAAAACTTGAGTAAAGTAAAGACAAGAGTGCCTATATGCTCATTTTTTAAATAGGAAATGCTTCTGCCTCTCATTCTTTCTCCTGGCACTGCTTCCTGACTTTCTTCAATCAACGAAATCCTATCCATTCTTCTTCAAGACTCAGCTCAGGGGCTTCCCTGGTGGCACAGTAGTTGAGAGTCCGCCTGCCGATGCAGGGGACACGGGTTCATGCCCCGGTCTGGGAAGATCCCACATGCTGCAGAGCGGCTGGGCCCGTGAGCCGTGGCCGCTGGGCCTGCGCGTCCAGAGCCTGTGCTCCGCAACGGGAGAGGCCACAACAGTGAGAGGCCCGCGTACCGCAAAAAAAAAAAAAAAAAAAAGACTCAGCTCAGACTTCCGCTCTTGTGTGAACACTTCCTTAGCTTCATCTCCACCTTCAGGCAGAGGTAGCCTTTACTGCCCTAGACTCTGATAGCAAACCTGTGAATATCTACAGAATAGCACTTATCCTACTGTAGTTATCAGTGTGCCAGTCTGTCTCCCTCACTGCTCTGTGAGTTCCTTCATGGCACCATCATCAATGACCCCCATTCTCTCAACAAATATTTGTTGAGCAAGTTTGTGCTGGGTGATATGCTAGATAATGACCATGCAATGGAAAGAAAAGGACAGGCAGATGATTCTTGCCTTCATGAAGCTTATAGTTCAGCTGGGCATAGTGGACGTTGTTGGTGTCCCTCCCACATCCTTTCAGCATTTACCTCCATAGAAAGTAGGATTAGAGGTTGGGGGTGGAGATGGTAGAGGTTACTACTCTTAACATATATAGAATAAGCAGGAGTGCCAGAGAATGATTTCCCCTACAAGCAGTCCTCAACCAATGATGGATGGAAAGTTTTTAGATAAATACCCCAGCTTCCTCCATCCTTCGCTGGGATAACACTGTGGCATGTTCTATATTGTTTCCCAGATCTCCCAGCAGGATTGAGTTCCAGCTGCCCAGAGCAGTACCTAGCTTGAAAACATTTCCTTTATGGGTTTCCTTTCCTTTCCTATCTCACATCCCCAATTGTTCTCAGATTTTCCTGGGATCATCTTGCAAATTAACTATTCACAATTGAATTCTTTCTTTGGGGTCTGCTTCTGGGAAAACTCAGATCAAGACACTGGAGAAGAAACAAGTAAGAGATCGTGTGGTCCCCACCTCCTGGTATCCATACTCTTGTGTAATCCTCAACCTTTGAATGCGGGCTTGTGGGCTGGACTTATTGACTCGTCTTTAGTGAACAGAATATGGTTCATGTGATGGGATGTCACCTCTGAGATTAGGCTATAAAAACACAGTGGCTTCCATTTCGGGTTCTCTCTCTCTCTTGCTCACTTTCTCTAAGGAAAGACAGCTGCCATATTGTGAAGCAGCCCTGGGGAGAGGACCACATAGTGAGGAACTGAGGCTTGCCAGCAACCACATCAATGAGCTTAGAAGCAGATCTTCTGAGACCTGCCAACCAACAAGTGAGTGAGCTTGGAAGCAGACCTTCCCCATTCAGGACTTGAGATGACTGCAGCCCCAGCCAACACCTTGACTGCAACCTCCCAAAAGAGGAGCTCGCCTGGCTGAGCAGCACCTAGATTCCTTACCTACTGGAGGTAATAAATGTCTGTTGTTTTCATCTGCTAAGTCTGGGGTAATTTGTTATGCAGCAGTCGATAACTAATAGAAGTGATATGACAGAATTCTAGGAAGATGGTGATATAACTACATCATGGGCTGTCTTCATCCTTTTATTAATTCTCTCCCTGAAGCGATTCAGTTAGTGTAAAAGAAAATCTTATGGCATCACTGAAAAGAAGAAAGGGGTCTCACCTACATATCTAAAAATTTGGATTTCTATGAAGACAGGATCCTAAAAATAAGGAGGAAAGATTGTCACTGGCCTATCCTGCCTACACCTGGAAGAGACCCTTCTTCTATGTCAGCTTTTCAGAGCCCCTGCCCACACTCTCACCACACTTCAGTAAAGCCTTAGACTCTGCCAGGCAAGCAGCTACAGAAAAATGGGTTAAACAATGCAAAGGAGAAGTTCCCAAAGCCACCCGCCTTCCCTATGGTGTTTTGTTTGCATCTAATAACTCCAGATGCCTTCTCACTCACCAGGAGTCACTCTTTATTTAGGAGCCACAACCATTGTGAACACAATACCTATAGAGATGCTGATAGAGGCCAGAAGAAGTTGCCACAACTACCCTTAATTGGGCCTGATGCCCTTCCAATAGCTTCCGACTTAGATTTTAAAAGTCTTTTGAAAGACACAAACTACCAAGGCTCACTCAAGAAGAAATGGAACTCCCATTCATTGCTGATAGGAATACAAAATGTATAACCTCTTTGAAAAATATTGTGGCAGTTTCTTACAAAATTAAATATGCACTTACTGTATGGCCAATCAAATACGAAACTTTATACACACGACTTGTACATGAATTTCCATAGCATTTTTATTTATTACCTCCAAAACCTGGGTTAGGGAAGGAGTGTCCATCAACTGGTGAATAGATAAACAAATTGTTCTATATCCCAAAAAAGAATACTGCTCAGCTATAAAAAAGAACAAACTATTGATACATGCAACAACATGGATGAATTTCAAAAGCATTATGCTAAGTGAAATATGTCAGACACCAGAGAGTACAGAATAATTCCATTTATAGGAAATTCTAGAAAAAGAAAAATTAAAATGATGGAAAACAAGTCAGTGATTGCCAAGGGTTAAGATAAAAGAAAGGAATTAACTACGAATTGGCAAAAGGGAACTTCGTGGGATGACAGAAATATTCCATATGACGATTACAGTGATGATTACACAACTGTATACATTTGCCAAGTCTTGAATTATATAATTAGAAATGATAAACTTTATTGTATGCAAATTTTTCTTCAAGGAAACACATTTTTTTAAATAACATCAGGTTTCTATTTTTTATAGAATAGGGACAATCTGAGAAGAGGAGAGTTATTGGAATTTTTTTCAAATCACAAAAATAATAACTCAATGGAGGAAGTGAATCGCAGAATTCATGTTAATGAAAGCCGATGTTATTTAAAAGACTGTCTTGAGAAATTCATCCAAAATACAACGCAAAAGACAAAGTATTGGGATTTAAGAGAGAAATGGTAGGACTCATGGAGGATAGAGCCAAGAGAACCAATATCAATACAAAAAGATGTCTAAAAGAAAAAGAATGTAGTGGATGAGAGAGAATAATAATGAATTGTTCCATAGATAAGGTTGGGTCAGTGGACTTCTCTTACATAAAAAAGAATTGATCCTACCTCCATTCATAGTCATAAAAAATTTTACTTAATTGAATACCAAGATATAAAGAATAAATCTCTAGAAAAGAATGTTTCTATGAATTCAGTTTCTTCTAACTGGATATGGCATCTCTTTTGATTGGTAAATACTTGTGCTGCACTGGTGTTTCATATCTCACTGTTTCATATTTTTAACATCATCTCTGCCAACAAAAACTTCATATCCTGAATACATGGATAACTCCTATAAATTAATAAGAAATAAAGAGCCCAACAGAAAATGGGCAAAGGGTGTGAACAGGCATGTAACAAATGAGAAAATGACCAATAACTATGAAAAATATTCTGCCTCAGTAGCAATCAGAGAGACGCCGTTTAAAAAAGCAAATGAAACAAACAAACATGCAAAATTAATGAGATGCTAGTTCCCATCCTTAAAACTGACAAAAATTTAAAAATTTGGCTACACCAACTGTTGGTAAGAATATGGAAAAATTAAAACCTCATATATTCCTTGTGTATACTGACACAATTACATTGAAAAGTAATTTAGCAATATCTAGTAAAACTGAAAAAATCCTGCACATCCTATAACTCAGAAATTCCACTCCCAGTTTCATGCCCTAGAGAAACTCTTTCACACAAGCACAATGAGACACTAAAGCTTTTGTACATAAGAACAACAAATTAGAAATAATTTAAATGCATAGGGAAATAAATATAAAATGTGTAATATATTCATGTGATAGGATACTCTAAAATGAGTAAGTATATCTATATGCATTAACATGGGTATATCTTTAAAAACACATGGATTGAGTGGGGGGAAAGGTCTTAAAATGTAATGTACAGTATGAGATCTTTTAAGTAATATTTAAACAAACAAAACATTACTTTGTGCTCTCAGTGAATACAGGTAGTAAATATATAACAGTCTAGGCTGAATACACACTAAATTCATGATAATTGTTCCCTTTGAGGAGGGACAGAAGGGAATTGGATTAGAGATGGAAATAAAGGAGATTGAAGCTTCATCTGTGGTATTTTATTTGTTTAAAAACAAATCTGTCATAGACTAAGACAAAATATTTGCAAAAGACATGTCTAATAAAGAACTGTTATCCAAAATATAGAAAGAACACTTAACAGTAAGAAAACAACTAGATTAAAAATGGGCAAAAGACTTAAACAGACACCTCATCAGAGCATATATACAGATGGCAAATAAGCAAAAGAAAAGATGCCCAACATCATACATCATTAGGGAATTTCAAATTAAAATGAGATGCCACTACATACCTATTAGAATGGCCAAAATCCAAATCACTGACAATAGCAAATGCTGGCAAGGATGTGGAGCAACAGGAATTCTCATTCATTGGTGGGATGGGAATGATGGTGGGAATGAAAAACGTTACAGCCACTTTGGAAGACAGTTTGACAGTTTCTTACAAAACATCCTTTTACCATATGATCCAGCAACCAAGACCCTTGATATTTACCCAAATACAATTAAAAACTTATGTCTACACAAAACAACTACACATGGATGTTTATAGCAGCATACTCATAACTGCCAAAACTTGGAAGCAACCAAGATGTCCTTGCGTAGATGAATGGATAGATAAACAAACTGGAATATTATTCGGGGCTATCAATCTATAAAAAGACATGAAGGGATCTTAAGTTACTTTAACCTATTACTCAGTGCAAGAAACAAATCTGAAAAGGCTACATGCCATCTGATTCCAACTATAAGACATCTGTAAAAGGCAAAATTTATGGAGACAGTAAAAAAATCAGTGTTTCCCAGGGATGAGGGAGGAAGGAGGAATGAATAGGCAGAGCACAGAGGATTTTCAGGGCACTGAAACTCTGTGTAATACTAAAATGGTGGATATATTCATACATTTATCCAAACCCATAGAATGTACACCACCAAAAGTGAACCCTAATGTAAACTATGGACTTTGGGTGATAATGTGTCAAAGTAGTTCATGGATTTGTAACAACTGTACCACTCTGGTGGGGATGCTGATGGTGATGGAGGCTGTGCATTATATGAGGGCCAGGCAACAGTGGGAGTGGGGGAGGGGTAATTTAGGAACTCTCTCTACTTTCTGCTCAATTTTGCTATGTCCTAAAATTTCTCTTAAAAGTAAAGTCAGGCTTCCCTGGTGGCACAGTGGTTAAGAATCCGCCTGCCAATGTAGGGGACACTGGTTCGAGCCCTGGTCCGGGAAGATCCCACATGCCGCGGAGCAACTAAGCCCGTGCGCCACAACTACTGAGCCTGCGCTCTAGAGCCCACGTGCCACAACTACTGAAGCCCGTGTGCCTAGAGCCCGTGCTCTGCAACAAGAGAAGCCACTGCAGTGAAAAGCCTGGGCACCGCAACGAAGAGTAGCCCCCACTCACCACAACTAGAGAAAGCCCGCATGCAGCAACAAAGACCCAAAGCAGCCAAAAATAAATAAATAAATTTATTTTTTTTTAAAAGTAAAGTCTTAATTTTTTAAAAAAAATCTCAGGTACACATGAAAAATTTAACATTTGTTCATTTGGGGTGGTGAGTATCTAGGTTTTATTACATTCTCTTTTGTAGTTTTATTTTTGTTTGTTTATTTTTAATTTTCAAAAAAACATTTGGAAGAAAAAGTGATCAGAAATATATATCAGAAATTATAAGCTAAAGAAAATAAAGATGAATATTTAATAGTGATGAAAGGTAAAATCCACAAAGAAGTTAAAATCATCATAAACATTTACATTTCAAAAATATCAGAGAAATTTATAAAGTAAAATATATTATATAAACACAAAGAAGCACTGAGAAAGCCTCAGTAATAGTGGAGATTTCCCCTTGCCTTTCAAAATATCAATAGGTGAAATAGATAACAAATAGGGATATGGCAGATATGAAAAACCATTGCAGGCCCAATTTAATAAATGTGCTTTGAACTTTTAAAAATATAAAACATATTGCATAGTTTGAATTACATATTTGAAATTCTTTTCAAATATCCTTGGACGATTTTTTTAATTGGGTTTATATTAGACCACAAAAAAATTTGAAGTACCTAGAAAATAGAAATATGGCAAGCCTACTGTCCTGGCCCTATGCTAGTTCACATTCGGAAGGAGTCAAGCTATCAGGGAAGGGCCCCCCTTGCCAATCTCAGCACCAGGAAGTCCCTCAGCACAACCCTCAGATATTACCCCAGGGGCAAGGTCTCAACCACCACTCCTATAGGACTGCCAAAGATGCCCAGAGCAACTGTGTCCCTCTCTGGAAATTCCCCTTCTGAGGAGGACAAAGAAGGGGCTAAGCTGAATGGAGAAAACCCACAAGCTGGATTCTTCTTGACCTAATTTACATCAGTCACAAATTACAGCCTCTAAACCCTTTCTTTTAGAGCAACTTGCATTGATTCTTTATAATATAAAGATATAAATTTCCCATCATATTAGTTGGACTTCTGGAGTAAAAGAGGTGAATGAAAGAAGAATACAAAGGGGCACAGTTAGAGAAGAGAGGAAGGTAAGGAACTGGTGAATCTCAAAAGCCAAAGGGACGTCCTATCAGCAAAGCATATGCCTCAGGCTTCCTAGACAAAGTTTTTCTCTGGCTAATTTAACACATGTGAGCTGGGTTTGCTACCATTACAAGCACTATATGTCAGGTTTCCACGGCCATACGTGAAACCCCAGAACAGACTAGGTCTGCACTCTCTCATAAACCTGAGTCAGAATAAATGGGAAGATTTATAAAGGGGAGGTGCAATTCTTCAGCTACATTGGTTTAAAGATGGTGAAATAAATGAGTTAAACCGTTCGCTCAGAGTGTTTCTTGAAGCAAATCTAATGTGCAGTTTCGTCACCCGATGTGACTTTAACTCCTCAGTAAATCAAAAAGCTTAACAAATATTAAGATGGCAAAGATTCCCTGTGTGGGACAGATTTGCTCTTTCATCCTTTATCGTTTAGGAAACCAAGGGCTCCAGAAGAAAACAGCCAAAGGGTCATGTGACCAAGGGGGGACTCTGAGAGGCAATGGAAGCAGAGGCCAAGCCCCAGCCAAGGACTTCAAGGTGAACACTGATCTCTCCCATCCTCCAAGAAGATTTACAACTGCAGAAGTTTCCAAAAAGTGAGGTCTGCTCCTTAACTCTTGACACTTCCTCAAAGCTGACCAGTGACACCCCTTACCAGCTACAGGAAAACAATGCGAGTATTGCCTTGGGACCCCCCAAATCCCTGGGAATAGGCCATGTGGGAGAAGACACCCCCAAGCGTGTGGTTCTGAGAGATTGATTTACGAGACCCCCAAGTTCCATCCAAAAAGAGCCAATGAATAAGAGGGCAAAAGCCAACAGCCTCACCCCCTTTTTTCAGTCACACACATCAAAGCCAACACCAGAGGCCAGAGATGGCCATTCACCCATGAAATACCTAGAACCCCAACTCTGGAGCTGGAAACACTTAGCAATCGTCCCATCCTGGGGACTCAAACAGTGACTGTGGACCCCTGGACCATGTCCTTGTGGGCCTCGGGGACCATCAAAGGGACTTAGGGAGAAACAGGTAAAGAGGGGCCAGTGGGGTTCCTCGCTTGATTCCAGCAAAGCAGCTCTACCAGTACATGCTCTATCCAATGACATTTTGCATAAGATATCTTGGGAGAAGAAAGGCTGCCTCTGCTTATCTTACAGATGACAAAACTGAGGTGCAGACAGGAGAACAGCAGGGCACAGCACTTATCCAAGCTGTAGGAGTTTTACTGCCATAGGAATTCAAAGAAAGAAAAAATGATTAGATGCCCAGGGGCTCCTGAAGCCCCTCTCAGTTAATATGACTTTAAAAGGGGAGATGAGCAAAGAAAAGTCAAGATTCTGGATCCCCAAGGTAGATCAGTGTCTATGATTGAAAAATTGCACCAAAGTTTGTGAGTGGTGAAAGGGGACACATGGCAGAAATCCTCTCCAGCTCAAAGGCATCACGTGCCTGCCTTGCAGGCCCCTACAGTGCAGAGGTTAAGTTCACCCAAGACTGTGTGAACCTGTGCTTCCACAAGGTACCCATCCAATAAAACGGCCAATCAGATACCTCCCCCCTGAATCACTCCCCCCGCCAGCACAGCTACGACCAGAATTGATGCTCAGAACAGAACTGCTCCTCCTAGCATCCGGGGAGCCCCAGTTACAGGAGACATCTTGGGTGATAAGGCTTAGAGGCCTCAGCTGTTTCTGAGAGCACAGGAAGAAACTTCCTCGTGTATCTAGGGATTTGCCTTGACTGAGTTAAAAGGGAAAGAAGGGAGAAAGAAAAGAGTTGTAGAGGTTTATGTTGAATTTTGCCCTGATACCGAACCAAAATGACCTCTTTTTTCTAAATTTTGAATTTTTAAGGTATTAGACTGTGTTGTTATTTGTCTGGGAGTCCATAATAGTCCCATTTTATTAGATCCAGATTTCCTATTTAGACAAGAGAGCCTAAGAGCCTCTTCAGAACAAGTAAATAATATGCATTTTCTAAAGTAATTTGCAGAAAATATGCGTTTTGCTTAGATTACCAAAAGGATAAATTCACTAAGAAGATGATGATGTTGCTTAATAATTTCAAAACGAAGTATTTCTGCACCCAAACTGAACTACTACCATATTCTGGAAAGGTCCCCTTCAGCCTGCTTGATAAATTATAGCTCATTTTACTACCCTCCATATGCCATTTCAGATGGCTTTGAAAAAGCAGCTGAGAGAAAGTCATCTTCAAACCTGCACACACTGTTTTTCAGAATAGAGTTTTCCATGTCCCTCTCCCACACCCATAATCAACCACATGAAATATCCTTGCGTGCACGGTCAGAAACAGCCTTCAGGAAGGGATTGGAGCACCTGTCCGCTGCAAGCTCCAGGCCCCGTCTGCAGACTGTCTCCAAGCTCAGCTGTGTTTGGGGTGGGACCTAGGAGAGGAGAGCCCTGCTAGCAGCTGAATCCCCCCAGCACCAGCCAGCAGACTGTTAAGAGCAGTTGCTGCATCCACCCTGAGCCCAATAACAGTTGGGCTAAAATTAGTCAGAGGCCTGGGGCAGACTGCCTGGAAGGAGACTAAGTGGTGGAGAGGCAGAGGTGAGAACCTGGAAGACCAACCTTGGAGAAGCAGCCGGGGTCTCTCCTAACTCTGTCTGAAGAAAGGAGGGGGAGGTGCTGGATTCTCAGATGGGGACTGGATGGCAGCTGCCTCAGAACCTTAGGACTTCAGGTCAGTTACTCCCTCACTCCTCGCTCAGATCCAGTTCTATGTCTCCTCTCTGAGATGCCCTTCCCACTCCTCGCTGCTAAACCCTGTCTGTCTGATTCTTCAGAACTCTCCTACATTAACTATGAAAATTCCCCTACATTAATCCTGGTCAGTTTTTTGTTTGTTTGTTTTTGTTTTTTTATAAATTTATTTTATTTATTTTTATTTTTGGCTGCGTTGGGTCTTCTTTGCTGCACGCGGGCTTTCTCTAGTTGCGGCAAGCGGGGTCTACTCTACCCTGTGGTGCACGGGCTTCTCATTGCGGTGGCTTCTCTTGTTGCGAAGCAAGGGCTCTAGGCGTGGGGGCTTCAGTAGCTGTGGCACGTGGGCTCAGTAGTTGTGGCTCGCTGGCTCTAGAGCGCAGGCTCAGTAGTGGTGGCGCAGGGGCTTAGTTGCTCTGTGGCATGTGGGATCTTCCCAGACCAGGGCTCGAACCCGTGTCCCCTGCATTGGCAGGCGGATTCTTAACCACTGTGCCACCAAGGAAGACCCTGGTCAGTTTCAGATTTCACTTTTTTAGGCCATGGTCTAAAAGAGCCAAATAGAACAGATGATTAAAAATCTGAATTGGTACATCTCAATCAAATTTGGACCTGTGCATATATTCCCAGACTACTGGATTTGGAGGTGGGAGGATACATCTTTCAGAGCTGGGAATTTATCCTACTCCTTCCCTTAGATCTCTGGGATTCAGTTTTCCTCTTAGGAATTTGCTTAAAGCAAAGTAATGATCCTAACCGCGCATCTCTTTGCAAGAGGTTTCCTGCTTTCAACAAACAAGCAGAGCTGGGTGCCAACTTGTAGTGACTTCAGCAGACTGTCACAGCTCCACGGCGATGGTCTAGAGTACATCTTCCCACTCCATCCCCCCACTCCCATAGGCAAGAAAGGGAAGCCAGGGGCTAGGGTGAGGGGAAGCATTTGTACCCTCTACAATTTATTGGGATCCATTTTATGGTTAATGCAAGTCTGAAAGGTCCTTGGCCACTATCCAATGATGCAGAATTTTTCACCAAGTGCTGATTGGTGAATCGGTAATCAATGAGAGATTGGTTGGCACTGACTGCTGCTGTTGCCAGGCTGATTAGTGTCACAGTTAGACAAGGGAGGCTGACCTTCAACTTTAACTGTAACTTGCCCAGTATTTCTTGGTTCTGTGTACTAGAGTCATTTTCCTGGTTACAAAAGCAGAGCAGATGTTCCATCCTAGGCATTTAAAACTCTGAAGACACCTCCCAAAGCCAAGTTCATTAGGAAAGGTGTCCAGATTGCCACGCTGATATTTTGAAGAAGATAGCATTCGAGAGGGTATATAAATTCTGATGTATTCTCTAAGGAAGAGGTCACAGAACTTTAGAGTCACATCTTGATGTGGTCTGTAAAAACGACTTCTAGTTAAAAATACTTAGGATTTCTTTGGAATGGGTATCCTTTATGCTTTCTTATAAACATCTATTTTTTCCATTACACTGTGTGCTCCCCTAGGAAAGGAATCATGTTTATTTCTTCCATAGCCAGCCCACTATACACCCGCCCTATGGATCAGAATCCAGAGCACCTTATAGATGGGTGCTCCAAATAGACTATTGACACTTGATGGGGTTTTCCAGCTCTTGAATTTGGTACACTTTCCATCTCATAAACACATGCACACACAAAACCAAAGGCCCCAAAAAACTGACTGTAGAAAAGGACACCCATTACCAGACATCAAGCATCACTAATTTCCCAAAGCCTCTCAGGCTCCATCAGAAGGCCAGCAGAGTCACAATGGCTACTTAATGATAAAACCCTTCCAGGTGCTTTCATATTAACATGGTCCAATGTAATATCAAGCTGAGAAGAATAAAGGTTAATATATTCTATTATTCCCAGTTGTCATAAAAATTTTACCTAACAATATGGTTCATTAAATGCTGAATCTAACCAATTATGTTCACCATAATAGAAATTATTCAGACAGATATGATCTGAATACTTGTGATTTATTAATTTAGACACAAATTTAATTAGCAATTGATTTCAGTTGTGTCTCCCCCAAACAATAAGTTTTGTGGAAAAGCATGATGGAAAAAAAATGTCAACTAAGAAATATCAGGTAACAACAAAGGAAACAACCACTCTAGTTTCAGAAATGCTATTATGGCTTTCCCCTGAAACAATAACAACAAAAATGATTCCAGGCAGCTTGAAGAGGTGACTCTTTTCCATCCAATCAGAAACACTGCTCCTGACCTGAGGGGTAATGACATCCCAGTGAGTTGTACAGCTGCTGTGATGCAGATTCACTCATGGAGCAGAGGGGATGTTACAGCCCCAGGTTGTTCTGGATCCACTGGAAACCCCATCTCCAGCTCCAGGTCTAAATGGAGGACTATTGCTATGGCTTCCATCTCCGGTTCCCTGGGGTCCTGGAGAAAACCCAGTGCTACCCTTCATCATCTCCACAAGTTTCTGCTATCTCATATTTGGAACCAAACTTTTGTATTCCTTCTTTGGTATCAAACACAAAAGAATGCTATCCATAATCCAAAAGAAAAAAAGAAAAATGAAGACAGAGAAATATAGAGAATTCTTTGTTTTTAAAAAGGCAAAATGTAATTTTTCTTTCAGTGGTCCTTTAATCAATTCTCCACACCCAACTCCATTCCTATCCCAACTAGATCTGACAGACCAGTGGCGATTTTCCATTTAGAAAAAGGAAACAGTTGGCTTCTCGTGATGCTCCAAGAGTTGGGGTAAGGGGATGACAGGGCAGGGAGGATGGGAGGAAGAAGAGGAAGGAAACGGAGGAGATGTCTTCCATCTCTTCACTCCTCCTTCCATTGAAAGAGTAAAGGAGCCAGGGGCCACAAACTTAACTGGCTTCCCTCCTACTAGTTCCATGCTTTGGACCATCAAAGATTGTTAAATAGGGCTTCCCTGGTGGCGCAGTGGTTGAGAGGCCGCCCGCCTACGCAGGGGACACGGGTTCGTGCCCCGGTCCGGGAGGATCCCACATGCCGCCGAGTGGCTGGGCCCGTGAGCCATGGCCGCTGAGCCTGCGCGTCCGGAGCCTGTTGCTCCGCAACGGGAGAGGCCACAACAGTGAGAGGCCCGCGTACCGCAAAAAAAAAAAAAAAATGTTAACTATATTCCATTAACAAATACCTATATTAATAATAGAAGTAGACATTTGGGATCCTGGATTTAAATCTTTTTACATTCAGATTTTGATCCCTTAATATAATTCTCCACTAAAAGAAATCCAGGCTTCTTGGTGGACTGGCTGATTCTAGGTCTAGGGTGTGAAATATACAAGATAATAAGCCTGGAACATGGAGTCATACCAGGCAACCAGCAAGACTACCAGGTCTTGTCAAAAGGACTCAGGTGCCAAACTAAAGGGGCTCCAACTGAAAACAGTTGGAACGACTTTATTGAAACCCACCAAATACATTATAAATCCATGATTTCCTAATGATACAAAACAACAACAACAACAAACCTCATTGGTCATCTTTGGAGAATAAAAGAAAATCAACTCATCACTTGAACACTGGTACATAAAGGGAAAGAATCAAGCATTTATCTGGCTTTTCTGTAACTCAAAGTCAACAGATAATTGGTGAGAAGTTTCTCTATATAGAAGTATTCCAGCTGACCAAAAAAAGGAGGAATAGTAAAATTTCCATATCACTATTTTTTGACTCTAATTAAAGTAATGAAACTAGGCAATGCTCTTCAATGGTTGCTGACATTACAAAAGGAAAGATGCCCAGACATTATGTGCCTCTGGGAGGATATACAGAACATCTATAAAGTGTCTTCTATAAAGTGTCCTTGCAAATACATTGAATCTGGTTGCAGCAGACTGAATGTCTGTGTCCCCCCAAAATCCATGTGCTGAAACCCTGATCCCCGATGGGATGATGTTTGGAGGAGGAGTTTTGGGGAGGTAATCAAGTCATGAAAGTAGAGTTCTCATGGATGGGATTAGTGCCCTTATAAAAAGAATCCAGAGAGCCAGCCAGCTCTTTCTGCCAACTGAGGATAAAGCAAGAAGTCAGCAGTCTGCAATTCAGAAAAGGGCCTTCACCATAACCCAACCATGCTGGCACCCTGATCTCAGACTTCCAGCCTCCAGAACTATGAGAACTCAATTCCATTGCTTATAAACCACCCAGTGCTCTACTTTTTTATAGCACTTTGAACTAAGACACTGATCAAGCTTCTAAATCTAGTTACCAGTTTATAGGACATACTGGAAGCAGAAGAACATATTCAATGATAGCACACAAATGCATCTAGCAAAATTGAGAATGTAGAAACTTTACAAGGACAAATCACCTGTTATTCTTTTAACCCATAAGTCACACGGAAAACTGAAAACAAAATAACCAGAAAAAGAGGAATGGGGAGACCAATGGATTGAAAGAGACTTAATTTTTGAGCCGTATTAATCAAGTGCAGTGTGTGGACTCTGGATACAAAGTCCCTCAAACAAATCAACCTAAAAAAAAAGCTATGAAATAGGGATTCCCTGGTGGTCCAGTGGTTGGGACTTTGCCTTCCAATGCAGGGGATGTGGGTTCAGTCCCTGGTCAGGGAGCTGATATCCCCCATGCCTCGGGGCCAAAAAACCAAAACATAAGCAATATTGTAACAAATTCAATAAAGACTTTAAAAATAGTTCACATCAAATAAAAAATTAGAAAAAAAAAGCTATGAAATAACCAGGGAAATTTGAATGCAGATTGGACATTTGATGATATTAAGGAACTGTTATTTTCAAGTGTAATAATGGTAATGTAGTTATGTGGGTTTTTTAATAAAAGGGCTTTAGTCTTATACAGACACAAACACACTGAAATATTTACTGGTGAAGTGATATTGGTTGGCCAAAAATTCTTTCAGGTTTTTCCATAAGATGCGTCCAAAAATCCGAACGAACTTTTTGGCCAGCCCCATATGATGCAGAACCAGGGCTGGGGTCAGGTCCTCAGGTGATGCAAAGGCAGGGTCAGCACCTGAGGCAAAGCACCCATCAATGCTGCACCCTAGACACCTCACTTGCCTCTCCCTAGTCCTGACCCTCATGTGATGTCTGTAATTTGCTTCAAAATAATCCAATATTAGGGACAGAATAGCAGGTGGGAATATAAATGAAACAAGATTTGAAATGTTCTATAACAAAAAATATAATTTTTAAAAATCCTTAAAATTGGTCATGCTAGTTTTTAAAATTTTTAAGCTGACAGTAAATTTTGAAATAACTGACAGTAATTACTGTTTTCAAACGTACTGCCACTCAGCACTAGACTGCAAGCTCTTTCACATCACAGCTTATTCAGCTTTGATTGACTCAAAAACACATATGGCATATCTCTGAGAGCCAAGCTCTGCGCTTAGGAGCCGAAGATGCAACGTTGAACAAGAAAGTCCCTACCCACAGGATGCTGACATTCTAGCAAAGGATGACACCACAGAAAAACAAACTGACACAAAAGGGAGGGGTGCTAAGACAGAAAATCACAAAAGGGGATGTATTTGAGGACAGGAGGCTAGAGAAGGCATCTCTGAGGTGGGGCTGCTTGAGCTGAAGCCTAAAGGAAAAGAAGGAGTCACCACATGAGGAGAGATGGGAGAACCCCAGGCGGAGGCAGCAAGAACCCACGGACAGAGGTCCTGAGTCAAGAAACACCTGGTATGTTCAAGAAAACAACAGAAGACAGGTGGGGCTGTCACATAATCAGCAAGGGGCAGGGAGGAGCAGATGAGGTTGAAGAGACAGGCACAGGCTATGTCATTTAAGTCTTTATAGCCATAATAAGATGTTTGCTTGTTTGTTTGTTTGTTTTTGCAGTACGCGGGCCTCTCACTGTTGCGGCCTCTCCCGTTGCGGAGCACAGGCTCCGGACGCGCAGGCTCCGGACGCACAGGCTCAGCGGCCATGGCTCACGGGCCCAGCCGCTCTACGGCATGTGGGATCTTCCCGGACCGGGGCACGAACCCGTGTCCCCTGCATCGGCAGGTGGACTCTCAACCACTGCGCCACCAGGGAAGCCCTGTTTGTTTGTTTTTAAATCTTATATCCACTATAACAATCGGAGTGTCTGGAGCATAATGAACTCAATGTACTGATCTAAATTAACTCCTTCTATATTTGGAAAGTTGCTCGGTTGGAACCTCAGACACAGCCTCTTTATGGATTAATTCTTAAATCTGTATTAACCCCAGTTCTGTTGATTTCTCAAGTCTCTATTTACTTCAGGAAACCTATTGAAACTGGCCTATTTAACTCCTTCACTGCTTCAGCACAGGTTTGGCTGAGAATAAAATGACAATGAGTCTGAAAATCCTTCATGCTTTTCCACAGCTTGAAGTGAGTTGCAAGGTGGAATTAATTGGGGTTGGCAGGACTGGAAATTGGACATAGCCTCTTAGTTCCAGGGGCATGAACCCTTCCCAGTTTGGCTTCCTAATTTGGTTTGAAATAAATTTCTGGAATGTCAAACATGCCCATATTCAAAGGTAAGTGTATATGTATATTCCAAAGCCAAATAAAAATGTCTTTTGGATTATCTGCCACTTTCTATTACTGGTGATACAATTCCCCTCATTTGGTGCCTATGATCAAGAATTAACATTACACCTCCAATACAAATGAGTGGGAAAGGTAACAGAGAGGAGAGGCTTTCAAAATAGCCTGAAATAGAAGCAATTTGTCTATATCTAATTTGTTGGGTAAAAGGACTTTCACCTATCAAGAGAACAAGGTAATCTAGTTTGAGGTCTTGAAAGAGAGAACAAATGGAAGGTTCTTTTTCTTCATAATTGTTCACATTTAATGGCATTACAAGGGCACATTAGCTATTCCAACTGAAAGCAATTTAGTGAAAATGTATGCATCTTGGTGGCATAGATATGTTAATGCTGGACATGAAATATAAACCTTTAGGGAACTGAATACTAAAGAGGGCACCAAGGGGCTTTGTTCACCAACTCACCTGGAGTTGGGCTCCAGAGAAGAATAACCTGGAATACATTCTCCCTTCCTGCAACCTACAGGCTGTGGATGTAGGGAGCACAGGGAGATGGAGATGGGAAGAGGACCAGCAGCGATCTCCATGGTCTGAAACCACCACAGAAGGGAGCAGATCCCGCCACCTGGAATTTAACCCCTGTCTTCAACCCCAATCTATGACTTCATAGGCCTTAAAAAATGTAAAATCCAATTTTAGCAAGTCTTCCCTGATGAACCCCATCCAGATTGGTCACTCTCCTTGGGTTCCATCTACATTTGCACGTGTTGATGGGTTGCTCCAAAGAACACACAATTTACCAATACCAATGATTGTTCCAGATCATTTCATACGAATATTTTTGTGTTCATTTGAGAAATCAGGTGCCTGGAACTTTTCCTTCTCATTTGGGAATTCAGGTATAAAGTCAATTTTCTATAATTGTTCGTGGCAATATTCCCAGAAGGGGAACTATTGGATGACATTTCCATCAGAGATGAAAACTGACCAGCCATTTTATTTCAACACTGTTTGGTAACTGGAATTCCAATTCAGTTGGTATAATTTGTATTGATTCCTCCCATATGTTCCTTCGCCAATTCCCAGTATCTCTACTTCCTTCTACTGCCCCTTTATCAGTAGGCTCTAGACACACAGACATCTGCCTGGAGGCAATCAATTCTGCTGCCAATATGGAATTTCACACTCACACACACAGAAGTAAAAGCAAAAGTCTAAAGGAGACTAGTAAAAAGAAAAGAGAGAAAGATAGGTTTTGACTCATTTCCTTAAGGCTCTCGGACCTGCTTTCTATTAAATTTGTGTACTGATTTCTTCCGGTCTGTAGACAGGACATGTGGTCATTTATTTTCATGGCTCACTGGGCATCTTTTCATATGAAACCAATGACCTGTCTGTTAGAGAAAACCAGAGCCCCTTCAGCAGTCTCCTCGTTACATCCTTACCTCTCCCCCAAAATCTTGGGAGAAAGGATCCTAAGACTATGAACCAAAAAAACAGTGTTGCTGATGCTAAACATACATAAGGGTGACACTAGGCCTTACCTGGAGCAGATTCCAAGGCTTAGAGCATCTTGAAAAGCTGACTGTGATTTTAGCATCTATTCATTTCTCCATATGAAGAAGCAGGAAACATGTACAACCAGAATCAGAATAAATAATATTGACTTGTCCCTTCCTTCTCTTTCCCATACTTCTGGTGCCACCTTGAACTCCATCTCCTCAGTAAGGGCTCCTTTGGCAACCCCAGGACTGATAAGCCTTCACTCCTAACCACACCTAGAGCTCTCTGTCTGGAGCATGCTCCTGGTGTGCCAGGTCTTGTCACCAGACTGTGTACTTTGAGGCGACAGAGTCTCATTCAGTTTTTATTCCCACAGTTACCAAAATAGCATCAATAAATATTTTTTCAATAAATACTGATCTGTCTAAAACCTTAACTTTCAAAGGACCAGATCTTTGTTACTTATTTTGTGAGACATCTCAAAGTAGAACTAAATAAAAACTATTACATAAGAATTAATGAACAGTTTCTCTAGACAGGAAGCGAGAAGTTAGAATTTAAGTTAGGTGGAGTTTGGGAGGAGGGGAGTGAGAGAGCAAAGAGAATATAGAACTCCATCCTAGTCTTCCCCTTCCAACCTCTGGACATTCTCCTACTCTAAGCCTGACTCCAAGCCCCTATCAAAGCAAAAGATTTCTTCTTCCTCTAAGAAGAGAGATGATGGTTCCTAAGGTATGACTTCAGTGTAGGCAGTGGTAGCATGAGGATGGTGGTAGAAGGAAGGGTAGGGATTGAACTCTGGGAATCATTTGCTGTCGGAGTGGATGGGACCTAGGAGATTCTCTTAGTCCAACTTCCGTATTTAACAGATGAGAAAAATGAAAATCAGAGAGGATATATGACTGACTCTAAATTATAGAGTTGATCCTGGGCAAAACAGGGATTAGTATACAGGTTTTCTGAACCCCTGGTCCTATATCTTGAACGAAGTCAGTCAACTATATCTCTTTAATAAAAATGATATTAATAATGGGAGCGAACATCTAGAATTAATCTCTTAAAAGCTGGAGACTCACTGAGTTTTTTAAAGCTACTTATAACCTATCTATGAGAGATACAAATAGAGTGACCTACGAAAGTTATAATAAAGGGATGATAATATAGAGTGTTAGCAAGGATGTGAAGGACACTACTGACGGGAGGGCAAATGGGCACAGTCACTTCAGAGAACTAGTTAAAATATCTGGTAAAGTTGCAGATTCCCTTTAACCTAGTGATTCCAATTCTAGGGATAGAAACTCTCATACATGTGCATGAGAAAAAAATGCTCATTGATGGGGCTTCCCTGGTGGCGCAGTGGTTCAGAGTCTGCCTGCCAATGCAGGGGATGCGGGTTCGTGCCCCGGTCTGGGAAGATCCCACATGCCGCGGAGCAGCTGGGCCCGTGAGCCATGGCCGCTGAGCCTGTGTGTCCGGGGCCTGTGCTCCTCAACGGGAGAGGCCACAACAGTGAGAGGCCCGCCTACCACAAAAAAAAAAAAAAACATGCTCATGGATATAAATGACATTAGAAATAACAACCAAAAAATAGCCCTGTTAGAGATCAGATTCCCCAGGATACAGGCTCTGAGATGAAAGTCCCCGGGCAGGAGCAGCTCTCTTGGAAGCCAATACCTGTGAGACACTGACGCAAGGAGGACTGGGCAGGGGGCAAAGCTGAACAGCACTGCAGTAGTAACGGAGGTCTCAGCCATTCCTACAGAGAACTTTGGATCTGAGACTGCCCCTCAAAGTTGTACCAAATTGAGGCAAGAAGTTCAGGCCTTTGTAACCCTCATCAACTAGCTGCCCTGGGAACCTAAGAAGGGGTGTGACTTTGGGTCAGTAGCTCCCTTGGCTGAAGGCAATGACTACAGAAGGATTCAGCTATGACCCATCAGCAGCCAACACTCGCTGCACCGGGGAGAATGCGTGTCTCGGTCCTAAAGAAAGAACTAGGTGACACACCACAGTGTCCACTATAACATGCCTCCACCCAAAAAATATGCAGCCAGAAATTTTAACACATTTCTGAAAAAAGTATTGGATTAAAAAAGAAGTAGGGGACAATCGAAGATGGCAGTGTGGGAAGACACCTAGTTAGCGTCTCCCCACAACTAGGGTGCCTGCCGGCTGCTGGTGGGGGACCCTGACGCCCAATGAGACGGGAGGAACCCCAAAGTGAACCAGTAGGATGTGGGGGGGACAGAAGGGGGAGGAGAAGTGGAGGCCAGACACTATCAGTGCCCCTGAGGCCAAGAAGATCAGGAGAGGTAAGCAGGAGGGGCCCCCCAGGAGAAGCAGGACAGGAGCGGAAGACATTTACCCTACTCACTGGGGCATGGGGAGCCTGCTGAGTTCCCAGGTTGCTCTCCTACAACCAAGGCCACCCCTCCCCCAGCCACATTGGTCTTGGGGGCATAGGAAGGAGGCCGAGGGGAGCTCAGGAGAGGCAGGTGGGAGGGGCCTTCCAAGACCAGAGGAGCAGGAGAGGCGAAGAGGGCATATGCCCCGCCCACTTGAGTTCAGGAAGCCTGCTGGGCTCCCAGGTGAGGTCCCCCTCTGAGACCAGGGCTGGGGGGCACATCTGGGCCCCTTCTGTTCCTTGTGCCTAAGCCCCAGCCCCTCACAGCCCTCAGGGCCTATTCCAGCTCTGTGGGTCCTAAGCATAGGTGCTGCCCACCACCCAAACCTCGCCCTTGCTTAGGTCCTGCCCTCCACAGCCAAGGCCTTTTCCCCCTTTTCTTTTTTTCCTTTTTTTTTTCTCTTTTCCCTCCTCCTCTTTTTTACTATTGTGGTATTGTTATACCTTCCGGTTGTTGATTAATCTATATTTTTATTTTTATATTCTTCCTAACATATCTGTTAGTCTCCTAGTCTAATTTTATTTTTTACTTTGTTATTGTATTTGTTTGTTTGTTTGTTTTGGTTGGGTTTTTTTTTTACCACCACAGGTGGCTTGCAGGATCTTGGTTCAAAAGCCCTGGGTTGGGCTGAAGTGCTGTGGTGGGAGCTCTGAGTCCGAACCACTGGACTAACAGAGAACCTCAGACCCCAGGGAATATTCATCAGAGTGAGGTCTCACGGAGGTCCTCATCTCAGTACCAAGACCCAGCTCTACCCAGTAGCCTACAAACCCAAGAGTTGGAAACCTCAGGCCAAACAACCAGTAAGACAGGAACACAATCCCACTCATAAAAAAAAAGAGATGGCAAAAAAATATATCAAAGATGTAGGAGCAAGGTAAAAACCTGTAAGACCAAACAAATGAAGAGGATATAGGCAGTCTACCTGAAAAAGAATTCACAGTAATGATAGTAAAGATGATCCAGAATCTTGGAAACAGAGTGGAGGCATGGACAGAGAAAATACAAGAAATGTTTAACAAAGGTCTAGAAGAACTAAAGAACAAACAGAGATGAACAACATAATAACTGAAATGAAAAATACACTAGAAGGAATCAATAACAGAATAACTGAGGCAGAAGAACAAAAAAGTGAGCTGGAAGACAAGATGGTGGAAATAACTTCCAAGGAGCAAAATAAAGGAAAAAGAATGAAAAGAATTGAAGACAATCTCAGAGACCTCTGGAACAACAATAAATGCACCAACATTCTAACTACAGGGGTCCCAGAAGAAGAAGAGAAAAAGAAAGGGTCTGAGAAAATATTTGAAGAGATTATAGTTGAAAACTTCCCTAACATGGGAAAGGAAATAGTCACCCGGGTCCAGGAAGCACAGAGAGTCCCATACAGGATAAACCTTAGGAAAAACACATCAAGACACATATTAATCAAACTAAGAAAAATTAAACTGAAAGAAAAAATATCAAAAGCAGCAAGGGAAAAACAAAAAATAACATACAAAGGAATCCCCATAAGGTTATCAGCTGATTTTTCAGTGGAAGCCCTGCAGGCCAGAAAGGAGTGGCAGCATATACTTAAAGTGATGAAAGAGAAAAACCTACAACCAAGATTACCCAGCAAGGATCTCATGCAGATTTGATGGAGAAGTCAAAAGCTTTTCACACAAGCAAAAGCTAAGAGAATTCAGGACCACCAAAGCAGCATTACAACAAATACTAAAGAAACTTCTCTAAGTGGGAAACACAAGAGAAGAAAAAGACCTGCAAAAACAAATCCCAAAACAATTAAGAAAATGGTAATAAGAACATACATATCGATACTAACCTTGAATGTAAATGGAGTAAATGCCCCAACCAAAAGACACAGACTGGCTGAATGGATACAAAAACAAGATGCATATATATGCTGTCTACAAGAGACCCACTTCAGACCTAGGGACACATACAGACTGAAAGTGAAGGGATGGAAAAAGATATTCCATGCAAACGGAAATCAAAAGAAAGCTGGAGCAGCAATACTCATATGCAATAAAATAGACTTTAAAATAAAGACTGTTACAAGAGATAAGGAGGGACACTACATAATGATCAAAGGATCAATCCAAGAAGAAGGTATAACAATTATAAATGTTTACACAGGGGCGGAGCCAAGATGGCATACTAGGAGGACACGGAATTTGTGTCTCCTCACAACTAGGGCACCTACCAGGCACCAGTGGGGGACCACGGACACCTAAGGGGACAGGAGGAACCCCCAGTAATTAGGTAGGATGTGGGGAGTTGGGGGGAGTGAAGGGTGAGGAGAAGTGGAGGCGGGATGGGACTGGCGCCCCTGAGGGGCGGCTGTGGGAGGGGAAGGGATCCCACACCAGAAGGGGGAAATTGGGAAACTACTGGGAGGGCAGAGGGTCAAAAGGGAGCATGGCCAGGTTTACCCTGCCCACTGGGGCCCCCAGGAACCTGCTGAGATCCTGGGCCTGGTCCTCTACCCACCTAGACACCCTCCAGCCATGCGGTTCCTGAGGGAGTGGGAGGGAGGGAAGGGGGAGCAAAAGTAAAGGCTGGACCTCCGGGACCAGCACCCCTGAGGGGTGGCTGGGGGAGGGAAGGAGGTCCTACACCCAGCGGGACCCACCCACGGTTAGGGGTCCAGCAGTGACCGGGGACTCCCTGGGGGAGGCAGTGAGGGAGGGGCACAAAGGAACGGAAA